>NC_142925.1:18652884-18968076 GCF_054131065.1 Drosophila arizonae | reverse complement strand
TTTTTTATTAAAATTTTTATTTTTTAACTCTTTTTCTTCTACCACAGCTCAATTCCAACAATTATATGCATTTAATCTCAGCAAATATTTAATAATTGTTGTGCCACTGTGCACCAGTTGTGCTCTCATTTACTTTCGCTTTGGCTGAAATATGCGGCTGCTTGTTATTTTTGGCTGGCTGTGCTGCCATTTTATTTACAGTCTTTATTAATATTAATGATGTGCGACGCTCTTGTCTGTTCCAGGCCCCCCTCCGCCGCGCCTCGTGCTAAATGTGTTTGCATTCTTTGGTATTTGCTCGAATTTGATTTTGAAAGTTTCTGAAGTCGATTCGGCTATGGCTGATTAGCAGCTTAGCCCGTAGCCCGTAGCCCGTATCCCGTATCCCGACCGGGCCAAGAGCAGAGCACGGGATGGCGCAAAAACTTTGCCAATTTGCCTGTATCCGAAGTGCGACCTTTGGCTTTTAGCTACTGTCCGCAAGCTGACGTATTTATGTGCCATAGATACGCATATTTAAATTAGTTCAGCCAACACTGGCCGACATTGTTTTTGGCCGAATTTGGCACAGCCAAGAACCGGCAGTAGTCCGTAGTCGACAGCCAACTGCCATGACAGCCAATCAAAAAGCCATCTGCACTTGCCAGGCGTCAGCTGCCAGCTGCCTGCCTAATTTGCATGCTGATCCGGCAAGTGACACCACATCCCCATCCCCATCCCCATCCCCATCCACATCCACATCACAATCAGCAGCGGGTCAGCCAACACTTTGCAACTCATGTAGCTCTTGCTGTTATTATTTTAGTTGTTTTTATGGCAGCTGCTGCTGTTGTTGTTGAAGTTGTAGTTGTTATTGTAGTTGTAGTTGTTGCGGCTGCCGGGCTTCCACTCGGTGGCAATGTCAACTTTACGTGGTGCATGCAACTTGTGCTGCAAATTTCATTGTTAAAATGTAGCCGGCACAAATGGCACACTAAAGCCTTTGGGCCACGGCCATGCCCAAAACAACCCAGCCCACCCACCACACCCCCCATTCTCTGCTCTGGGCTGCATGCAAACAGTGGCAGGCTGGCTGGCAACTGAGCCTTCTTGTTTTTTGTTGTTATTCTTGTTGCAACATTGTAATTTCGGTTCGGCTCTGAGCATTGGATTTTTATGGCTTGCTGGCCTTTCCATAACGCCCCCTAGCGGCCAACAATGGCACAAAGCGAGCAAGTTGTGGATGCGCAAAGTACATGCTAACCATAGTAAAAACAGATCGGATCAGACTGCGATTCAAAAACAGATGATGAAGATGCTCCCATATTGGGGCAGAGCACAAATATGACCCAAATATATATAAGCAAAAATATATTTAGAACTTTGCTTTAACGCCATTTGACGATCAAGTTGTGACACTATTGTGAAGGCAAAAGTGTTAAGTGAGTTTTAGGTAAACATTTAGCAAAGAAAAATTAAACAAATATTCAATTTTAATATAATAAGAATATATAGAGGAAACATCGAACTTTGGATCTCAATATAATATGATAATTAAAATTTAATATTATTTAATTTAATTTAATATTCAGTGATATGCATACAGTTGAAATATATTATTGAACTAACTTTTAATAATATTTTAAATTAAAAACAAATTTTTTAATATATTACAAGCTAACAAAATTCTGTTTCACTTTTAATTATATTAGAAACAAAATATTATTTTTTAATACATTAAAAACTAAGAAAATTCAGTTTAATTTTCTGACATTGTTTGGAATAGATTATTGAATTAATTTTTTATATTAATATTAATATATTTTCAAGAAATTAATTTTTTAATATATTAAAAACTAACGCAATTCCGTTCAATTTTTTGGCTTTGAATGCCACTGTTCAATCGTGCATTGCAATTTTCTAATTTATTTGCCATAGATTTAGGTTAGTTTTTTTTTTTTTTTTTTTTTTTTTGGACTTGCTATTTTGTTATCAAATCAAATAGTTTGCATTGATTGTTGTTGTTATTTATCTATTTTATTTGCTTTTATTTTTACAATTTTTACTCTTCCATGGTTTGTTCTTATATTCAAATTGCATTTGGTTATTTGTATTGTCAATGGAGGGGTCGAGCGTGAATAGCGGCCAGATTCAAAGAGAACTCCCAGACAATGGGTCGACAATGCGGCACACTTATAACAATTGTATTTCTTTTTTATAATGTGTGTAGAAGTGTGTGGGTGGGTGGGTGTGTGTATGTGTATGTGTTAATTATGTTGCTTGCATTTAGCATTTTAAGCTGTCAAAAGTTGACGACAGTATGACACCTGCCAGGTAATACTAAATGACATAATAAAACTAAAATTAGAAAAGAGCTGCGCGATTTTTAAATACCCTGCAAAGAAAGAGGTAAGTGATCTAATGTTGTAAGTAATACCTATCACTGAGTGCAGACTAATACACGAAACTCTAGATTTTTTCGACTGTCGTCTGTATACACAATCAAGTTGAGTATACCCCTCTTCAGAAAAAACTACAGAGCATAGCAATGGCAACAAGACGTCTGCTAATCAGCTCATTTTTTGTGCGTGTGCTGAAGACTTTTCAAACAGGTGCTGGTATGTGTGTGTGTGTATGCTTTAAGTTTTATATTTTTGACAATGAGACGCATTAGCTGTATTTTTTGGCTGCTTTGTTATGTTAATATGCGAAACGAAATATCATAAATGCATGCCACATTCACTGGCCCGCCATTTTTGAGCTCGTGTAGCGGATCCTTCGACTTCCGTTCAGGCAGCTACATGTCTTCCTCTTCCTCGTCGAGGTCCACCACCTTGTCCGCATAGAACTTCTTTAGCACGCGATGCACATCCGATACGAGAGTCTCGTAGCGCGGAAACTTGTCGCGTCGCGGCGGTCCCCGGTTTAGGCCGGACCACAGCAGGTGCTCGGAGGTGCGAGCATTTTGGCTGACTCTCACCTCGAACGCGCCCTCGCGGGGCACCTGCTTGCCATTCTTGTTCCGGATCAGCTGGAACTCACGCTCGGGAATGCGCTGCTGAAAAAAGGTGAGGCACTCGTCGGCCTTCACCTGGAAGATGGGGCACTCGGTGGTGTGCTCTATGTGGAATATGCTGCGATCCTTCGAGAAGTGTTCATCGTCCGCCCAATCGACGATTTTGCCCTTCTTCTTTGGCGCCATTTCTCATGAAATTTTGTTATTAGCAATAAGCAATTTTTACAGCCCTGTCATTTTAGTTAAAATTTTGTGTGCTAAGTGTAATTGACAATATTGAAATGGCTTTGTTATTAACAATTAATACTTGGCCAGCGCTGATTGATGGGTCTACGCTTAGTTTGTTGCGTTTCATGTTCTGTTGGCACCGCGCGCGGTTCATAAATCACGCTCAGCTATTCGGAGAGTGTCGTCGCGTCCGAAACAAAAACGAAAGTCGGCGAAAAACAATTTTCCAAAAACAAATTCAGCCATTAGACGAGCTATTTTAGAATGCATCAAGCACAAAATCACGCACAGATACGACCGGCGAGAAGTACGGATGGCGAAAGACTCAGAAAGAGAGAGAGGGAGAGTCCAAGAGTGAGAGCAGACAGAGAGAGATGCCCTCTCCTTCTAAAGAGGCGTATTCATAAAAATAAAAAATAAAAAACAATGTTGTTAATGTGACATACAGCAGCAAAAGCAAACAAAACGTTGCACAAACAAACGGTATAAAAAATATACATAAATTAGGTAAATATATATTCATACAGGCGCTAACAAGGCGCTGTACCTAGCATACACACCTACAATATATTTCCACACTTTTATACATATATTGAATATTATTGCGCATTCTTTTGCTTAACGTTTTTATGAAGTGGAAGACTGTCATCAAGTCAGGCAGAGAAACTGTAAAAAACGAATATTAAATTATAATGCATAATTGAAATACATTGTTGCAATACAAAAAGAAAAACTGCAAAAATGTAATAAAAGAAACTAATCAACAATTTATACAATGTACAACACCAATTAAAAATTGGTGAATTATTATCTTATACTAACTAACAAATTAAATTTCATTTCAATTTTCATTTTATTATATCCTTAGCGAAAATTTTTCAAATAAAAGTAATGAATTACATAACGAGTGAACATTGCATATAAAAGTATTCATATTCATTTAATCTAAATACAATGTAAATTATTTTTCTATTTTTAATTTATTGTATTTTATTTATTTATCTTGCTTCCTTATTTATTTCATGTATTTAATATATTTCATTTATTAAATATATTTTTTATTTCAATTATGTTATTTATTTTAATCATTTCACTTTATTTATTAATTATACGCTTCAGCTTTGAAAAGTAATGAAAATAAATATTATACTGCCAATGTGAGCTTAGTTATTTTTCAAAGGAGCATCGGACATTGTGGCAGATCAATTTAATACATCACTTTTTTAAATAAAAATGTTCATAATATTGTATAATATTTACGTTAAGAAAGTTTCAATTTTGACTTGATCCTACAATTTTTGATTTTTATTATAATTATTATATTATTATTTTTATAATAAAGGTAACGTTCTTAATACAACTTTATCTGACGAGTGATGAGATCAGAAACAGAATTATTATCTGCGTAGTTGGGTTCATATTAATATATAGAAAGAATTGCCAGATCTACATCTTTACAGCACTTTACTGAAAAAGTTAATTAAAGGTTTCACAATGTATAGGAATTTCTCCATTATTTGCATTTAATTATTCAATGTTAATTTAGACTGGCTTAAAAGATTTTAACGAATTAAATAATATGGTAAGAGTTCCTTTCAAAACTTAAATCGAAAACTCAACAAAACAAAGACATCTGGCTGGAATAAACATATGTATATACCAAAAGACAAAAAAAAAAAATATATAAAACATTATTATCTTTATCGATGCCCGATTTTCCGTTTATGTTTACATAAAAGAGTTTATATAAAAGTATGACAATTGCAGCCGGTTGTGTTTTCATTCGCATTGCTTCTGCACTTTAGTTTATCATGTTGCATGTTATTTTGCACGCCCACAAACGCCTCTGACTGCATTTGATATATGCAGCATTTCAATAAAAAGCGAAAATGCAATTTGCAAATGAACAATAACAAAATGTAAACAACAAAAGTTACGGCACACGAAACAGAACCAAAAACAGACTGAAAAAAAAAACAACAATTCCAGTTCTCCAGTGAACCCTAGAGCCACAGCGTGGGGTCAATAGCGATGCGCCCTCTCACAGGCTCATAAATATGAATGCCAGTATATTTTTATTTAATGCGCACGAGTTTTTAAAGTAGTATTCAAATGTGATGGCAGTCTCCTGTATATATGTATGTATATGAATATATATATCTAGTTGTATTAACTTTAAAATGGAGCTAGATCAATATATCTATCCAGCATGAAAATTGTGGAACACAAATATCCAATATATATATATTTATTTATATTAATAATAATCATATTTAAATGCGGCACATTCGTGACGTCTGCGTCAGCCGCAGTTGTGGGGCGCACAAATTTAAATAAATAAACTCAACATACAAATATCTAAATATACAAATGTATCTCTAACTGTAGCTACGGCTGATGTATCTGTGGCTGTATCTCTAACTGTGGCTACATGCGCACTTCTCCACACACGCACACGCACACACCACACACGCACACCCATATAGATATTTGAGATATATTTTTAAAAAATCAAAACGACAAATCTCGCCGCGTTTTTCGTACATTGCAGCATTTTGAAATACAACAGATGCCGACAGCGACGCCGACTGCGACGCCGGCAGCGCACGGCCAGCTGCAGGCAGCGAACGGACAGCCGCAGCCAGCGGCTCGCTTAGTGCTACGCCGTGTTTCAGTGCGCCCAGCCACGAGCCGAACGCAAAAAACGATTTTGAGAAATATTTTTGAAAAATCTCATTTGCATTTGCAATTAGCTCCTTGCAGCTAACTGAATTTATATAATAAGCCACGCCGTGAAAGTGAGTGAATTGGCCAATTAAATACCATTCAATTGTATTAGCCGGACTCAAGTATCTCATCGTCTCTACTCCATCTATCGTTCCCAAACAGCCGCTGCAGCAGCACCAGCAGCCGCCATGCAGGTCTTCGATAACAATATGGTAAGCTATAATAAAGCATATTTCTAGTCATGTTTACATTAGCCGCAAGCCAAATTGATTGCCAGCCAAATCAGGCAATCGTAGCTGGGTACCTCGTCACACTTGGCCCAGTTAGCTTAACCTCGAAATGACAATGGACAGAAATACGTCAAGCATTTGCCTGCCACGCCCCCTTGCGGACAGCCAAACATTTGCCGTTCCAGTTTGTTAACAAACCTCCAGCAGTCTTTGAGGGGACGCTCGACGCTCTCCATAAAATTAATTACAGAAATTCACTAAATGGCCAAGTTCCAACTGGGTCAACAGCTGCCAAGCATCGCGAGCGCCATAAAAATGCATCCCTATATACACACACACACACATGCATATAGAATGCATACATGTATATGTTCGGTTTTTGGCTAAGACTTTAGCTTTCACCTTTAATCACTTATGATTTTCTTCGGCTAATGGTATCAACAGCAGTTCTTTTTTACTTCCAGTACTTAAAATAGATTTTACTTGTAGATTTTCAAATGACTTTTATGTAAATCAGATTCGTAAAAAAAGCTGTTTCATGTGTCATTAGTATTTTTTTTTTTTTTTTTTTTTTAATTTTTATAATCAACAATATAGAACACAAACGATAATTACTTCAAGTTATATAAATTTCTGCAGATTTTCTCAAAAATATTCGCAGTTTTTCTTTAGAGATCAAAAGTAAATTCATTTCCGCTCGTTTAAAGGCATATTGCCTGCATTCATAAGCATTGATTTTTATGCTATGAGTTTTATTCAAGTAAATTCATTCAGATATATAATTGCTGAGTAATTTGTTCGGTCGTAAAACGTTTCCTAATGGACATTTTGCCAAATTTCTCAATTTTGAAAAAGAATTTGTTTGCCGAAATATTTTTGCCAGAATTTTCGATTGGAAGTACTTCGATGCGAAACCCACACTGAGATGCTAAAAATATTTCCATATCTTTGGACTATTAATATTAGCCTGTCCGGCCCGGTTCGGCGACAAACCAAACTGATTTACGTGCACAACATTCACAATGTTTTTTTTTTTTATAAAATCCCCCTCCAAAACAGAAAAAGCGAAAAAGCAAAAGAAAAACGAAAATCATATATATAGAAATGGAACAGAACTAAAAATTTTGCTGGCAGCTGAGCAGACATATCAAGCATAATAAATTCAAATATTTGCTTGAAGCCAAGCAAAAGTTTTGAAATATACGCAAAGATTTGAGAAAATAATAAAAAAATATTGCCACAGCGTTGCCACACGTTGCGAAAGTGTAGAAGAGGAAGCAGTAGACGACAAAGCAGCTGGATAGCTGTGGAGCTCGTTAACAATTTAGATTAATGGATCAACTCGCAGCAATTACACAGAAAAGCGAAAGAGAAGCCAAGAAAATGAAAGAAAAGTTAAGATTGGTGACAAGGTCAAAACAGTGAAACGATGACGATGACGATGTACTCGACGCGTTTGGCCCAAACTCAAAAATAATAACAACAACAGAAACAGCAAAAAGAGAGAGAGAAAAAAAAAGAAACACAAATAGTTGATTTCCTTTCAATTTATTTCGAGCTAGTGTAAAAATAGCCAAACCATTTTACAATTTGGCCAAAAGGCAGCCAAAGAATTGGTTTATTTTCGTGCAAATAAATCAATTGGCCGTATTTATGCAGATGCCATCATTTGATTATTTCACACAGTCGTTGATTTATGGGCGTGGACGGCTTTTAGCCAGGTCTGGGTCGCCCTTACGACCGTATGCCCCACTCACACACACACCCATATGTCAAGTGTAATTGCTATATGTCAATGTCAATGTGTGGGTGTGGTCATGATAGATGCCAGCCGGACGTGCAGTTAGGTTATTGCGGTTCGGTTCGGTTTTACCTATGCAATTAAACGTTTGCCCTGCATCTTCCATTCATTTCAATTTCATTATTCACATATTGTTCTTGTAATTAAGTGCATTTTATTGGTTGCCATCAATATTCCACGAATTTCTAAACTGCAAATTATAGCAACTGTGCAGAGCTCAAATGAAATGGCCATATATGCATATTTATATATTTATATACTTTTCAGTACCTTAGCGCTAATTAATTGAAATACAAATATTTTCATGGGCAAGCCAAATTAATTTGCAATTTGTTTTCATTTGATTAACTGTATTAAATGTGTTATAAATGTGTAAATTCTTTAAATATAATACGCATTTTCATTTCAATAAAAGCAAAGACTAATTTGCATCTTATTTATTGTCTGCAAACAAAATATCTCGCAGATTAGCAATAGTATTTATAGAATTTAATTGTCTAATAAACCACAGCGAATTCTTGAATAAATCCAAGCATTCATATATAAAATAAAATGCAGAAAAACTGCTATTTATTTATTTATGCGTGTGTTGATGACAGTGAAACAGAAAGAATAACAAGAACAAGAACAACAAACAATTAAAAAATATTCCACTTCGCAGATCATTTATCTGTGGCATGCAAATTTACCTCTGCATATAAGATATATCTTAAATGTTGCATGCAGAATTATCTCGATGAGTAGACTTGATGTTCAATGAACTTCATACAATTTTTGATTAGACTTGCATGAATGTAAATGTAGCTCTGAGTCTATAATATTTATACAAGGCCGTGCTTAAGACAGCTCAGACTTATGCCTTGCAGCTGTGAGGAACAGCTATGAATTCAACATCTAAATACTGCAGAAATATCAATGCATAACAATAAGAACAGTCACAGGTGCTCCTTGATTGGTTAAGACTGATTGCAAAAGAAAAAATTAAAAGGTAATAAAATAATCTCAACAAGTTCTGTACTGACAGAACTCATTAGAAAAGTCCACAAATGATTCCCTTAAAAGTAAATGAAAATTCATCAATTAAGCATAATCATAAATTACATTATTTTAACTAAATTTAAACAGCAATAATTTCCTGAATACCTCAAATGCAAAGGTTAAAAGTTAAAACTGCAAACGTGAGCAATTATGTTGTAGAATGTAATTTACGAGAATCGTTTTGAAAACCAACAAATAAATAAACATTTAACAGCAGTTGTGTGTGTATGCATGTATGTGTGTGTGTGTGTGTGTGACACTAATCCCTGTGTAAACAATTGAGCATTTTCAGCGCGCGCGCATTTGTAGACCGCAAAGAATGCCGCGATTGATGACGCGCCAGCGGGGCAAACAAATTGTATAATTTAAATAAAAGCGCATTGTTTATAGAACGCCAAATACACACAAACAAAAGAACAAAATCAATTGCTTTTATAATTTGCACACAAATATTTGCAATTGATTAAACAACACACAATTTGCCCCATCACATGGTTTGTAAAACAGAAATCCTCTTAAATATTTGTCCGACTGTCCGACTGTCAAAACAAATAGAACTGTTATTTGTTATAGTACTTTATAGTCATTTTGAATATATATAAATATATGTTTTATACTTTTAAAATATTTGAGAAATACTGAATATATAGATATATATATGGATATATGTAGATATTACTCATATGAAATATGTTGATGTGTAAAAAAACATATTATGGATTGTTGCCAGGGGGCTACAGACCTTTAACGATATAATTATAATTAATAAATTCAGACATGTCCAAAAAGGCAAAGTCGTTGAAATGAAAGCAAAAACTTTTCACGTTTGGGAATTTTATTATATATAACAATATAATTATTAAAAAATATGTAGATTAAATTTGCAATGAAAAATAAAAAAGTATACTTTTTTACTTTGTTTGTCTTAAAAAAAAAAACACACACACACACACACAAAAATAATCTTATATGTTAAAGCATTAAAAAAAAACAAAAATTGTAATTTATTTATTAAAAATTTAATGAAAACAAATTCAATTAAATACGAATTTTCGAAATGAATTCTATTGCTATTTCATACTCCAAGAGCAAAATATATATTTTTCAAATTTTATTTTATCACATAAAAAAAAAAAAAAAGTAAATCAAATGCCAAATTCCAATCAATATATAATTCTTTAATTTATGCTGTCTGCTACTTTATATTTATAATTTCATCGTGTGTATATATATACATATCTACTTATATAATCTAGTAATGCTCAATATATATATAAAAAGCTAATAATAATTCTGGTTCTTTTTATGTATATCACGTGCAACGTATTAATATTTTATTGTATTTATTTTTATTGCAGCGTCGTGCCTCACGTCGCGCCTCATTGCGCCGTGGCTCGATCTCGGCGCTGCCCCAGAAATCGGCCGAGATTCCATGGGACATCTTCGAGCGACTCTTTATGCCGTTCCTGTTCTGCCACGCGGCTGCCATTGTCAGTTCGCATCTGCTGCATGCGCTGAACATTTCAAATATCTCAACATTTGCGGTATTCGTCTGGTTTGCCCTCTCCACCGTGGGAGCGGTGCTGTTCTATCACTTTGTGAAGGTAAGTGAGGCACAGATTGCAGATTTGCGTCCAATTGGTCAACGCACACTTGAATGCCACAAACGAGGAGGCTCTGCGGAATGCCACAAGTCCGTAGCAGACATTTTAATCCTTTTAACGCCAACGGTCGACAGGGCAAAACCACATCTTGGTAGACATGGTCGGGTGGGGAGCAGGCCGAATGCCAACTCAGACAGCTGGACGGACTGGCGGAGCGTTCGGTTTCAGTTTCGGGTGGGACATAACTTTGGGTCATGTATGGTTAAGGCTTCGGTTTGTGTGTGAGCCTAAACAAAAAATTTGCATGTAGCAAGTGCCAAACCGCAAAAATAACAAAAGGCATGGCCGAAAGGATAGGCCGGGCAGAAATAGTAGGCAAAACAAATCACTGGCACTAAAAATAGCCAAAGCCAAGAACTCGACACAAAGGGACATAACTACAGCCCGGACGGACGGCAAATGTGTGAGCGACAGCTTCGGGGTTTTCTCTTAACCACCAAAGGCATTTGGCTCTGGATTTTCCTTTGCCATTGCCCTGCTCTTGGTCCTATTTGATATTTTAGAGCTGACTGCGAAATGAAAATAAAAACAAATAAATAAGCAGCAGATAAAGACAAGAGCAGAGCAGAGCAGAGCAGAGTAGAGCAGAAGGCTGTGCGAAACACAGACCATGCCACAGACTGCTCGGGTAATGAATACAAATTCGAGACTCGAAGGAAGCACAGAAAAAGATAAAGAAAATACTCGAAGTGCATTTGGAACTAGCGCCAGAGAAAAGTGTTGAAAACTGAAGACCAAAAGCAGACAACAGACAGCAGAAAACAGAAAGCAGAAAACAGAAAGCGCGCAAGCAAGAAATATAACACTCATAAGTAACAACAGATAAGATGGAAAAAAATGAGTGCTTCAAGCAGTGTTTCATCGCATAAAACCCTTAAGCATATGCATGAAGTCGCTTTAAATAAAGAACATTCAAGAAATTGTACACTTGAGATAGGCATAGATAGTAGCTAACTTTATGTAAATCGGGGCGTTTGGCCATTCGAGTCAATTGCCTTCCCTATGCCCTTAAGCCACAAACGGTTTTCTTTTTAATTATTCATTTGAATGTCCATTATGGCAAATTAATTTTTAATTTCCAAGTTCAATTTTCTATTTATATATCTGCCTTTGTCTCACTGTGAAAGTTAGTATAAATTTATTAATTAGCAAGCATTTATAGGTTAACATCTAGCAGGTATTTCTATCAGAACGCTTTTACTGTAAATCGTGAATAATCAAATATTATATTGTATTCGAATATTAGTTTTTTATTTAATAAATAAAGGAAGTGTAAACAAATATAAACTAAATAAAAAATATTAACATAGATAAATAATATAGGTATTTTCATATTTTAAATAAATAATATCAATTTATGCAAATGTATATAATATAAAATAAATTTAAAGAAAATTAATAATAAATATATATATATATATATATATAACATATAAATAAATAAAGAAAAAAATATGTATGTAAAATTCCAAAAAATGCATATAAAATAACATTTTATACGGTTGATTTTAGAGGACACTTCACATTATTAATGTAGATTAAATTTTTTTTCCTTAGATATATGCCCCAAATGCAGTTTTTGAGAGGAAAGTTTTAACGAAATGATGTTTATAAAAATGTAATATTTAATATATTTGAACTGAAACTAAAACCTTAGTATTATTCATATTTACATTTGCTATTTATTTCAAAGAATATAAAATAAAGTAAATATTTAAATAAATAAAATTAAATAAAAATAAATTTACATTCTTCCTGTATTTAAAATATAATTCGAAAAAATTCTGGCATTACAATGATAAAAAAAATTTAGTTTTTTTTTATGAATGTTTTTTATATTTTTCAAATATTCAAAAAAATAAAAATGGTATAGATATGTAACTAAAAGCACACCGTTGCACATATACTAGAATAATTGACCACAGTTTAGTTGTTAGAGAACAGCGCTCTCACTTTTTCCACTAGTATTCCATGGGGCAACATACAAAAAGTGTTAACTATTCCCAGTCGCATTGAGTCGCTTTGCAGAAGGTAGAAGGGTTCAATTCTCAAAAGGTATAGAACTTTACTTGCTTTCACTTAATGGAAGCTAAGAGCAGCACGACCAAGCCGAGCGAGTAGTCAAGGGCCAAATTGGCTGCTGATAGAGCAGAGATGTTTGTGAGACAGCTAATCAGACAGCCTAGCCTGTTTACATTTTGTGTGCTAAATATTAATATTACAAAAAATTAAGAGATATTAGCTAATCAGAAGAGTTTAATTAGCTTTGGTTTACGGCTTCAAAATAATATTTAAAATATATCCCATGTTTCAGTCTTTATCTCTCTCTGCATTGATACACGCTCATCGCAAGCATTGACCTTTAATTATTTATTCAGATATTAATTTCCTAATGGTGGCAAGTGTACGCAGACTGCATACCAAGCTTTTTGGTCTGTGTGGTGTGTGGCACAGTTCATTAGTCGCCACACACGCCACATATATTTAAGTTAGTTCTCGCTCATTTCATTTCATTTCATTTCGTTCCTCCACTCGCATTGCGTATGATAGCAGCTGTGATTTCTCAGCTCGAGTCTGGCCAGGCTGAATGAGCTTGCATGCTAACCGCATAAATTGCCACATTGCGTATGCGCAATTTGTTTTACTTCAAACATGCCAATAAATGTGTGCGATTGGGTGTGTTTCATCGTGGTCGTCGTCGTTTCATTACAAATCGCCGCTGATAATGCCAAAGATAATTCTTCATTTGCTGGCCATTTGGCCTGATATATCGATGGCACCGAAAATGGCCTCAGAAGGCGTCAGATAATTCAAATTTGCGTGCACTTTAATTAGCTTGACTGCCAGCAGGATAAGGCAGGACAATGCTGCTGACGTTGGCCATTTGCTAGCTGGCCAACTGGTTGGCAATTACGAGTACAATTGCTGCTGTTGCTGCTGCTGGTGTTGCTGCTGCCAGTGCTGTGGCACATTTTATGGTCGTGCCGGGGCACGTAGGCAACATTTTGCATTGATAAGACAGCCGGACGTGTTCTGGCATGCGCTCGCATTGTCCTGGCAATTGCCGGCTGCCAGTAGGCAATGCCATGCACGCGAAATGCAACCAGACATTAACGTAATAAGCAGCCTGGCCAGCCAACTCTGGATAATTAACAGCTGCCTACATCTGCAACTCTGGATAGTGTCCAGCATGAGCAGCAGGAGCAGCAGGAGCAGGAGCAGTGGCAGCAGGAGCAGCCGCAAAGTAATAGCAGCTGCAGCTCTGCAGCAACAGCCATGGAAACTTCCGTCCCTGACACTGTCCATTAGTCGCTGTTGACGTTACTTATACGCAGCGTATGACCTCAGCCCAAGGACGTTAGCAATGACGATGACGCTGCCAGTTGGCGCTTAAAGCTCAATAAAAATAAAAACAAATATGCTTAAACAAATAGCAAAACGCTAACACAATTGTGCTCGGAGGTGGAGGTAGAGGTGGACGTGTGGACGCTGAGGCGGACGCTGAGGTTGGCGTTGGCAGCATTTCGAAGTCGTAAATCGACGCAGAGGCTGCCACTGGCAAAGGCTAATCAAATGCGTCAAGGATCGCCACGCATGCGACCTTTGCCATTTCGTATAATAATTTCAAACGAATTGCTATACATACAAATGCACACGCACAGTCAAATAGAAGAGCCTGCTGGCTGACAGACTGATGAACTGATGGACTGATGGACTGACAGACTTTCAGCCAGATAGATAGCTGCTCGCTTTGCCGCAGCTTCGCCCTTGTCGAAACAGTCCACTCGAACCACCCTGGCACTGTGGAATCCAACTCGAAACCGAGAGTCGTCTGAGGAGTCTGAAGCGGAACAGGTCCTTAGCGAATGCCATTGACAGTTGAATGATAGGTTGACAGTTGCTGATGATATTTCTGCTTTTAATTTTATATAATTATTGATTATTCCAGATAAATTATTATTTCTATTATTCATGATAAAAGTGAAATATAATGACACTCCAAAATAAAACAGATATTTTAGAGTGGCATTATAATAGGTTAACTGTCTTTGATGATATCTTCTTGCTCTTATTTATTTATGTATTCCGCTATTTGTTGCTTCTATATAATTCTTGTTTATTATTATTATTATTATAATTCATAACCATCATCTGATTATTCCAAGTAAATTATTTTATTTTTTCATTTATAATAAAAATGAGTACTGATCTCACTATATGTTTGTGAATAATATACTGATGATATCTTCCAGCTCTCATATAAAAAAAAAATATATATATATATATATATATATATATATATAAAATAAAATAAAAAACTCATATAATAATTCATATAATTATATATTTATTGATTCCAGATAAATAATTCTTTTTTATATATTATAAAAATAATCAGACAGTATATAAAATATAATAAAGTTCTTATTCACAAGAAAAAGCTAAGAACTTCTTTAGATCATTGTGCTATATATACCATGTGGGTGTTTCAGCTTTCAACCCACTGTAGCTCAAAATTTAAGCAGTTCTGTGTCTATTTTGAGACAGCCAAATAATCAGTTTACAGCTGAGCGTCGGGCGTCAAAACGGGCGTCAACGCCCTGCAATGGGGCCCTGAATGTAAAAGTGAAAATCAGCTTTTTCGCTGCTGCTCTAACTCTACACTCACATGCTGACTCTCTCTCTTTCTCTGTCTCTCTCTCTCTCTCTATCTAGCTCGCTCTCTGTGTCTCTTTCAATAGACCGCAAAACCGAATGTCGTTGCCTTTGATTAGTTTAACTAGGCAACAAAAACAACTATTTAACCCTTAACGATTTTGAGTTTGGGCCAACGCGACTCCCGCACGTTCCGTTATTTGTGTTTGCCTCTTTTATGCGATTCACCTCATAAAAATATGAAGAGGAAGAACCTATTAAATCCACTTCATTATTATTACACATTTTTATTCGTGTATTTACAGTCGTCTTGATATATGTTTAATAGAAGTACTAAATATAATGAGAGCTTAATGCGGGTCTTAAGACGTAATCATATAGAAGAGCCAAGAAAAGGCGTTTAATTTCATAGTGGAATGTCACATACGACAAACAAATCTATATAATAATAATAATGATATATTGAATGAAGGGTATTCTCTCGTCTGCTATGCTTATGCTGGCCAGCTCTCTTTGTTTTAGGCTCTGCTTGCTACGAGTCTGTACTTTTCGGCGTCGTTGAACTGTTCGACTGTCACGTTTGATTGCTTTGCACAGCAGCACTTTGTGCATTTCGTTTTTATATCACGATTGTCAAATTAAATTATACGCACGCCCACACACGCGCGCACACTTGCCCGATCACACGTGGAAATGTGCTGACGGCGCGGTTGCTGCTCCCGCTACAACTCCACCTCCTGCTGCTGCTCCCACTCCACTTCCATCTCCTGCTGCTGCTGCTGCTGCTGCTGCTGCGGCAACTGCACAATTCATGCGCAATGAGATGTAAATGCACAGCTAATGAAATGCTCATAGATGCAGCAGCACAATGCAATGCAATCCGGAATGCCCGTTGAGCATTATCATTCGATATGCATGCCATCGCGCTCCCTCTCTCTCTCTCTCTATCTGTGCGTGTGCGTGTGTTTCCTGTGGACAATTGTCCTGCCGGCGTGTCACATTGCAGCTGCAGCGACGCCAATTACACTTAGCGTATTACGCATAATTAAGCTACGTCCCGTCAGAAAAGGCCGGCGGCGTAGACGTGTGTCGCATTGCCGCGGAGTTCTCGGAATTAGACATAACTTATACGCCTCGTGTGCGTGTGTGTGTGTGTGCATGTGTGTCAACTGCCAGCGCTGTCACAGTGTAAATAATTGAATTAATAGCCTCATGTAAGCGCCGCTAATGAGCAGTTGCTTAACACGCTCGCTCAGTTAAGCCCGTTTCCTGTGCTGCCCACCCACCGCTTCCTCCCCTCCAACTCCATTGTTTGCATATTTTAGAGCGTACTTAACTGACGTATTAAAATGTAATTGGCTGCGGCATCTGGAATTCTCTTTGCCACATTTTATTCCAGCCCAGCGCAGCTCCACTCCGCTCAGCTCAGCCCAGCCCAGCCCAGCTCAGTCCCTTTTGCCCTTTGAACTTTCCGCACAGTCCCCGTTTTAGCAAGTTTGCTCAACTGGCATAGACAAACTTCCCGAGCACACCTGAGCAGCAGAGCAACAGAGTTTATCCTCCACTTGTTGGGTTAGTTACACACACACACACACGCACGCACACACATATTCCGCTCAGCTGCTGCAATGGCAGCCACTCGACTCGCTAACGGGAAACCTCCGCCCGGTTCTAGCTTGCATTTTATGCGCACCAAACTTTCAAATTGATGCATTGCTGCAGTATAGCCCAAAAAGGGAAAACCTGCGCCAGGTGCGCGCTGTGTAAGTTAATAAGCTTGGCATTAATACTTGAAAGTATAATATATACATCTATATAGAAACTTGTGCGCGGTTAAGCGTCTTATGAGCTTCCTCTATTATACCCTGAACTTGAATAAGGAATTTCGGGTATAATAGGCATGTGAAAATGTATGTAACGGACTGAAGTCATTCTGGATGATTATATTTTTATTATTATATAATGTATTATATGCATATATTATATATAAAAATTTGTAATATTGAGTTTCTTTCAAAATGTATTTCACATTTTATTATTACGCGCTGAAAATTTATAAAATAAAACAATAAAAAAAAAACCTTCCTCTAGGAGAAAATATATTCAACATCTAAATTCTCATAGTGAAGCTTGTTTATGTGTGCGTGGTGTGAAAACGTTGTTATCTATGAATACAATAACAGTAAACGTGCTTGTAATAGCAGCTCTTTATTTGTATAAAAGAAGCGTAGAATGATATTAGCTCTGAGCAGCGTTCAGGGTATCTCCTAGTCGAGCAGTCTCGCCTAGAGCACTCTTTCTTGTTTGTATATTGCTTGAGCAATAATAAATATTGTTATTATGCAGAGTTATGAGTTTATAAACAATAACCCCAGCACTATAACATTTTAAATGAGGATGCGCTCTGCCTGAAATGAAAATGAAATGAATATATGAATGAATAATAAAGGCATTAAAATATTGTATATACTTTGCCTTTATTCTGTATTAACAAAATTTTAAATACCAAAAATAACAAAACCTAAATTTCATAATATTTATCAAAGCATTTCACATTGCTAAATATGAAAAATGTCATAAAACTGTGAATTTTACTATTTGAGTTTGTGTTATTTAATATTTAATGGACTTGTAATTTAATTTAAATTTGATTGCTGTATATATTGTATTAGATTTCATTATTAAAGAATTGAGGAAAAATATATATATTTTAAGGGTATTATATATAATTTCACTGAAGTGTGAAGAGTCAAGAGTGAAAAAGTCCAAGTAGAGATAATTACGAAATTAATTCGTGTCGAGTTGAGAATGCCTAAAATCATTTATTATTAATTTCTTATATATTTAAAATATTTAATGGTTTTTAATTAATTTTTAATTGTGCTATTAATTTATAATATATTTTTTAATAATTATTGCTTTACAATTAATTTATTATATACAGTTTATATTCATTTACAATTATTTTTTTATTATTTCAAATGTTTAATGATTTACAACTTCTTTATTACATATTTCAATTCAATATGCATTTATTTCTTCATTTTATTATTTATTTCAAGTTTGATTTAATAATAGGGACTATAAATCAATTTCCTGATAGTTCATTTATTCATTGTGTGAATTTTTAACCTTTCCCTTCGCCCATTGCTAAACAAATTTTCCAACAGTTTAACATTTCCCCCAATTACATTGTAGCAACAACTTCAGCTGCAACTTGCTTATCTGTTCAAGTAATTGCAGCTCTTGCTGAACTGCGTTTAGGGGCAGCAGCAACAGCAGTTGCTGGCTTCCTGAAGGGCTGCGTACTTTGTCGCCTTTAGAGCTGCATAAAAACTAAAGTGTTGACAAATTTTACACAGATTTGTGTATGTCTTCCGGGCAGCACAAAGCGAGACTTGCAGCCAGCAAATTGCAGGCTCCATTGTCAATTATGTGCACTGTGTCCAGCTAGCGTTTCTAGTGCTCTCCACAAAGTTCGCGGCGCTGCTGCTACTGCTACTGCTCCTGCTGCTCCTGCTCCTGCTCCTGGTGCTGTTACGCTCTCTCCTGGGTGCATGCAACAATGGCGCAGCGCGCCACAAATTGAAGGCTACATAAAACGCGGCTAGTTCATGTTCTTATTCGCAGAAATGTACACACACACACACAGGCACGCATACATGCACACACATCTATATGTCTTTACATCATAAAATGTCATTATGTGCGAAGTTGCCTTGCGCTGGGCTGCTTCTGTTTTTGCCCAGTTGCGACGTTACTGTCGCCCAAGCACTGTTCCGTTACGTTTTTATGGTGTCGCGCGTGGCCTGTTGCTTCACACACACATACACACACGCGCACACAGCTATACATATATACGCATACTCATCCTCTAGAGAACAAGTTGAAGCAATGGCATTGGCGTGCCCGGCCTGACAATGGCTCAAATGAAGGACACGGCTCATGTGGCCCATGCGCGATTGCGTTTCTAAGAATTGCACGCCATTAAAACGCATTGACAACTTGGCCAAGCTACTCTTAGCTCCGACTAGCTGACTGCTCGCTCTTGGCTCTTGGCTGATGACTGTTGACTGTTTGCTGTTGCCTTCTCTGCTGTTGACTGTTTACTGTTCACTGCTGACTGCTGACGGCTAACTGCTGACTGTGTTTTATTTTCTTCTATTTCGTTTACTATTCGCTGCGCATTTTAGTTGAATTAAAAACCAATCGCACATAGCACAGCCGCAACGGCACGCATAAGCCAAAGGTCATGTGCCACAAATGGCAAAACAAGCGAATGATTGGCAACAGCAGCTGAGCTGCCAGCCAACAGCCAATATCCACTCAAAAGCAGCTATCGCATTTGACATTTGCATTCTGCAGCTGCTGCTCCTGCACCTACCCTCCTACTGCCAGCCTCCCTGGCTGCAAAGGCCGGAAGGGAGGCTGCCGCCCCCAAGACCCCAAACTGTGAACTGTGAACTGTGAAGCCAAAAACGGCAACCATAACCACAGTGGTTAACACTGGGCTACGAAATTGGCATTTGCTCACAGCCAGGGCGCATCGCTTGATGTGGTGCCGCTGTGGTTGCACATACCAGTGACTAGCTACACTGCCCCACTACGCACTTAACAAGCTTCATTTTCGGCACAGAATTAACGACAGGGCTGAGCACATAACTGGGTTAGCTCTATGCACGATGAATACGTGCAATTATTTTGATAGTTCAAGTTGATATTTCAAGTTTCTGTTGACTTAACGAAGTTAAAATAATCCTGGAGAAAAGTGAAATCAAATGTTTAAAAAGTGGTGGGAAGGAAAGGAAAACAAAGAAAAGAAACTTGAGTGAAATTTCAGTTGATAAAGTAAATGATAAAAAATTAAATTTATTTTATAAATTTAGTTTTTGTATATATTTTATAATTTTTATATTTATCTACATTAAATTTATTTTTAATCTAAAGATCTTAATATATTATGCAACAGGATTCAATTTTATTTAAACTACGAATTTCATTTTATTTGGGTATTAAAATTTTATTAAATTTACAAATTTATTATATTTTAACTAATCAGTTAAAATTTAATAAATTTGTAAATTTAATAAAAAGTAATCACCTTAGGGAATCAAATAAAATCTAATCAAAAAATTCGGTAAATGTCAATCGACGATCTGAAATGAGTAAAATGAAATTAACTCAACAAATTTGTTAAATTGTAGTTGATTATCTCTATGAGTTTGTAAAATTGTTTTCAGATATTATTTCAGAAACAAAAATAATATATTTAAAATTTTAATATAGAAATACCAGCAGATTTCAGTAAAAATTTAATATAACTTCCCATGTGAAATATTTGCTGTGAAATGCATACCGGCTTGACTTTAATATGGGCCATAATATAATAATTCGATTAGAGCCAGGCCATTATGCTCGCATATTCATTTTCATATCCAGCGCCCAACTACTTTACACTTAATTCATATATAATTATTGTATATAGTCATGGGCACTTAGTTTTTGGCTCACACTCAAGTTGATCGTAAGGCGCTGCACAGGCTCTACCTAGATATTGTTCTATATATTAATTAACGCAATTGCCTCGGGCGCCATTTGTAGCCAGGCAACGATGAAAACTAAACAAAAGCTCAACCAAATATAATCACAATTTAAATATAGATAAATTTTCATAAGCCAACACGCACACACGTACACATTGATAACAGCAGATAGAGTGGGAAAGGGAGGGGTAGATAGAGAGACATGCCAAATAAAAAGGAAATGCTTATAGTATATTAATCCGTTGCTGAAATATGTGTGAGCTTGTGGCATGTAATGAGTGACTGACTGGCTGCCGCAGAAAGTCAAAGCTTCGCGTGTTGTCTGCCACAAGAGCCAAGTCAAGCCAATTCGAGCCAAGCGAGTCGAGTCGAGTCGAGTCGAGCCGCATTCGTGGTGGTTGTGGGCAAACAAGCTGCAAATTAGCTCAGGCTTAAACTAGGCGCACAACGCGTCGTATGCGCAATGCGAAAAGCCTTTAATGCTGCCAACGCCTGTAAATGTGAATGGCGTAAAGTTGGCCCGCGGCTTTCCACTAGAGATGTGCGCTCAGCTCAAAGCAGGCACATACTATATTTTATATTGCTGAGCATAAGAATAGGATTTTATAAGTGGCTCACTTTTTCTTGAAAGACATTTATATACTAGCTGAAGAAGGCTGCGAAAATATCTGACAGATGTTTGACACACAGAAAGTGGCATACATATGGCGAAGGAATTTCAAAGGAATATTCTCTTCGACAGTAAAATTAAATATTTTATTGTCAAACAATGCTTATAAATTTAAATATAAAAAAATATATAAAATATATTTTTATTATTTTTATTTTTTATTTTTTTTACTCAAATTAAATTATAAAATACATTTGTATGTGTCCTAAGATTTTTACATTTTTAGAATATACAATTTACTGAGTAGTATAAAATACTAGGATAAATTAAATTTTATGATGTGTGCTGGAGCTCCTAAAAAATATATGAACGGGAAAAATTGGCCATCAAAAAGATTAAAGTTTAAGATGAAATAGTGCTCATCATATTTTCAATACAAAATTTGTTAGAGCAAAGCCATTTAGCCTGTTAACCACCGGCTCAATATAATAATATAATAAAAAATTAATCATATAATATATTAATATATAGTAAAATATTTTTTATTTTTTTACATATATATTTTTTAATAATAATAAAAATAAATTATAATATACAATATTATTTTACTTTTTTCGTACTTTTAAGTTAGAGTGTTAATTAAAAGAATTTAGTATTAACATTTGGAATTGCTTTATATATTATACACTTAATACTACTTAAGTATTAAGTATTTCAATTCATTTATTCTTATTATTTAAGAAAAGTAGAATATTATTTTTAATATGTTGACGGCGAATCGACTTAGCTGGACACTGTACAAGTATGTTTGCAAAGCAATCCTTATTTGCTATACTTTATCCAAATCTCCGTCTGAGTGGATTCCAGCTTAACCCTAGGAGCTAAGCAACAATTTGCCTGCATTCTGAAGGCCATTGAATCCGCTTGTATTTATATAAGTTATCCAGAATTTCTATGGAATATACTCAATATTTCCACTTTAATAGCAGGTTCTTAGTAAATGGCAAAACACATTAAACATTTCAAGCGCTTTAATAACTTTTATAATATTGTTATTTAAATTAATTTTACTCTTGCTTGGCTACACCGTTTGAGCCATTGCAGAGCATTCGCAGTAAACCCAACTTCAGGCAGTTGTCGTAGCTCTTGCTCTGACAGCTGTCTGCATATTATTTTCCTAGAATAATAGTTCTGAGAACTATTCACGAGCATTAAAGCGTAAAAGACGTACAAGCAATTGGAATCAAATATAATTGCCTGATTGCATTATATTCAGCTCAACAAGCGCAATGCGAATGATATTAAATAAGGACAAGACATTATGTAGATAATATAGATAATAAAAATAATAATAACAATTATATGTAGATAACTCTTTGTAATTTTTCGTGTCACGATATCAAACACGAAACCATACGCAAATCTAAGGCGAGTGTTTGTGTGAGCGTGTTCGTGTGTGTTCGTGTGTGTTCGTGTGTGTCCGTGTGTGGGCGTGTGTAATGACACAACACAGAAATGGTTTTTGGCTTTTCAGTTAATTAATTTATTAATTAGCACGTTCAATGACTTTTACCGTTTCCTATTGTTCATTTCCTATTATTTAGAGGCTTCTTTTTGCGGCATGCGCCTTGCACTTTCACATGCCATGCAAAGGATTCGCCTGGGTTTTGTTGTCATTTTGGTTTTTGGTTTGCTTTTGTGGTTGGTTTGTTTTCCTGGAATGGGCTCTCTGTGCTGGCTGTTCTCCCAGCTATTTTTAGCAACTGATTTAATATGCGTGCATGCGTGTGCGTGTGCTTGTGCGTGTTGCCCTTAAATTTTTGTTTTTATTCGCTTTTTTCGTTCTTGTGTTTTTTTTTTTGTTTTTTTTTTTTTTTTTCGTTTCGCGGTTGCCTTTTGAGCGCTTTGTTTCAGTATTTGCTTTGTCGCATTTCGTCGCCTGGCTCATAACGGTACAGCGTACGGACAATTTGTATGCGGTTTGTACGCCATTTTTCACTTAAACCCTGCGAACTGCGAGCTGCGAGCTGCGACCGGGCGCCACGCATTTCACTTATGTAGATTTATAGGGGGCTCCCGGGCGGTCAAGCGCGTATTTTCAGCTTGCCTTTCCTGTTTTTGCCGCCAGTAGAGTGCCAGTGGGCGGCAGCGAGCATAAAAAGCAACAACAACAAAAGTATAATAATAAAAAAAAAAGCAAATAGATAAAAACAATGCGCCAGAGCGACGTTGAGCGACCGGCAGAAACATCTTTATTTTTCGTTTACTCTTTATCAGCCAAGCACTCAGCGCGTCGCTAACAATTTTTTTTATTTTTTTTTGCTTTTACTTAAAGCCAAATGTCGATGCAGGCAAGAGTTGAGAAAATTATATATATTTCAATTTGACCCGGCCAGGGCTCGAGAATTAACCAACATTTTCAGTTTGCTTATCCGCATCTGCCTTACAGGTGAGCTCTCTATATTTTAATTTTCTCGGAACTTCCCAATCGCTTTCAAGCAGTTTTTCCCAGAATCGTTCATTTTCATCGTTATTAATAGAAAAGGTAAAATGTGAAAATTAATAAACGCTAGAACCGCTGGCTAAGCAACTTCAACTGATTTCCTTGTGGACAAAAGAAGAAAAATTTGCTAAGAAAAAGAAAAAGGAAATAAATTGGAAAATATTCAATTATTTTATAATAATTCAGATTTTTGTTGAAGCAGAAAAATGCCGTCTTAAGCTATCAAATACTTATTGAAGATTTATAAATACAAATTATCCCAAGTCAATAAAAAACCTTTCCAAATACTTCCGGCTGTGTAAAATTCAAAAGAAAAATGTCGCTTCAAGCTCTTAAATATTCATTAAATATTTATAAAAAGAAATAATAGTAATATAAATCTGTAGTGTTTTTTTTTTTTTTAATACATATTTTAAAAAAGGAATATACGAACATCTATCAATTCTCAATAACTTAAAGCTAAGTAAAATTTGTTTTTAGTTTTATTTGAGCCATTTCTTTCGCTCAAATATTTACAAATATTTCTAAATTTATTTGAAGAAACAGACAAATTTGTATCTATAATTTTAATAAAAATAAATAAAAATAAAAACATATTCATGTTAAATATTTATTAAATATTTACTAGAATAAATAGTCATAAATGGTTCTTAAATACATAACTCAAATATTTATTAGATGAAATAGTTGAAGGTCCGTCAATTCTCAATAACTTCAAGTTATGTTCAATTTGTTTAAAATTTTATGAAGTGAGATTTCCTCGAAATGTGCTTCACGTATTTCATTTAATTTTCATATTTCCTTAGGCTTGCTTACCCTTTTTTCCCAATAATTTATTTCATATGCATGTTCCGGCATCGCTCTATGGATAAGCCCTTGTTTTTTTATGCATATACACCTGGCCTGGCCACGCACAGCTGGCTGGCCAAAGTGTCCGGGTCTATGGACTGCGCTCTCTAAGCCCTTGATGGTCATAAATTTGTTGCTCGCAAATGAAGCCACAGCCATGTGTGACCTGGTGCTGCTTGTACTCCTGCTCCCCCACCCCCTGCTCCTTCTACTGCTGCTTCGACTTGTTGTTGTTTACATTTTGCACGCATAACTTTTAACACGCCCGCGCTGAATTCCCTCGCAACGCCCACGCGCTGGCCAACCTGACTCGGTCGCTTAGCCAAACGCGTCAGATTATCCGGCCAACATCGGCACACACACACACACACATACATGCGCCTTGGCCAAGCTTTGAGGCGCAATTTGATTTCATTAAATGCCGCCAACTTGTTGCAGTTCGCACATTAGGGCAACATAATGCATTATATATGCATGCCACATGAATATTACGTATACGCCACGTCCTTCTGCTCTCTCTCTCTCTCTCTAACTCTCAGCGTGTTTGAAAATTAATGAACCTCCGGGCCAGCCAAGGCCTGCAGCAGCAATTGGATAACTGTTCGCGGCAAATCGCGTGCAATTTGGCCATTTATCAATTTTGGCTAAAAGTGCGCTTTCTGGTTTCTCTGGTCGCAGATAGCACCTGCTGCTCTGCACAGGTCGTAAATCTCGTGCTCCTCGCAATTAAAATGCAATCGAGGATGCATTTAACTAAAACGCAATTGATGCCCCATCAAGGCGCATGGCCGGCGCATTTCCGCTAAACAGCAGTTCCGCTCCGGCTGCAACAACAACTCTGTTAAATGCTCGAGTTGATTGACATGCGCCATCCCCACCAGGCAACTGCTGCGACTGCGATTCCTAGCTGCTCGCTGTCGGCTGTTGGCTGTTGGCTGTCGTCTGTCGACTGTCGGCTGCCGGCTGCCGGCTGTTGGCTTTTAGCAGCTATTTCGGTGCACGCGGTGCAACGCGCCGTCTATTTTGGGAACGTTTATAAAAAGCCAACGCGAGCAACGTGCAACCGCAGCCTGCCGTGTTTACAGACACGAGACATGGCTGCCACCTTCAAGGCGCACGCTGCGCTGTGCTGTGTCGGCTGGATTTTGGGTGGCTCGCTGGCTGTCATCCCCACTCGATGGCACCGCTCGTGTCGCGGCCTCTTCATGCCCTGCACGCAGCTCGACTGCACTTTGGCAACACAAACTTTTTTTCTTGCCCTGTGTTGGTTTGCCTTTGTTATTTTGCATACGCCGCTTTTTATTTTCTCCTTTCTCTTGTCTGTTTCGCACATTTTCATTTTCATTTTGGTGCAAAAAGCTATTAAGGCGGTGCAAGTGGTGCAAATGGCGCTCGGCGACACTTCCTGGCACTAGCTGAAAAGCACGCAATATGGGAGTTGATAAGCTGCTCTTTAAGCAAGGACTAGATTATGCTTTTAAAGATGTCTTTCTTTTTATTAGGAATTTTTTTTTTTTTTTTTTTTTTTTTTTTTAACTGTTTCATTTATTAAGATAATATGAAAACCATTTTTTTCTTTTCAAATATATATTTCGGGAAACGAAAAAATATTAATTAAAATTAAAGCTCTAAGTTTTTTTTTTTGTGTAAATAATTTCAATTTTAATGAATTCTGAAATTTAAACTAAATAAAATTCTCAAGAATTTGAATGAATTTAAAGAAAATAATAAAATTCCTTGTTTTTATTTTGTAATTTCAAATAATTCTTAAAAAAAAAAATATAATGGAAATCGTATAAGAATTAATTGAAATTACAAAAAAAAACAAGGATGTTTATTATTTTCTTATTCATTATTATTCACTCAAAATCTTGAAATTTTTACTCTTTACTTCTATTTATTATTATTATTATTATTTTTTCTATTGTAAGTTTATTTAAAAAAGTATGCATTAAAAAAAAATGAGTTCAATAAATTAATATTAAAGCTTGTACTTTTAAATAAATAAAGAAATTAAAGCGTAAAGAAAAGTAAAATTAAAAAAAATAATTAGAATTAAAACATTTCAGCTCTGTTTCTATCGCTCTCAATCCCATTCAAAAGTGAAAAAAATAACTTCTATATATTTATGAACAAATTGCTGTAAATTTCAATGCATTTTAAATCTGTTTAATCAACTTCATGAATTCGCTTTATTGAAAACATATATTGAATGGGAAGGGCAGTCAGAAGTTCAGCTTCTTCGATTCCGTTGGCCTTGCTCTGGATAAAATAAAATCAAGTTGCACTTGAATGCGAAACGTGAGCGATTTGGGGAGCATTGCATATGTATGCTACATGGAGCCGCTTGAAAGGATTCCAAAAATAAAGCCTCGAACCCTCTTAGCCAGTGAAATTGGATGCGCCAAATGCGAAATCGAATTTTTCTCTGCTATTTCTCTGAGCGCTCGGCGTTTAATTGACTCTAAATATTTTGTTGCAAGCGCTTTTTGCTTGACTTTAATTGAGCAATTCGCCATGAAGTCAGCAGCGCTTTTTGTTGCCGTTCGCCATTTACTTGTGAGCAAACTTTAAAGTAATTTCAGCAAAACCGCAATAAATTGGTTTTGCAGTGAGCAACAACAGCAGCGAGAAAAAAAAAAAAAGAACTGGAATGAACTTTGCAGTCGGGCATAACCACCTACTGAATGCCTTGGCTGGTATACTGGGGGATGTCAATGGGAATGGAGTCGATTAATTTTGAGTTTCTCTCCATAAGCAGATGAACAAATTTTATATTCTTTTTGCCTTCTTCTAATTTGTGTAGATATCTCCGCCATCTTTCTAGCACTGCAACTGCAATGGTCTTTGAGATACCGTAATATGCATTATCCGGTTTACCACGCCCCTAAACAAACGAACAGCCACCCACCATACATTGTTTAACAACCAATATGCCCAATACACTTTCGTAAATGAGTAGGAATGGAGCGAGAAAAAACTAGAAATAATGCCAGTGAATGTTACGGGATTCCGCCACACTGGCCTTCTAGCAGCCTGGCATCCTTGCAACAGCACGTAGCAACTACAGCATCAGCAGCAGAAGCAAAAGTTGACCAAAAGTTTATGGGCAACAAATAAAGTAGAGTCGCATAAAAAGCAACAACAACCACAAACACATCAGCAGCTGAAAAACTTGTCGCTGCCTTCGACTGAAACTTACAAAACAGCTGACACTTACAGAGCGGGGGAGGGGATGGAGACATTTGTGACTCCTGTCCGAGCTTAGTTATTTCTATTTTTATTAATGCCCAAATGCCAACAGATTTGATAAGCCCAAACACTTATAGCCACCAATAAAATGCTGGCTGGCCAGTCTTAATGGGTGTCAACAAGACAGCCAATAATAATGCACAGACAACGGCACTCTGCTCTCTGGCTTCGCCTCGTCGCCTCCTCTCTCCATCTCCTTTTCCTTCCCTGTTTTTTAACAATTTTACGAGCACTTTATAACCGTTTAATAGCTCGAACAATGAGCTAGCTGCCCCCGAGGGCCCCCCCTGCCCCTCTTCGAATTGAGCTCACAATTGACGCACTAGAGACGCACACTTGAGCCGTTACCAATACATTGATAAACTATATTGCTATAGATGTATAAATATATATATATTGGCTAATGGCATGATGAATTATGGCACCACAACTAAAGACAAGTTGCCTGCCGACCTGGCCCCAGTCCCAGCTCCCAGCTCCCAGCTCCCGCCCCCGCCCCAGCCTCTGTCTTTGCCTTTGCCTGTTTGTCTAACTGTTCAGCTGTCTTTCCTTCTGACTTGACTTGGACAAACTGCGATTGTCCTTTGTGCCAAGCATCCGATACACCCACACAGGCACCCACAAACACACTCACACACACAGAGAGAGAGAGACACACACAGACAGTGGATGAAAAGAGGAGCAAAACGTGTGCCTTGACACTTCCGTATTAGACACACGCGCCTTGTGGCTGACGTGGTGTACCGCTGTGTGTGTGTGCTTTGTGTATAGTCCCTATCTGAGTGTGTGTGCGCGTGTGTTTGCCACGCAGTCAGTCGGTCAGAGCTTAAAATGGAGCCAACTAAGAAAATATTGCCCTTAGAAAGCGAAACTATTATTGCTTCGACACACAAGATCAAGAAAAAATAGAAAAAAAAAAAAAACATTTTGCTGGAAAATGCTCTAATTAAGACAATTGATACAATCTCAAGATGGAAAATACTAAATGACTGAACGATTAGCTTCATCAAAGATAACTTTGTCAACAAAATTTCGAAATAGAGATATATCTATAAAATTAAATAAATGCATTAGAAAGCGAAAGCATGAATTTAAATTTATTTTTCAATTAAAAATTAAATTTTAATATTAATATTGCTCGCTGTAAAATTAATGAAAAATAATTGATAAATACAGTAAAAAATTGACTGATTGAAAAATATAAGAGTGAAACCTAAGGCTGGCAATTATTTTTCTGAGTCTTAATAAATAGAAACTAAATAAATCAAATAAAAAAATTAGTAAACAAAGCAAAAGAAGTGTTAATGAAATAATAGTTCAATATTTTTATTAACTTTGTTGTATACATATATAATAAATATTGATTAATCTTATTTTAAATTACTTTAAGAAACATCTTAAATAAAATTAAAATCTGTCAATTATTTTCTTGAGACTTAATTAAATTAATGCAGCACATCTATAATAAAATAATAATTATAATAAATAATAATTTGTCTATTGACTTGTAAAAAATAATATTGAAAAATATATGGTACCATAATTTGCTATAATTTGCCTATTGACTTGTAAAATAAATATATTAAATTAAATTCCAATTTTCACCTTTTTAAAAATATATTGGAGAAATAAATATCACCTTTGGCTATTTATTAACGAAGAATAATAAATTAAATTAATTCAAAATTATCTATTTTTATTAGTTGCACCTATTATATAAAAACATAAACACCTTTCAAAATTACTAATTAAATTAAATGGAAATTCTATTTTTTACCAAATGCATAATATTATATACTTGCAATGAGCTTAAGTATTTATTTCAATTAACTGCTGTCAGTATTTAATTATAATATATTCCTTTATAATGTCAAATAACTGACGTGAGACTAAAGTTGGTAATTCAATCAACCAAAAATCACCTGGTAATTTACCGCTTTAAACGCAGACACTGTGAAACCAACTAAGCCAACAATTGGACAGTTTGAAACCAGTCCGGTCTAGAGTTATTCATACGAGTATATGCTGTCAGCATTAATTAGTTGACGCCCATTAAATTTCATATAAATAGTCCAAAGTTGAATAAACCCACAAATTGCGTCTGTGCATTGAACCGTTTTAGGTTTCGGCATCGGGCAAAGGTGTGCTAATCACCGGCTGTGACGCGCCTTTGGCCTGGTATCTGGCTAAGAAATTGGACGATCTGGGCTTTACGGTCTATGCGGGCTTTGCGGCGTCCATCGAAGACTCCGACGAGGCCAAAATCCTGAAGGAGGAGACATCGGGACGCATGAAGCTGTTGAATGTCGACGTTACCTCCGAGAAGAGCGTAAGTCTAAAAACAAACAAAAACTGCTCATTGAAGCTTTTAGCCGAGACTCAAACCATTTCCTGTACGCGTGTGCTTTGCAGCTTTTGGAAGCGGCCCGTTATGTCTCGCAGCATTTGCCACATGGCGCCGAGGGCCTGTGGGCCGTAGTCCACGGCGCCACTTGGATTGCGCTTGGTGAGCTGGAGTGGATTCCGTTTACCGTGCTGCGCAAAAGCTTGGATCTCAATCTACTCGGTAAGAGATGGCGCCACTGTGCGCTGGTCATAAAGTTGTGCTTTTTTTTTTTTGTTGAAGAAAGGGAAATACGTATTTCCCTTTCTCATATTAATATTGGAGCTGGAATTTGTATTAGGATCTCTTTTCAATTTCAATGCTTCCCACTGTTCACTGTAACTAATTCGAATTTCCCTTCATAGGCGCCGCTCGTCTGACTCAAATCTTTTTGCCGCTGGTGCGCCGTGCCCATGGACGTGTAGTGTTCCTTACCTCTGGCCTGAACCGTGTGCCCTCGCCGGTGCGTGGCATCCAGTGCGCCACCCAGGCGGCCGTCGACTCCTTCGCTGCCTGTCTGCGCCAGGAGATGCGCACACGTGGCGTGGATGTGTCTGTGGTGGCGGCGGGCGAGTTTGCACCTGGCAATGGCTGGCTCAACGATACGGAGCTGCGCGAACAGGTAAGTTGCCAGAGTTTCCTTGCAGTGCCACAAGCCAGTCGAGCTGCTGCCCATTCCGTGCTTAATGGGGTGGACGAACTAGAGGGTAGAGCAGCGGCTCGCCTTGGCTTGTTTCAGTTTTTACGATAATGCGCCAGCTGGGACGGCTGGGGTGGTGTAAGGGCGGCTTGGATGGTGCACATTAAAATAGTTGCAGATGGCCGACATGAGTGAGGGGCTCATTAAAACTCTCGTTTGCTTCGCAGGCCAAGCAAATGTGGAACCAGTTATCCTCGGAGCAAAAGAAAACCTACGGCGAGGACTACTACGAGGCGGCCATGACATCCGTGGAGAAATACTCGCGCCAGGTAAGCGCACAATCTCAGCCAGAGATTTAGCTATACTGCTATACATATATACATAGTATATATAGTATATACATAGCATATATATATATAGATATGTTGATGATGTTTCACGCTAACGAGCGCTTTATCCTCAGGCCGCTGACATTCAGCCCACGCTGCGCGTGCTCATCGATGCCGTGACTAGGACCTTCCCCATGGCCCGCTACACGCCCGTCACTGCCAAGGAGAAGCTGCAAATATTCTTGGCCGAACACTTGCCGCCCTCACTGTACGAGTCCATCTATGGCGAGCAAAAGAAATTTGTCTATTAAAAATATTTTGTTTTGTTGCCCATTTCCGTTTCCGATTCACCCCCCTGTCTTCTCTTATGACCCAACCCCACTTGACGACGCCTCTGCATATTGTTTCCTTCCCACGAAATTGTTATTATTTATCTACTGCTCCGCTATGGTCTAAAGCGCATTTAGGATGAGGCAACGCGTTGTCCCTACTCACTGAGCATTTAGCGTTTCTCTTCATATAACTAGTTATATCTACTTTATCATCTATCTCAGTCTATCAATTCTTCCCTCTCACTCTCTCTCTCTCTGAAAATCAGCGTCACTCGAAATTTCTATTTTTGTTCTGTTTCCTTATAGTTCGTAGCGTGAATTGTAAATCATATACATACATATAACAATAAATAAAACCAAATGATAACATTAAAAAGCAATTCTTGTTTACCTTGTTTAGTTTTTAGAAGCTTTACCTTTATATAAATGCAATAAATTACAAGGCTTAGCAGGTAAGCCATGGGAATATTAAATAGTTTTTGTAAAGGATATAATATTATTTCAATGTAAATAGAAGCAAAATTGAGATAAAAGTGGATTCATTTTTTGCAGTCTTTTTTTATGTATAGATTTTTCAGTAATAATTATTAAAAATATTCTAATTATTAAACAATTTTACTGATATCCAAAAATTAATTATCTAATCAGTTTCAAATAAGTATAAAATTAATACTTATCAACTTTAATACAGACTCTGCAAAAGTTTAGTCCTTAAGAGAACTATTGAACAGAAGAAGCTCCTAAGTATGTCATCTAATAATTATAAATAATAAAATACATAAGTAATTTAGCATATCAACAGCGTAAAGAGTTGATCCTATTAAACTATGCATGTTTGTTTGCCTATATATCAGTTTGTATGTGTGTTTGTAAATCTGTCTCTCTGTCTAACTCAGCCTGTCTCTCTGCCTAAGAAGAGCTAGGTACTATGGAGAGCTACAGAAGATCATTTAAGTTATCTATATGCATGCAGAGTACTCAGTAAAACGAAGCTAGCATCGGAGAGTGCTCCCATTCGTCACTTAGAGCACGACTGCAACGAGCTCTACCTGTCGTCGGACTCAACATTTGAGAGAGACAGTACTTGAGTGAAAGTGGCCCTATATAAAGGGCAGCAGCTGCAGCATTTCTTCAGTCGCCCAGTCCTGATAGGGGTGAGCGGTGCAGTGCAGTAAAGTTAAGTAAAGTAAAGTGAGGAGTCTGATCGTTCAGCTAAGCACTAAAGACATGGTGACATGACATGGTGGCAAGACTTGGAGGAGAGACATGGAGGAAAGACATGGAGGAAAGACATGGAGAAAAGAAATGGAGGTAAGACTGTAAGTGAAAATACTTAGTGACAATACTTAATGAAAATACTTAGTGAAAATACTTAGAAGAATACCTAAGAGCAATGACTTAGAAAAATAACTTAGAGGAATAACTTAGAAGAAATACTTAAAAGAAATACTTAAAAGAAATACTTAAAAGAAATACTTAAAAGAAATACTTAGAGGGACTTTGTATCAAATTATTAGTTATTAAATAATGAATAACAAAACTAATTCCATTTCATTTAGCTAATAGTTATACTTCACAAAAGTAGTCTCTGCGCTTAACTTGTTCCCACTTTAACTTCGATAAGTAATTGTATTTTCTTTAATTTATTTTATACAACACTTAACGATTTCATTTAATACAAATTGACTTCTGCTTGATTGTGTTGTCAGTGCTGTGAGTGCATTGAATGCTGTCTGTGTAGCTGCATAGCTATATCGCACTTTGCAGTCGACTCGACGTCTGTCTCGTTTACTTTTAGAAATCGCCACTCAACCGCATTAGCCACATTCACACACACAAACACATGCACACACACACAAACATTTCGTTTTCGCAGATAGAGAGAGAAATGCAGCTAAAAATTGGCTGACTGGGTAAGCTTAAGTGCAGTTCGATGCGCATTTCGCACGCCAGCTCAGACAGCAGCTCATGAAAATAAATTCAATAAATTTTTAATACATCTGATTCAGCAACAATGACAGCGGCATAGCGTTTTGGGCAGCACTTCCCGCCGCACAGCCAACAGCCAACAACCAACAAGCGTCAACCGCGCTTCAAGGCCAGAGGCAGCTAAAGTGGGGAGCTCAGGTGAGCAAACGAAATCTCCTGACAGCTCAATGAGCTGTGCCGCATGGGCAGGCGAGGCCGAGGGCGAGGGCGAGTGTTTGAAAGCGTATAAAACTAACGGTAACAGATACCAAGGAGCGCATAACTTTTGCATAAATCTCTCATAGTTGTTAATGCAAACCGCGCCTGGCAGCCCCCAGTTGCCAGCCATCAAAAAGCAGCCAGCAGCTGGTAGTTGGCAGTTGGCAGTTGGCAGTTGGCTGGCGTCGCACGTTCGAACTTTTCGACAAACAACAAGAAATAAAAAAAATATATAAAAAAAAAAGAAAACAAGAAAAGGAAAAGGAAACAGAAAAAAGGCTGCATGGGAAATGAGCTGGTTAGCTAAAAATATATGTAGATATGTTCATGTAGCTAAAACAAAATAAAAAGGTACCCACAGAACTCAACACAACGACCCTGATAAGTTTTTGAGCCACTGACCACTGGCGTGCACATGTACAGTTGGACACACGTACGTATATCACTCACGCCCTGACATTCTACCTTTTCGTTTTCACACAAATATTTCCATCTATTGAAAATGTGTGCATGCATCCATCTGTATACATAAATCCAAATCTATTGTCGCTTTGTCTGTCAAGCCATATTCCAATGTGTGTGTGGCTGTGTGTGTGTGGGTGAGAATTTGTTATATCTGTTTGGGTGCGTGTGTGTGTGTTGTATGGCCATAGGGGCTCGGGTCATGCGTTAAGATAAGCATATTTGCATCAGGTTGATAGTGTGACATTTAGAACAATTGAATTTAAATTTGAGAATTCATGGAGTAACTGGAAAATTAAAAACAAATTTGTAAAATGTCGTAAAGACTTTATTGAAACAATATTTTAAATACTTTAAGAGGATACTCAACTAGAATAGCATATTCAGTGCATGGCACAATGGCGTTATTGGCTAGATCACATATATATTATATGTCTATACAGCTGCGGTCATCAAAATAGTAACGGAGCACCACTCAGTTGAGTAGGCGTGGCACCAAACACCTCTGCGCAGGTGGCAAGCCGCAATAGAATACAATGTACTTAAACCGAAAATTATGTGACTATTAATAATATAATATAAAATAATAATAATAATTTCATTTCATTCTATGCTAACGATTAATAAAAATATAAATATTATGAATACTAAATATATTTATCTTATTATTCGTTTCAAAATGCATTACAAATGAGGGATTTACCACATAATAATGTTAACTAGCATTTAGTGTTCTACTACTACTAATATTGTTTATTACTATTTGAATGACTGCAGGTGTACGTATGTAATGTAGCAAGAGAAGCATTGTCGAGAGGTATGGCATCCTAATTACACAATCTTAACAGCGTGGCAGCACAAATGCAGGCAGAAGAGTTGAGTGGAATATAGATAGAGGCAAGATTTATACGATGAAGATTGAGAGAGGTTTAATTAGTCACAATTAGTTGAATTATATTTCCAATACTCTGTTTAACTTGATTAGTAATCGGCTCATTGAATTGGGCACCCAATTATATACTCAATACTCAATTTTATATACAAATATATTACGTATACGCCACAGAAACAGAGGCGTATTTACAAAAAAGGCAATTTAAATATTATTTAGAGAAGTTTATATATATAAAATAGCTAAATTGAGCTTATCAACTTTTACAGAGAAATTTACATAAATATAAATTAACTTCAAGACAACAATATTTGTGAAAATACAAAACAATTCTTAACAATTAAATAAAAAATACAGATTGTTAAATATTACATTTTAAAATATTACATTACATACGCCACCATTAGGCAGAAATGTTAGTCAAATATTTTTTCGAAAACTGCTTAAATATCAAATAAATTAAATGTGGTTTTCATTTTTAGGGAGAAATATATATATAAAAGATAAAATATTAATTGACTTCAAGAAACTCAAAATTGCTAGCACACTCGTATATAAATTCTCTTTAACAATTAAATAAAAAAATACGCTATTTAAATATTACCTTCACATTAGATTAACTTTAAAAAAATTTGTTAAAAATTCCTTTCGCATATTAAATATTTTGATGTCAAAAATTTTAATTCTATTTAGTTTCAATGCCGTTCGTTAACTGTTCCACTGCATCATCACGTCAATTCAATTAGGTAAAAAAAATAAACAATATCTGTTGAAATTATAGATTCAATTCAATTTAAGCAACTCAGCTGGTTTCTGCATGCAGTATATCATTTAATCGAATGCGCTTTAGCCAGCTGCTCCACGCCTTTTTCAATTGTTGCCCATTTATCAAACACCACGTCCGCCCTGGGCATTCCTGCGCACCGTTTTCGTATAACAGTTCTAGTTATTTGGCTGTTTGTGCTTTTCGCTGTTATTTTTGTTCATGCTACACACAAACACACACACACATATGCATATATATATATATATATATATATATATATATATATATATATATATATATATATATATATATATATATATATATATATGCATATATACACACTCAACACTCAACAGCCCTTGGGCCACTTTGTAGAATACTTTAGTGACTTTGGAACGTTTACCTGGTGCAAAAATAAATAAAGTTTTCAACATGTTGTTAAAGATATTACGCGTGTTTTTGCATACGCTGCTATCAAATTAACCCCAGCCGGTCTAATAGATGATAAGCCCCATTTAAACTGGCTAAGCCTCGAATGGCATTCCATTTGCTATAAGCTGCCAGCCAGAGGCCGAGCCCGAGACTCATTCATGCTGCATCAGGCACTTTGCATAATTGGAATTGCACCAACAGCTGAATAGCTGGACAGCTGGACATCTGGACGGCGGCAACTCGATTTGCTCGTCAGCAAATATGTTAGACAAAGACTCGAGCAATTTGTGGTCCTCGGGCTGTCGCAGGACCTTTGACATTTGTCCATGCATTGTCATCAGCGAATCAATCGCATTTCCACAATTGACTTTTATTAACTGCTCTCGGCCATTCAACTGCAATTAACTTAGCCCACGGCCAGCCTCATCAACATATTCATATTGCACAGTCAACGGCCACTGCGATAGCCAATGCAAATGCAAATGGCAGTTTTATGTGTAACTAAGAGTTTTCTCAAACCGTTTAGCATATTTCGAGGGAAATATGCAAACAACTTGCAGCTGGCTATAAGAACTTGGCAAATCCAGAGAAAATGGCGCAAAGGAAAATTGAAAGTTTCAAGCATTGCGACTATAATAGATAGCTTAAACTGATTTTAAATTGCTAATTTTACTGCTGAGATAGAAAATGTAAAACAAGTTTAAAACTGGAAGCTAAAAAGTGGTGTACAAAAAAAAAAGGTATAAATAGAATAGATAGAAGTATTTTCTTGTCTTTAAAAATTTTTACAAAAATATAAATATAAATATATATGTACAGCTCTATAAATTTAAATGATTGAAAAATAATTTACTTACTTTAAAACTTAGCTGCTCCAACTTTTTTAATTATCTGCCAGGTAATTTATTATATAGCCCATTCGACTCCAATAAAACACACAGCGTCTAACACATTTAATCTCAATTTATTGTGAAACTCACAGACAACGCAAAAAGTATTCGTACATTTATCTTATTTGCCAATTTCACCAAAATTTCAAATCTATCGATTTTGTGATGTAAAATGTGCACAACGAAGCAAATAGTTTGCATTGTAATCGTAAATTGCATTTCCATTTGTCTCTGAATGGTTTTTCATTTGATATTCCTTTCATGCTTAATTGCTAAACAAAGTGCAGTGAATAAAACATACACAGACACACACACAAACATACACATACACACGTATTATAAAACATATATTTATCTTTGGCTTTTACATTTAAAATTATCAACAATTTCCACACTTCAATTTTTCATTTTTCATTGTACCTGCTTGCGCTTGGCTTTAATTTTAATTTTAATTGAATTGCGTGCAATTTTCTTTTATTTCAAATGTCAAATTGCTCCCTATTAACCGAAATGCTGTGTTCTAAATTTACAGACAAATTTGATATATATATGTATATACTATATTGAAAATACAAATACACCAAGTTTGCACAGACATCAAATATATATAAATATTTATTAAGATTTTCTATAGAGATCTGGCACACGTGTTTATTGTTTAGATTTTACTCACACACACACACACACATACATACATGCTTATATACTCACACAGCTGCGATTGCTTGAAGCAACTACACTTGATTTGAAGTAAATTGGTTAGGGTTGACTAGATTGCACTTTGGTCTATATCTGTTGCATATTGGTCTAGGAACAGGCTAGTTTAATTAATCGTACGTACTCACACCTGTGGCAAAGGTAAGTTTCCAAAAATATTATTATCTCGTACATATATTGTAGATGTGGGTGTGTGTTCGAAAGTGCTATACAACTAAAGAGTACATATTATACATGCCTATAAGCTACGGATCAACTGCCCATATCGTCGCCCCCCTCGTAATAAGTGCTATCAAAACATGCTCCAAAAATACCCGAAATCTCTCTCGGCTTGACATACAAAACTCTTACAAATCTCCTTACAAATCTATCATAAGCGACGGTTCACTGTGCTATATCCCCCATATACATAGGTGTAGGAATTTTACTAGGTAGGTGTTACTAGGTGTTTCAAATCGAGTGGACACAAAGATGCTAAGAACACGGCTAAGTGCAAACAAATTGATTAAGTCCTTTAGCAGGACAACTCCGTGGATAGGCGCGCTGCCTCGCTCTGAACACAGTAGTCGCTGTCCTTCAGCTCGCGTCCTGTGATGTCTGCCAGCGAATTGGGATCCATGTTCGACAACTTGTCCAGGTCGGCATCGTTGATCAGATTCTGCTGCAGCTTGCCCACCAATTTGCGTAGGCGCTGGGCATCCAGCGAAGGGCGACGCAAGTTTGCATTGTAGTCGCTAGGCTGTTGAGGGAGAGAAGAGAGTGCAGTACAGTGAAGCCTGTTTAAGAGGCACAGCAACAGCCACAGCCACAACTTACATCTCGCCACTGTTCGCCGGGAAATACAGCAATCAACTCCGCATTCGCCTCCAGTGTGGAAAAATACTCCTCATCATCAATTTCGGTGCCATCGCAATCCAAATGAATCGCCGGCTGAGCCCTTTGAAACTTTGCGGCCACCTTGAGGCGCAGCTCGGCCAATGTTGTGGCAACGACGGCCTTGCGTATGTTACGTGTGATATCCTTGACCTGTGTGTGTGAGAGCGTGAGAGTGTGTGTGAGCATTAATTAGTATTCATTGCCATGGGAGTCGGCTGTAACAAGTCCAATATTTCCCACAAATATCTCAGCTCTCTCCTTTCAATTCAGTTTTGCCCAACTGCAGATCTTTATCCAATTTCAGCTGCTTTGCTTATTCATGTAGGCAAACTACCTACCTACTATCTGTGTATATATCACATAGATTGCATAGGTACGTTTCTTTTTTTTTATGCTCTTTTGTTAAATATTAGCATAACTTGAAACTGACTTTTAAAAGTCTGTGTTTCTAGCAAAAAATGTATCAAAAATAACGAAAATTTTCGGTAAACAGAATAATTTCTAAGAAAAGTACTTGACTTGCTTATCGAAAGGGCGTTTCGCAGAAGTTTTACATTTTTAAAGATATTTTCATAGGTCACGTTCGGGCTCGTAGTGCAAAATTGTATCAGCTGGCATCAGCATTTGTATTTCTTTAAAGTTATTTAATGACAAATTTTTATATCATATGAAAATGTAATTTTAGTTGGCAAAATGTATTTTGAGGAGCTTTGTTAAAATGTTGTAAAAATTTAATAAATGCTTATTTATTACGTTTGCAGCTTACTTATGGACAAACAAAAATAAATAAATAAATAAATGAAAATAATAAAAAAATAAATAAATAAATAAATAAAGTCTTATCTTCCTTTAAACTATTATTTTTTAGGAATTTTATTCTTTAATTATTATATCTCAATTTTAAAGACTTTTATGTTTTGAAATCTTTTTAGTTCTTATATGAATTTGACAGCTTTATTATCGACAATGCCAAAATAAATGATAAAATTAAATTAATAATAAAAATAAATAAACACAAAATTTTGTCTTCTTTTAAACTCTTACAATATATATATTTTTTTTTTCTTTTATTTTAATAAATTTATAATATTTCATTTATAAATAACTATGTGTATATAAATCTAAAAGGCGATATATAAAAGCCTTCTGAAACTTTTCAGCTATATTTTCTCTGTTTTTTCTTTTATTTGAATTCTTTGCAAGACATTTCTGTAAAAAATCTTTATAATTCGAGCAGATTAAAAAGTAACTACAAATTGTGGGGAAAACTTTTATCAGCTGTCCAAAATCCATAATTCACTTCGCCACAAATTAAACACCTATTTCGCAAAGTTTTCATTTAAGCTGCTAAGACTGCAATCTTAACTAAATGTGTTTAAGCATCTTTAACCTTTTTTCACACTGTCGTTAGGTTCGCGCTTGTCTTTATTAAATGTTTCGGTATGAATAGAACTCCCGCTGGGAGGATATTGTATTGTATTCACGGGAGAGCACACAAAAGTCAACAACTTTCATTCAAAAATTTCTGGCACTCATTTAATTATTATGAAAATGTCACGGCGTTTGATTGGAAACAGGCGTGAGGAAGCTAACAACGGCCAACCGGAGGGAAGGAAAATCGTAAGAAGGAAAACTCACAAAACGATGTTTTGCCTTAATTCTCAAATGTGCCAGCAGCATTCGAACATTTCCGTCTTGTGTTAAGCTGCCAACAAAAACAACGAAAAGCCAGCGAGGCGCACGACAGCGATAAGGAAGCTGTATATATATATATCTATATATATAAAAGAAAGTTGTGTAAAAGTGATGACCGCTTATAACTTGATTTGGGCTGAACCAATTTTCATGGTTTTTGATTTGTTGGATTTGTCTCCGCAACGAGTTTAGTATAGGGTCTTAAAAATACTGAAAAAATTTGCCGAATACTTGAAAAACGCGGTTTTTTCCCCAAATGTTCAAATTTTTTTTATACCCAGTAGGCTTGGTAACAGTGACAGTTTTGACAATAGTGTAGAAGTAAATAAACAAATGTAGTCAGTCAGTCTACGGTCTCCTGACCTCGAGCAGACCTGACTATTCAAAAAAAAAAAAAAAAAAAAAAAAAAAAAAAAAAAAAAAAAAAAAAAAATTTCAAATCAAAAGGAAAAATATTTCAAATCAAAAATCTGCAAAAAATCAAAAGATTAAAACCTGACTGTTCAAAAAATAAATAAAAAATTAAAAATTCGAAATTAAAAAAAAAAAAAGGTAATTATTAAAAAGTGTATTTTTGGCTTTTTATATTTTCGGACTTTTAAACTTTATAAATATTTCAAATCAAAAATCTGCAAAAATTAAAAAAAAAATCAAAAGATTAAAACCTAACAATCAAAAATAAATAAAAAATTCAAAATTCAAAATTCGAAATTAAAAAAAAAAGTTAATTATTAAAAATTGTATTTTTGGACTTTTACAAAAGCTAAATATCTCGAAAGTTCAGGTATTTGTTTGTCTCAAACATAAATTTGTGTAAATTATTTATATTTATATTTCTCGATTGTTTTATATGGTTTTGTGCGAGGGCAGTATTACTATTAATAAAAATGCCGCGTCCTAGAAGATCTAATCTTTCCCGGCGGACCCATAATGCAATTAGGCAACGGAATAGCGCGAGTCAATTATCTGACGAAGAGCGAGAAATCGCCCGAGAAAGGCTCCGCGTTAGTACCCAGGGAAGAAGGGCCTTAATTCGTGCTTCTCAAAGAGAGGCAGCCCGTGAAATGGCAATAAGAAATGGTTCAAGGATTGATTTGAATCGAGCAGCGTTTCGATATGATTGCACCATTGATTACAGCTTGAATCGTTTAGTTTGCATTGGTCCAATGGACGTTGTTTGCTAGCATTGTGGCGCATTGAAGTTTGCTGGTGAAACGCCCGGTTTGTGCTGCCTTAGTGGTAAAGTGACATTGCCATTAGCGGTCACCATAGCCATTGCGTTCCCTGCTTTATGGCGAAACACTAGAATCACGACATTTTCTAGCGAACACTCAAAAATACAATGCCTGTTTCCAAATGACATAATTTGGGGCGGAAAATATTGGAGACGGATATTTAAGGTAATTTACGTTAAAAATTTTATTTTCTATGACTGCCAAAAAAAAATTTTGAAAAATGTAGTTTGTTAGATTTCTGTAAATAGTGTTTGTAAATCTAACTATAATAACTATGGCTTTGAATTTAAAGATTCAAGGCCAGATTTGCCATCGCATTGGATCATTGCAACCTATTGAAGATGCAAGCAAAAATTCTTGCAAATAGACTTCATGGGCAATATGGAAGAACAACTTGACCGGCGTCAAGAAATGAACACAGCATGAAAAGAGCAATTCTCCATGATTTGCATGCTTAGAAAGTTAAACCAACCACCAAACTGTGCAATGGAACGCGTTTGGTGATAAGAAAAACTGATGAGCAATGTGATTCACGCGTTGATACTCTAAGGAAAATTTAAAGATGAGGAAGTTCTTATCCTAGGATTCCGATGAGCTCAACAGATATGCCCTTTGAATTTAACGAATTCAATTCCCGCTTCGTCTTGCCTTCGCCATGACGATCAACAAGTCACAGGGCCAATCTTTGACTATTTGTGGCCTCAATCTAGAAAATGCGTCAAGTTATGCTCAGTGTTGGAAACATCCGCATTAGCTTGACCCGACCAAAAACGGAGGGAAAAAATGTTGAATAAATCCAAATAAATATCAGTGCCAACAGCTTTCAACAATTTTTTACAGAAAATATAAAGGGCAATGCAACGGTGTAAGTATATATGTATATATGTGTCATATTTGTATATAACAATTTCGTGTATTTGTATAGCAACAGCCAGAAGCGAGCAACTAATCAATTTATTATTTGCCAATAACAATAAAAACCGCAACAATAAGATGAGCAACAACAACAACAATTTTAGCCTGACATGTATTCAGCTAGCGTGTTATATTTCATGGCCAAAAAAGATGTTGGCCCACTCGCAGATGGACTGCTTAATATTTAAAGCATAATGCTGTTGTTGTGAGACGGTCAAAGCGAAACTGAAGCTAAGTGAATGGGTCAAGTAAACAGATAGACAGACAGATGGACAGACGGACGGAAAGACAGGGAAATTGTGGACAAAGGAAGCGCTTACAACAAAAAGGTGAGCAGCCTAAAATAAAGCTGGCTTTATGCAACGCCCGCTTATTAATATTAAGTATACGTCATGTTGTACACAATTTGGGATGTAGCTGTCTGTGTGTGCGTGTGCGTGTGTCTGTGTATTCCTCTGGTAAATGAACACCGCACACAGCACTTGATCAATTCATGCTTGGGGCCCATCAGCATCATCGCCCCCATTAGCACCGTCATCAACATTATCATCATCATCATCATCATCATTGTCGAATGACATATGATGGGAACATTGTCTGCCTGGCGTTGACAATGAAGCTGTCACTCCATTAAGCCAATAAGTCACACCTACGCCAGCTACTTAGCATATCAATCGACCGACGCGTCGATCGTCAGTCACATCGACTAAAGCAATTATAGCGCCTCGCAAATCTATCAACTCGCCGACAATGTTGCCTCTGGCAGCAACAATGAAAATTTATCAGGCATTTTATGCGAATTTCTATGGGCCAGCCCACTGAGTGATTCGCTTTTGGCCCAGCCAGTGGGTCTGGCCCTGGCCACTTGGCTGCGTGCTGGCCATTAAACTCATATTTACATTTGGCACAGCCTGAACAGAGCTGAACTGAACTGAGTTGACTTTTATTGTGCTGCTCAACATGTTGCCCCACGAGGTTCAATCCAGGAGTTTTCCCCAAGGAAGATTAACAAAAATAAACGCAATTTTCGAAGGCAATCAAGAGAGCCTAATTCTCTTAAGGAGTACATCTCAAAAATACTGAGCAGTAACAGTAATTTCTAGAACTCTTTAAAATATGTTTTCTTTATGTTAAAGTTTTCTGCTGCCCCGCAGAACCTTTTATAAAATTTGAAAAACAAAAAAAATCTCTTTAGGAAGAAAGATTTTCTTATTAATTTATAGAAAATATTTGTTTAGGTTCCTTTCAGGTTTTCCTTTTCTTGCTATTATTTGATATCACATCATCTCAAACATTGCCACACTTTTGGGTCTCGTAGAGAATCCTATTGGCCTCAAGAATTTTTCATTGGAATCATCGTGAATTGTATGAAAAGCGCAAAGAAATTGAATGCAAATTGATTTAATAGAAACCCATTCAAAACTCTTTCAAGACATGGATTTGCATTACGTTTGCGCACCTTATGACCTTTTAGCTTGTACTAAGACATATTCAGGTCTCTTCTAGCAAATAACAAGATTTTCGCTTTTGCTTTAACTGAATGCCATAAACTCTTAAAGCAAGCTTCGCTGCGTCGCTGACTTGCCGACTTGCTGATTGCCACTTTAGCTGCTCGGCCAACTGGCTGGCAGACTGGATGGCTAGCTGGCTGGCCTGGATGCTGGGATGGGTGGCCGGCTGACTGGCTGCTCTAACTGTTTTGGCTGGCATATGCCAATGGCCTGTGGCTTTGTTTGCGTGAAATGCGATTCTTGACTCTGTTTTGCTGCGTATTCAGAGCTCTGCTCTGCCCTAGCTCTGCCCAAAACAAACTACACCACATTATTTGCACTTGTTTTCTTTACATTTTCTTGCCATTCACTTTTTTGCTGTTCTCCTGCTTAACATTTTCACATTGACCCCGGCCTTGACTTTAACCTTTTGGATTTGACATCGAGCTTTAATTTTCTTAATGATTGTCCTGGCTTCAGCCAGGAAAATCCTTGTTGTCAAGTGCCCTTAATCAATTTCAATGTTTTAGATTATTCGCTCAAGTGTTAGTCTTGGTTTCTATTTTCGGTCTGAGGCTAATAGATTCTTGCATTGACATTAGTTAAATACTAAAGTGAAATACTCGACAGCTTCATAAATAATTTGTTAATGAAATTGTTTTACTAAATATATGCGTATATATAGATGTAAATAGATAAATTAAAATTTAAAATAAATTAATTTCAAACTGACCAAGTCCTAGTCTCTTTGATAAAGATCTGCTAAAAATTAAATATTAATAATAAATAAATTAAAAGAGATTTACTCACAATTTCAGACCTATATTACTTTCGTCCTCTCCACTAACATAAGCTAGCACTCATCAGCTCTAAGGACTCTTGTTCGTTGCCAGCTATGATACTGCTGCCAATCATTCTAGTTGACTTGTAAGCTGCTTTGACAAATATTTAAGCCATGTAACAAAGCAAGCTAAAAGTGCCCTCATCGGCAGCGCATTGTCTCCTGCACCTTGTTCACACATCAATATTGGTTCGGCAAATTTACGGAAAGTGCCAGGCAAGTACCTGGACCCGGATCTGGCAACATCAACCAGCAAGCAGCAAATAGCAAGCAGCAAACAGTAGAGCCAGCGACGAGGACAATGGACAGATGCCAATGCACTCATGCATTTATAATGACACGCGTGCGCCCTGTCCCCATGCGAAGGCGGGAGTAAGGCGAGGCACACGTGTGCAGGCCATTGTCAGACTTCATCAGGAATGCGTAGTTGCATCTGTGCGCCAGTATCTGGGCAACTGTGAATACAACTGAGCTGCTGTTAAGCCCAAAATTAACACAAACTACAGAGCTATGCCAGCACACACGCACCATGGGCAAAGTCAATGCAAAAGATGCTAAGAAAAACTTTGAAGAGTTATAATTGAAGCAAAAGTTGTGCAAGAAAAAACTGCAGAAGTCGGAAATTTTAAATAAGCCTTTATAAATAGATTTTAATTTTAAATAAATTAAAATGGATTAATTAAAGTTGTAAAAGAATAAACTGCTATAAATTATTAAAAAATTATTTATATTATTATAAAAATTTGTTTAAGAAAAAATTTAAATTAATTTATTATTCTATACAAGGAATGAATCGAAAGTTTGATATTAAAAATTATTATATTTAATCAATAATATAAATTATTATAATAATTAATTCATTCACGTTTTAAAACTAACAAAATAAATTAAATTTAAAAATAAACACTTCAAATTAATAAATTTAAGACTTGTCTCTTTGAATACATTTTCCAAAAATATAATATTAATAAAAATAAATGAATTATTTTAATTTAATTAATTCATTCACAATTTCCGATTTCTCGAGTAACAAAGCAAACCAAAACATTGCATTTTATACATTATCTACTAGCAGTAGCAAGAGCTAAATTATATTAACTGCCAACTCGACATACCCAACTACACCGAACCACATATCCACACTGTGAAACTTTTTTTCTTACCTCTTAAACTCAAGGTTCAATTTATCTCAAAGATACTCTGCACTTGAATACTTCTCATATCGCAGCACTTGACTTCACACACCTTTATTTGCTTTTCCAACGAACACTCTTACCTCACACCACGTCACAATAATCCCCACCTGTGCATTGCTCTATTGAGGTATGAATCGCTTGTGTTTGATTTCAAGTTTCTCTGACTTGCTTTGCTTTGAGCTACCATTGTGCAGACTCGTGTTTCCTGTCAATGCCACTAATTTCGCTCGATTGCCGTCAAAATGCCATGGTAACCATGTAGCTCCATCAAATTATTGAAATAGCTCACTCACTGCCACTGCGAGGATATTAGGCACTCTACAGTCGTCGGACAACAACATGTAAATTGAGAAATTTACATGTTTTGTTACCGCATTGGCACGCATACTATTAGAAAATAGTCAACAGGCTGGGGAGGCGTCGTGCGGCCACGCCCACTTGGTCTTCTCTGGGTACTTGCGGCCTCATATTGCTCCATGGAGTGGCGTCATTGAGTTCCATGCTTGCTTGCTCATGAATTAAACTCGTTTATTTATTTGAATGCCCAACGTTGCGTATACGCAGCGTGTTCGCCCATTTCCACCTGGCCCAGGCTCTAGTTAATTGTTGTAATTGCTGCTGCTTCCGTTTGTATGCTCAATGCTCTTCTTTTCGCTGTTGTTGTTGCACTTGTATCATGTAAGTTAATTCATTCCCACCCAACCCCCAGCCTCCCCCTCCATTTGAATGTCATCGCATTTGTATGGGAATTTTTTGGTTTTGGCTCTCTTCCCTTTTGAGGCATTGCTTTTGCATAGTAGCTGGAACTGAACTGTTCTCAGACAGCATTAACCAAAACAAAAAACGAAACAGTAAATGCGTTTTCCATGTCGCCGTCGGATTACTCCCACATGGTGTCTGTGCCAGCAGCAGCATGTCCTGCCGTGTGCTCCATTCTCGTTTTTGCTTTGCTTCTTTCTTTTTTATGACCACATAACGAGCTATTAAGAGACTGTGATTGTGCTGGCAGCAAAGCATTTTCAAATTGCCTCGCCTTGCCTTAACGTGTACTCAGGCTCATTGAGGCTAACTGATTTTAACAAGCATAATTATAACAAGTAAGAAAATTCTAGTCGAGAGTGCTCGACTAGATACTACCCTGAACCCAACAAATAAAAATGCTCATTTAGTATGGCTGAAATTTCAATTTCGATGTATTTAAAAATATAAATAAAATACCAAACTCATTTAATAAAATATAAAAATATTTTGAAACAATTAAAAAAAATTAACATCAGTTGCATCGATCGGGATTCGAACCGCGACTTCTTGATCGAGCGTCATCCAGCTAACACACTAGGCCACCCCACTCCTGCTGGTGGCGCTGGCAAAACTCAAATAGATTCACTGCTGCTGCGCCATCTACCAAAACTAAATGAAACTAACAGCTGATGTGATTCAACGAATGTTTTTGTTGTAGCTGCTGCACGTGCGTTTGTTAATTGGCCAAATATTTGATTATTTTTTATTAATTTTTGACTGAACGGAATTTAATGAAACTTTCAGCATATGATCTACATATTATATTGAATATTTGAGAAATTTAAAAAAAGAAAAATCATTCACAATTAGCTATAGAGACATCTGATTTGAACTTGAATGTTTTTACTCGATAAAAACATGACGGGATGATTTTTCGAATTTTAAAAGCAAACTCGACGTCCGCGCTGTATATACGGTCATTTTAAAAAAAAAATCAAGTCTCTAGCTCTTATATCTTCGGAAATCGACGCGTTCAAACATACGGACAGACGGACAGACGGACGGACGGACAGACGGACAGACGGACAGACGGACAGACAGACAGACGGACAGGGCCAAATCGACTCAACTCGTCGCCCTGATCAAGAATATATATACTTTGTGGGGTCTGCCACGCCTCCTTCTGCCTGTTACATACATTTCAACAAAACCATTATACCCTGATTTCCCATTTTCAATGGGTTCAGGGTATAAAAATATAGTTTTGTATATAAAGTACAAACAAAGGCAGCAAATACTTGACGGATGAAGGGTAAATGACGACGAACTGTCTGTGCAAAGATTAGCATATTTATATAGAAAATGAATATATATTGTGAGTTTATATAGATAATATTTATTTACACAGGGATTTTAGCATCTTAGTGAATGTTTTGGCTATAATGAAAGCCATGAAGAACTGTCAACTCCATGAAAATAATGAAAAGCAGACACAGAAAATACTTCAGCGGAAATGATAAAGGAACAGAAGCTGCAACTTGGACTTGCTCATCGCAAGACTGTATATACTATACATAATATAAGGCCTACAGATGCCTAGAGATAAGTCACATTCTATATACTATACTTTATTTTGTTAAATTGTATATTAACTAAGAATATATTGGCTCGAGTTAGCCAGGGCTTTATCTAACTTAGTATTAATTAGTATTTAGTATATAAATAATGTAAATATTGACTGCAATAAATCTGAAAGACTTTTTCATCTTTCAGAAGTAATATCATTTTCTGTCCCTCTCTCTCTCTCCCTCCCTCTAAAATAATCACTCTGTATTCCTACCTCTTTTTACCTCTCTCTCTCTATCTCTCCCTCTCCCTCTTTCTCTATCACTCTATCTCTCTCTCCCTCTTTCTCTATATGAGTTCTGAATTATGGGTCTTAGCTATCCTTTACAATTATCCTTTCACTCTATTCCTTATTTTATATTTAAACAATAGCCACGACATTTCTCTCTATATCCCCATTTTTTCGCCTCTCTCTCTCTCTCTCTCTCTCTCTCTCTCTTTCTATTAATGCTCCCTCTCCTCAATTCTTCTAACATACATCCCAGAAACGAACCCCAACTCATCTTTCTTTTAGCTGTAAAGTTAAGGCATATGTTTTTTTAACATATACACATAATGTACCTGCAATACACACACAGAGACAACGGCGAACCCATAAGGCAAACATCATAAGGAGCTTATTTAATTAATTACAATTGTTGATAATTGGTTCACGTCAACCGTAAGGATAGACAAGCTGTCAGATAGACATTAGGGCAGGCGTAGGGCGGGGGCCAACAGTGGCTGCTTGTCAAATTCATGTAACATGCCGTGCACGCTTATTAATTAGATGTATGCCACATAAATTGCGCATACGACATGGAGACCAGCCAACTTTGAGGCCCGCTCGAGCAACAGGAAATGGCGGCCAAAACTTTTCGCACGTTTCCTGCGTCTGACAAATTGCCAAAAGGAAAGAAATGACGTAGACTACATAAACGCACAAATAAAACATTTGAGACTTACAAAACTGTCAATTAATGCTCGCGTCTGGCCAACTCAATGGGCCCTGGCGCGAAACCACAAGCCCCATCTCAGTAGGCCGGGCCAGTTATAAAGTTTTTCCCTTCACTGATCCTTGAGTCAGTTAATTTTGTTATGGCGCTTTTTAACGCTCACAGCATAATACAATAAATCGATTAGGGGCCACGCCAGACAGCAGGGCAGACGACTCAAGCGCTGAAGTGGCTCGTTCCGTGTCTGGTGACGCATGGCCAAGTGGCAGCAGCAGCAGCAGCAGCATCGTTATCGGCACCAACGCGCACCAGACACGATGCCCCGCCGACCGCCGACCGCCGACCTCAGCGCGCCCTGCCCTGCCCAGCCCAGCGTCTAATGATATACGAAGCACTGCGAACGTTATCTAGCCACATTGTGATTTCGGGCTAAAATGCTGCAGCATCTTCGCCCGTTGCTCGTCGAACAGTTTTAATTAATTTCAATTGTTAGCCCACCACAACATTGACTTTTCGCTGCTTCACATTAAGGCACACTTTAAAAAGTTCGCTCAAATTAAAAAACTGTTAAAACGAACTCAACTTCTATTTGAGCCAAAAACGAAACAAATTTAATGCCGAGCAAGTTTCAACTAGAGCTAATTGAATTTTTAACATATTTAATAGGACCCAGGCACTGGGCTCCTTATAATGGGCGCTGCATTTATAATATATGATAATGTGCCGAGATCAAAGATAACATTAACATTCATCTCTATGCTAAAATGTCGATTAATGGCGTGTTGAGCAATTTACTGTATAATTTGCAACGGTATTTTGGCCAGGCACCATTTCTGTGGTCGCCCACTCAATTATTTATGAATACCAAATTTCACCTAACGTGTTAACGTGTAATAAGCAAAGCCAGAAACCGGAGCTATAGAAAGTCTCTCGTGTATCATAATTTTATGTGAATATGTTTAAAATCCAGCCGGAGGACTGCCAAAAATCTAGCAACGATTTTCAATTCCTGTCAAAAAATAAAATTAGATCAACAATTCACGCAGCTGTGATTTGCATAAAGTAAACAGGTTTTGTTTGATTCTCATATATGTGAGTATATATACATATTTATGCAAGCTCTTCAACTTTTATCTATACATTATATGTCACTCAGTCAATCAATCAAGCAAGCTGTACAATTGTGTATTGATTTATACCATTTGAACATCATCTCTAAAACATTTCATATCGTTTTATTGTAAATTCTAATATTTTTTATGGCACTTTTTATATGGATATTTTTATTTTATTATTTGTTTCAACATTCACTTATATATTGTATAAAAATTTTTAAATACTTTCAATTATTATTATTTTTTATTTTTTTTATTTAAAGGATCAATCATCAAAAATTAAGTTTTTAGTACTTAATAAATAAAAATTAGTTCATTAAATAAACAAATTAAAAGAAGTTGATTGAATATAAAAAACTAAACTTGAGTACTTACTAAATGAAAGGTATTTGATTAAATAAAATTAAATTAATTAAATTTTTTGTATAATCGTTTATATCATTATAATTATATATTGTTTAAAATTTTTTTCAAATATAGTTTTTTTCAGACATTACCTTTGTATTAATTCACATCATTATTAATCTGTTTCTAAGTAAATTAATTTAATTTTTTACTCTATAATTTTTTTACTCTAATTTTTATATATTAATTGCAATTGTATTCATACAATATCAATCACAATTGTTCTTTTTGTTGTTCACAATTGATTTTAATTTTTAATACTTTTAATGTTTGATGAGTAACAATTTGCCCGATAGCAAAATGAAAAACAATTTCTTTCAAGTTTTAGCACCTGCTCATTAAAATATATTTGAATAAATAAAATTTATTGATTGCTTTATAAAAGCAGCAAAACACGTCAAGTGCATAATTTAAAAAGTTTGCTTCTTCTGATGAATAAACTCAACTTTTCGCTTAAAAAAATAACTTTAAAATTTATATTTTGTTTTGCTGAAAGTTCAAGTTGCTAATTAGTTTTTGTTTAATGTGCTATGAATTTTATTCTTTAAATAAAATAAAGCTTTTTCTAAATATTTCAATAAGTTCACGCTATTTCTTTTTGTGACTTGCATTTTTTGTTTTTGCTTTTGCATAATTAAATTTGTCCCCTTTTCGCGTGTGCCTTGAGGCAACACGGAATTTTTGGGCCATGGTATAGACCGGCTGCTGCAGCCCTTGAAAGTCAAATATGCCTGAAGGGTGCGCAAGGCACGCAGAACCGGCACAGAGCCACAACTAGAACAAGCGTCTGCTCTCGAAGCCATAGCCAAAGCGAAAGCGAAACCGAAAGCCGTAGCCAGAGCCAAAGCCTTTTGAGTGGCCAGTCGCTTGCTCCTTGCACCTTGGTCCGTGCGCCTCGCTGGCTGGACCACTTCACTTTGTGCCTGAACGTCAAAAGTTTTGTTCGACAAAAAAAAAAAAAAAAAAAAAGAAGTGGAGGCCAGCAACAATGGAGCCCGTAATCACTTAACGAATTGCTGGCCAGTTAACAATTGGAGCTGACTTATGAATGGGCAATGCTGTGTGAGTGCCCTTGGCCAGGCAATGGAGTACCCACCTTGAAAGGCTTGCTGTTGTCCAGCTCGGCCAGATCCTCGTCGGCAGTGATGGGTGGCGGTGTGGGCGGCGGTGTGGGCGTGTTTGGCGACAATGCCAGCTCCAACGTAATGCTGTCTGCCGCATCATCCGCATCATCGTCATCGGCAACAGCTGCATCAGCACCAGCAGCAACAACAACTCCATCATCCATGTCGTCTGGTTCAGCATCGGTATCGGCATCCATTTCCGCAGCACGCATCAAAGTTCTTTGTCGTGGTGTTCCCGTTGTTGTTGTCGTTCTTGATGTGGTCTGGCCCAGAGTTGGGGCCGCATAAGCCGACGTCGCCTCAGCGATTTCATCTGTTGTTTTTACTGCAGAAATTGCCTGTTTTGCTGCATTAATTTCTGACATTTTTTCTCTGCTGTATATTCCTTGTTTTTCTTTATTTAAGTTGATGTTTTCTTTTGTCTGCTTGCTTTTATGTGGCCCAGACTACCAGACAGACCACAGATTTATGACAAGCGAAGCAAATTTAAATCTTAATTGAAATGCTTAGTACTTGTAAAATTTTGTTGCCTACTTTTATGCGCCTCTCTTTTCACTTTGTGTTTCAGACAAATAAAATTCGCAAATTTTACGAGGAATTCGCAGTAAAGTATTTTATGCTTTCAATTTATTGTTTTTAATTATGAGAATTTCAGTTAAAATTGTGTAAAAATTCTATTTTAATTTTATTAATTTTTTTGTATTTTTTTTTTTCAAACTATTTAAAATTTCATTTTAAACTGAAAGTTTTCACCTAAATGTTTACGCGATTCTTTGTTGTCGCAGATGCCGTGGCAGCCGCACCCACCAATTGCAACAAAAGCCGGCCGAACTTGGAATAAATTGCCAGACATCTGTGCGTGCTGTATTTAAAGAAGCAGCTCCGTGTCTTTGCACAGCGTTTGCTGTCATTGCAAAAGCACAGGCCAAAGGCAAAATGCCAAAAAGCAAAACAGACGCCGAAGAGCAGACGCAAAAGCACAGCTAACAGTGAGCTTTGAAGAGCGAGCGCTGTTATGGGTCTGCTAATGGGCTGTTAGCCGGCTGTTAGCGACAGACTGGGCGTGATTATGGCTGGCCAGACAAACAAAGCTGTGTACATTTGAGTGGCACATAGGCCTACACACCTGTGTCCAGGTGTGTCTAGCCAGCCACTGCTCAGAGCTGGGCAGAGCTTATTTATTTGCTGCTGTTTTTTGCTTTTTAGTTGAAAATTTGTTGGCAAAGCAATGAGTAAATTGTTGAACTTATACGCAGTATATATAAATTTGGGCTTTGAACTTTTCGCTGCACTCTGTGTAAGGGCAAAGTTTATAAATGCAATAAAAATAAAGTTGGCAGCTTGCAGGCAAAACTCTGGCCTATGAATGCGGCTGCTGCTGGAGAAAAGGAGGAAAAAAGAATAATAAAAATGCAGAAATTTCTCAAACAGGCAGTCGAAAAATGTCACTTTGCCATAATAGGGTCCTTGCAAGCACCGCAACTCTTAACGCATTATTAAAATTGTTGGCACTTTGGGAAAGTTCAACAGAGGTGCGCAGACAAAGGACCGAATTTATGGGCCAAAACTGTCGATTGAACTGAGTGTGACATTTACATGCTGCCAATAGCTATCGCCGTTTCACACGCACTCTGTCTATATCTCTGTCTCACACTATAGCCCTTTCATCTCTCGCTTTCAGCCATGCTAATAGGTTTATTGCCGAACTTAAAATGCATGGGCGTAAATTGCATTTAGCGCTTTTACATAAATTGAACTTTGTTATCATTGAAAATTATACGCTGACATATGCAGGCCTCGACTCTGCACACATATATTAAACATTTAAGCCGAAAATACTAAAATATTACGTATACGCCGCAGCGTGCAGTGCGAATGCATTAATTGTCTCTCTGCCAATGCAATGCACGCAGCACCGGAAATTGCACAAAACTTACAGCGATTTCCAACTGATTGACAATCGAGATGCCTACGTGACCCTCGTGCGAATCACGCCGCAGCGGAACTAAGTTTTTAATTTAATTCCATCATCACTTTTGTGTTGTGCAGATTTCGTGCTGCATAAAATGCAATACAAAGGCTGTTAAATGTTGCAGAAAAAGGCAAGAAAAATTGAAAAAGAGAGAACGAAATTAGATTTTAGATCAAATTCATTTTCTCATAGAATAAGCTTGAATTGACATAAACTATTCAATGTGTTTCTATTTTACAGAAAAATAAGGAAGCAAGGAGGCAGCGAATTTAGCTTTTAGATGCAAATAAGTTCTATTTGAAAAACGGTTCAAGCTTTATCTTTTCTTAATTTTTAAATTTGAAAAATACGACAAAATAAATTCAAATAAATTAAATTATTCATATTCTTGCAAATAATCAAACTTTATATATTCACAAATCATATTAAATATTTTAAATTCTGATTTTATGTCAATATATTGTAATATTAGTAAATATTATGTATCTATGTAATATACTATGTCTATGTCAATGTATAATATTTAAAAAACCAAAAAAAAAGATTATTTTTCCAATACAATTTTGCTATGACTTTTATAGAGATAATTTATTTAATGCTTTTATCTTGTAATTTAATCAATTTAATAATCAATTTAATAACTATAACTTTTTTTTACCAAAAGTGAATTTTGAATTTCAATAAAAAATTTAGTTTTTTTCATGATTATACAACTAATAATTTTATGAGCTTGCTATATCGACTAAACTGCAAAACAATTCATAATACTCGTAAATACAATAAAAATCGCCAATGCTGCACTTTTCGCAGAGTTTTCATTACACATCCATCAAAATCATTGGAGCATCTCTAATTACCGCACCTGCATGCCCTTGACAAACAGTGCCTGCTAAAAGCGCACAACGCGCTTTGCATTTTTTCCGAAATACGCTGACCCCGCCATTAACGTATTTCGCATATTTCGCACATTTCGCTTATGTGGTATGTGTGCACATGAGTGTATGTGTGTGCGTGCGCGTGTGCATGTGTGGGAGAGTAATAATTTCCGTTTTCATTTCCTTGCGACAATCAAACGGCCTAATAATTTATGTGGCAGCTCGCTAATTGTGCATTCGAACGTGGCGCGAACATTTTTGCATGTCCATCCAGGTATAATGAACATGCATATATGGTATGTAAATGAAGGTGAGTCGAGACGGCAGCTGAGCATAACAAATTGAAATTTATGCGTCTCGTCTGTATGAGCAGCCAGGTGGGAAGCGTAACGGCCACATAGCCATCATTAGCAGAAGCAGCAGCAGCAGGAGCAGCAGCAGGAGCAGCAGCAGGACCAACAGCAGGGGGAGCGAAAAGAGGCGCGACGGCAATGGCAAGGACAACAACAGTCATGTTTAATTATGGTGCACGACCTTCGGCGTCTGTAGTTTGACAGGCATTGGGCAGTTAGATTAATTAACTCACTTGTCATCGCAGACGCAGCACCAGCACCAACAGCAGCAACAACAAAAACAACTGCAACAACAATAGCAGCTGCTGTAACCCAAACTATAGCATACCCTAACAAAAGGTCACATGCAACGCATGTGGCGATGATTAATTGCTTAGACTTGGCCGGTTAGGGTATTCAGGAAGTGTGTAACGGAATCGAGATAAGAGTTGGGGAGTTCCCTATTGCATATGCAGAGCGAATTACTTGTCATATTTATCTCATCAACGTCTTATTAAGCTGACGAAGACAGCATTCTTAATCAATCAGAGGAATTCTAAATTAATTTTACTAGACATATTCTGATAACATATTATGGCCTTTGCTATTCTCGGCTTAATATAAAATATGTATATAGGTTTCTTTTTGTTTTTTTTTTTTTTTTTTTTTTTTTTTTTTTTGTAAAAATTTTCTTAGTTAATTAAACAAGGTTTCTGCTGCAGCAACTTGATCTAGTTTTACATTTAGAAGAATAAACGGCAGTACAGGAATAATAATGATATATATTTACTATATAATACATAGAAGTTTAACATATAAGGAAAAAGACTCACAATAATTAGTTAAATAATATTAGACGATATAATAGATATAGACGATAAAAAATAGCTTGCTTTAAGGGAGCTCCAATGGATGGTAAGCTAGATATGTTATGTGATTTTTAAGAATATTTTCATAAAAAAAAGTTGCCATCACTTTAAACCTCTTATTAAATTTATATATTATTCCCCACTACATTGATCATCCTATAAGGGTATTCAATTGTCAGTGTATCAATGTAAACAGCTCCATCGACTATTGTTTTGTTGGGCTCTTGCCAGGCTGGACCTCAACTTTGGCATTCAGCGGGCGCATGTGGATTTGTTGCACTTTTGAGCTTGCCAAAAAAAAGTGGAAAAAAAAACAGAGATTCAGAGGGAGCCAAACAAATCGAAATCGAGTGCGCATCCTGTGAATACGTAGTATATTCAAATCCCAACATGAATTCAGTTCCTCAGCTATGCCAAATATTTGCGAGGCAGCCGCTGTTGATGCTCTGGCATTTAGCTACAATTGAATGAATTCAAAAAAAAAAAAAAAAAAAAGCAGAAGCAAATGCCAACGAAAAACACATAAAATTGAAAATGTTTTAATTAAATTGAAATATATATGCACGCACACACACACACACACACATGCGAATGCGGGTCGACTCAACATTATTTGGAACTCGCCCGCAGTTGGCTCGAGTTTTTCACTTTCGCTTTCATGCCTTTTATTTGCGTTTTGTTTGTGTTATTTGGCTCGCTCCCTTTTCGCTTCTCGCTTGCAGTTAAACATGCAATTTAATTTAATCGTAATCGCATATTTAATTAGTTGTGCAAATGCGCAGGTATTTACATATTTCAATTTGCCAGCTTTTCCACTCATTTAATTGCTGAATATTTATTTAAATTCGCACACAAATTATTATTTTGTCTGTCTCTTGATTGCATTGAGCTTAAATGCATTGAGATATAATGCCATATTTCTTAATTGTCAAGTTAAGCGTTAATTTGGTGAAATTGAAGTCGACTACAAAATGCTCTGCCAGCAGCGAAAAGTTGAGGCAACTTAGATTAGCTTTAGTTGCAGCTTAGTTGAGGCTCAATTTAAATATTGAAATATCATTTGATTCAGCAGCCCAGTCCATAGCAATTAAAACCACGCTCGACTTTGTATAGCCCATATTTGCAAAATAGAGCGCATGCAGCTTTATGTTCGCTTGTTGCTACATCGATAGGGCAGTTGAAAGTGCTCGAACATGCACTTCAAAGTGCAATCGAATTGTTTCACATTTTGACGGCACTCGTCTAGTTGTTGTTGTTGTTGTTGTTTCGTATTTGTGTGCTGCTGATCCAGCTTCGTCGATTCCGGCTCCAGTGCCAGCTCCTCATGCGCATTACTCACTTCATTTGGCCAGCTCAACAGGCAACGGTCCAAGCAGCTCTCCTGTGCGCCGATCACCTGCAGCTGCAATGGAAGGCCATTGATGAACAGGTGAAATCAACTCAACGGCTGTGGGCTTACTTGGCACAGGGCCAGCGCCAGCGCCAGCATGGAAATATGTAAAACGTATAATTTCATATTTGTGTTGGGCTATCACTAAAAATTTTCATTACTGACAGCTGTGTCTAGGCAGCTTGCTCCTGTATGGACTCTGCGGCAGCAGCTAATGACTTTGGTCGCGCAAACAAATCAGCGAGGCAAACAAGCGCCCAAGGATACACATATACACACACGCGGATATGCATGTGCATGTGTGTGTGTGTCTGTGTGTGTTGGCTTATACAAAAAAAATACACAAGCAAATGAGGCAATCTAAGCGGTCGTTCTTAATGCTCTTGTTGCTGCTGGCTGCTGGCTGTTGGCTGTTGACTGTTCGTTGTTGGTAGTTGGTTGTTGGTGCTGCTGGGGGCATCAAGTGCATGATTATGACAACGCCCTTAAGCCGCCCACCGCAGCGTCATATTGCCGCCACAATTGTTGCCTGCGCATATGTGCCACGGGGCGTATTAGATGCCCACAGCGGCATCTATTACAGAAAACATGCTGTTTCTGTGCAATGCGAAACTCACACAAAACTATACAAATACACAAGCAAACACACACACACACTTAGACAGCCACCCACATACAGCCCTACAGTCACCCGCAGGCCCACAAATAAACAAGCTGCTCTTTTCACGTTTGCTTTTTATTTTTTACTTTTTTGGCTAAAAAAAAAAAAAAACACACACACACAAACATAAAATAGAAATTGTAGAAAATTATGCGCCGTACTACACTTATATTCGATATGTGATTTGCTCGACCACGCCCCCTCGCCAGCAGCAGTAGCAGCAGCTGCTGCTATCAACGCTGTCAGACACTTAACATTTGTGCCTGATGCTCTGCCATTTGAGCCCTGATTTCTTCACTTGTTCATGCATGCAGCAAGCTCTGCTCACTACTCGCATCACATATTTGCTTATCTATGAAATGACACGAACAAATTGCTATCAAATATACAGTGGAAGCTGTTCAATATAAGTATGATCAAAATTGCTGATGAAAAATCAAGGGGAGTTTTCTTATAAAGTGTAGCAGAATTTTCTTTTAATAATAAAGTAAAATTATTTATAAATTTTTATACAAATATTTGCTATGATGAAAAAGTAAAAAATCGTAAAAATAATAAACATAAATAAATAAATAAATCACAAAAGTTAACATTGAAATAAAAGGTATTTAACAATTGTATTTATTATAAATATATTTTATATAAATAAATTTTGTTTTAATAAGTAAATATCTTTTTGCTAATATAGTTTTATTTTTCTCTTGTATTTATTTATTTAATTATTATTATTATTATTTTTAATTTATTTATTTATTAAATTTAATTTTCTAGTAATATTTTTTATCAAACGAGAAGGAGATCAACTGTTAAAAAAAAAATAATAATTTGTTATACGATTTTACACCAAAGAGACTCAGAACAAATTTATTTGTAATTTTAAGATTAATGCATTTAAGAATATATTTAAATAGTAAGTAAATATTATAACAATTGATTTAAAAATCTCGTTACTGTTACCCCTAGCAACCATGGTGGCGCAATTTCTATTAATTTTAGTTAAAAATTTAGAATAAAATATATCGAATCATGAAATTTAACTATAGCTATATAATAAGAACTATAATAATAAATAATATCAAAATATTTACTATAAATATATATATTAACTATTTTTTTTTTTTTAATTTTCTATGCATATCAATATAAAATTAACAACATATAACAATGCATTAAAGTTCACTTGCGTAAATTCACATTTGGTCCCACAGTGCAGCTGTGGAAAAGTTGAAGCTTCCCTTTTAAAATGTCACATTCTCGCTGTACCGTACTTCAAAGCTTGCCCCCGCCGCCCCTCAAGCAGTCAGACCAAATTATATTTTACATCGGGCGGCACTTTCTAAGAATGAAATTGAAATAAGAGTAAAAACGCGTTAGAATAACGCCCACGCTGCCGATGCTGACGCCGACGTCGACGTCGACGCTGAGTTTGACGTCGACGCCGCCCACCGCAATATATAAAATGCGCCTTTTAATGAAAATGTGGCTGTACATCAAAGGCGTCGAAACGGACTCGCGTCCTAACTCAGCTCGGGTCTCATATTTACATTTCAAATAATTTTCTTTTGCCAGCGTTGGCCCAAAACAAATGTCGAGATGTCAAGGACACGGCAGGCAACAAAGCAAATAGCAAGATGAAGACGAAGCAGCAAAAGCAGAGGTGGCATAACGGCAAAGTGAAAGCATATGCCGCTAAGGTTGCCGACTGGACAAAGAGTGGCCAAGTTAATTTGTACGCAATGCAAAAAGGGCAAGAACACAAATCAAATTTTCAGTGGGCGGGAATTTAGGTCAGTTACAGGCTGCTGCTGCTGCTCAGCTGGCGGTGTAACTGTGTTAGTAGGGCAGCAGCATGAGCATTTTCTGGCCCGGCCCGGCCCGGCCCGGCCCGGTCTGGCCTGGTCCGTTCTGGCTGCCGACCTGGCCCCTTTTACTGTTGGACGTCACAAGGCACGCACGCCGCGTGACGTCACAGCTGCGACAGTGTTTCTAATGCAATTAACTGCGCCAGCTGCAGGACAAAGTTACTGCCGCTCTCTTCAAAGCTCGTGCTCTTTCAATATGGACTCTTGCACTCGCTCGCTCTCGTTCTCATTCTCTTTAGCCAGCGCCTGGCTCATACGCCCTGTTGCACATGTTGCGCATACGCATCGTTCGCCCGTGGCCGAGCAGTAAATATTAGACTTGCTTTTGTTAATATGCTTTTATTTAGGTATATTGTTGCTTGGTGTATGCAGTTACTATGTATATTTTATAATTTTAAGTTTTCTCTTATCTTTGATTTCGGTATATTTATTGCTTATGTATATTGTAATTTGCCTTTGATTTGCCTTTTTTTTCATTTCTGTATATGATTATAAGAGTGTAATTGCATTTCTCGTTTGCATTTATTGTTAAGTTTTACTAATATTAAGAGTTTGTTGTTAAATTCTTTACGTTTGTGTGTGAGTGTCTGTGTGTGTGTGTATTTGGTTACGCTACAATATTCTTTGTGGGGGATTCACTTGAAGCAATTTCTAAACCAGGTCGATTTCGAAATACAATCTGTTTTGTTTCATACCCTCAAATAATTGTTACACATAAATACATTCAGTCTCAATTGGCTTCAACAAATGACATTTTCAATGGCATTAGTCTAAAAACAATTTTATGTGTGCGTCTGTGCTTATACTAATTAAACATCTTATTAACCTCAATAATCGCTATGGCAGAACATAACATTATATCATATTTGATATACATATACATATATAAAGAGAATAAAATCTTTCAAGAGCAGAGCATTCACGCTAATGATCATGAAAACCAATAACTAATTGCTCCAGACATATTTAATATATTAAATACGAACATAATATTTATGGAAAATTACAAAAGATAATAAATTATTATCAATTGTGAAACAATAAGAAAATGTTTACATCAACATCATTTCAAACTCTAACTACTCCAAATGAGTTGTATAAAATTAAAAAAAAAAAAAAAGAATACAAATTGAAAATTTATTCCCTCATTCTCATCTTCATCGCAACTTTTTACTAAAACTTCTTCAAGCAGCAAAAAGCCTTCAAATACTCATTCTAACTACTCAAAATGTTAATTCATATTCTATCATAGTAATTACATTAAAACCATTTTTTTCGTACAATTATTCAATAATAATGAACATGATATTTTCCTATAGTTTCTTCGTCTCTTACTACCTCATATGATATATTTATGTAATTGTTTATATATTTATTGTTGTCGTTTATTTTTGATTTTCCTTTCTATTAATTATTTTCATTTATTCTGACATGATTCGACTTTAGCAAAAAACTTGATCAGCAAATAATAGATTCATGCTGGGTTTTACTATGAATTCAGTAGCATGTATTCATAGACTCTATATATCCAGCCGATTCGAAGCCTGAATTTTATGCTGATCTTTGTAAATGTATTCATAAGCTTTGGCTCGATTGAAATTCGCATTAAGCAAATACATTTAGAACTTCAACATTCATGAATTCAAAATCTGATATGCCCCATTGTTAAGCAGTTGGCAACAATTGAATTCTGTATACTCGGTTATAGCAAAAGTTTGTTGAAAAGTATTCTGCAAGTTATTCTGTGGCTGGCATTGAAATTAAGTTTAAGCCTTGGACTGGCCCACTGGAAGTTGGGCAGTTGTAGAATTAATAAAGGTTTATGGCTTTGCTCAATGCCCAACGGGTGTTAACTTAGATTTATAGAAGTTTATACTGTATAGTCATATATCTGTTAACAGTCATATATGTAGATACAGACGTTTAACATAAATACAGTTCTCAAATAGTTTTAGCTTAACATGGATAAGAATCCTGAAGTTGATAGAATTAATTAAGCCGTCTGCGTCTAAGTTTTAACGCCGATATTGAATGTCTCAATTCAAAAATGAAAAAGAGTATAAAAATTTTATACTCAACCATGAAATAAAACAAACTTTCTTTTTCATGGAAATTTCACTAAAAAGGAAAAAACTAGTCAAGCTCTGACCACAAAATGTAGAATGATATATTAAATGTATTTTCAATACATGATATTTTAGCTTCTACAGCAATTTTTTTTTTCCAATAAAAAAAAAATAATTAATAAAAAAAAACAATTATAGTTGATTTTTAAAAACACCCACTTTTTCAACTAAACCAACTCGAGTAGAGAAAGTTTTCACATTCCCAAATCAAGCGAAACATATTTCAATTAATAAAAAAAAAAAAAAAATCAGAATCCATTTTAGAAACTCTATCATAAATAAAAACTCTTGTAATTGCTGTCAATGCATTATCTTCTTCCAAGCTGTTTGTAGAATATAGATAGAGGTCTACTGAATCCATGCTTAAACTTTGCAATCTTTAAATGATGCACCGAAGTTTTTCGGCATTTGGTTTTATAACTTGTTGATCTTTATGATTTTTATGCTAGTACAATATTTCGTTAACTTTCAATTGCTCTTAAATTCTATGAAGCATTTCTGAACATTTCGTTTTTACGTTTCAAGATGTTGATTTTTTAATTCTGTTCGTTTGGCCACTCGCAGCGCCTAAGTATATGCTAGAAATACGTGTATGTTAACCCAATGTTGCAGGACTGATTCTTCTGTTCGTTTTCGTCTTCTTTTTCTCCTCGTGTTTTTTATTTGTGTAAAACAATGTTTGATAAAAGTGCCTTAATTTGGCAACTCCCCGGCAGCCAGGCTCTATCTAAGGCTGCCCAGAATGGGCAGTCAGATATCACCATTACCGTTCGAATTGGCATTGACCTCGTTGTTTTGAGAAGACGCCTCAACAGTGCTGCATGTGGTTGTGGCCTCGGCAACGGTTATGGTAATGGTGGTATTCTGATTGTCGCACTGCACCACCTCGATGGTGCGCGAGTTGCTAACATTTGTTGTGGTCACCTGACCGCTCTCCGCCTCGTTCAGCTGCCGCCCAATCTCGCGATCAATGGCCTCCGCATCTTCCGGATAGCGTTCCGAGCAGAAAATAGCGCCAGCCTTCAGCAATTTCAACAAGTTCAAGCGATCCTCAGCGTTGCGTTTAGCACAAAGGGGTCTAGAAAGGAAAGTCAAAAGAGACGTGGAAGATGTACAAAAGAAATAGAAATAGAAATGCTTTAAAATGTAAGTATTTAGATTTAGTGATAATGTAATAAAACTAAGACTTTTTGAATATAATTTTTGGCAAGTGAATGGCATAGTTGACCAAATTATAATACACTTTAACTAGTTTTTGTAATCATCGATTCATTTGCAATGTTATTCGGAGTTCATTACCGATCGACAGGCAATCGTCTATTGTTGTTTTGTTTCGCTCTGGTTGCTCTCCGACCAGTTGGATGTATGTATTGGTATGTAGGTGAATGTTGTGTTCGCTAAACACATCGCGTAAGTAAACTGAGTGTGTGCATGTGAAGACTGTTTGCTTAGAGCTTTCGCTCGCCTACTGAGTCTCATTGTGCGAGCATTGATCGTAAACGAAGTTTCGTTGAAAGAGCATCACACGAACAATTTAACGAAAAGAGCCAAAGTTTCTTGCTCCAAGCGAGAGTGAGAGAGCATGATTTCAGTTATTTTACGAACAAAGCTTAATGAATCAGTCGGTTAACTTTTAAAGTGCAAACAGTTCTGACAAATAGCCATATAGGGACCTATCTACATATATGTAGATGTTAATATCAATTCATCTTAACATATAATCAATTTTATCAGCAAAGTCCATAAGAGCTTCTCATCAAATAAAATTCAATTTAAAGGTAACTTTTGCTCACCTGCCCGCATCCTTGAGCTGCTCCATAAACTCCTTGCCAGTTATATCCACCAATGAGTTGGGATCCATGTTGGATAGCGAGTCCAGATCAGCGTCGTTCATGACCGAAACGTTGCACAAGTTATTCTGCAGCTGGCCAACCAGCTGCCGGATACGCGCCGATTCCGAGTTATTGGCATCCGTGGTGTCGCCGCTCTCCGGATTGCCAGTGATGCTGCCATTGGCCGTGGCATTCGGCGTGGTTATAGTCACGTAGTGAGTGGGCTATAAAGCATATGAGATACAAAACAGTTGAAATACGAGTACGTGACCCCAAATGTCGCTAAGTGAAAACAATTAAATAGATTTTATTAGGCCGGCTCTTAAATTCAATTGTGCCCAAAGAAGGATAAAGGCAACGCCTCTATAAAATATGATAAATAAATAAAAAAATATGAAAATATTTTAGTTTGTATATAAGCATTACCTTTATCCTTCATTATGTTTTTTAGTATTTTGTATTTATTTTTTTATTTGTTGTGATTTTTAATTGATATTAAAACAAAATTTAAAAAATACAATTATTACATTTATATTTTTAAATCATACCATAATTATAAATTAAAATATTTCAGCTGAAGTTTTGTTCTACTCACATCGATCCAATGCTCTCCGGGAAATACGGCCACCAGCTCGGTGTTCTCATCGAGGGTGCGAAAATATTCCTCATCGTCGATTTCGGTGCCATCGGAGTCCAAGTGGATGGTCGGCTGCTGTTCGCACTTGTCAAATTTCTCGGCCACCTTCGTGCGTATCTCCTCTAGGCTTGCGGCGCAGACGGCTTTTTTAATGTTGCGCGTGACGTCCTTGACCTGGCAGTAGACAGAAGGCAGCAGGCAGCAGGGAATGGAACAAGGATAAAGGGAATAATAAACCGTTACACGTTTGCAGTCACATATGGAGGGCGATATACATTGAATGAATAATAAATTAATACTACGGCCAGAGCAACAACAGCTACAAACACAAGTGCTACATGGACCAATATAAAATATTAAAGCCGGACACTCGACTATAACAGCGCTCAGAAACATTTAGTTGTTATTCTTTTTCTCTCTCTATCTCTCTCGTTCTCTCTTTGTTTTTTAGGTCTTGCTCTCGCTTAATCAACTTGGCATTAGGCAGCGCGTGCAGATGAAAATGTTTTTGTTTTTTTTTGCTGTTTTGTTTGCCCCGTGTCTTTTTTGGCCCACTTGCCACACAGATGCCGACGGACACGTGAACTCATTACCACGTTCCCAAAGTTTCCCAACATTTTGGCCATCAGCATGTAGGGTGTAGTACAACACACGCACGCACCCACCCGACGGCCTAACAGCTTAGCAACTTCTGAAAGTGGGTCTAGATTGTTGGGGTCATTACAACTGCGTCACAACCTGGACAACCCTCATGACGGGAGCTACATAGATTAAAGTATTAGCTGACATTCACGTTAATCCCCAGCGAATATAGTCCAAACATAAATACGTATGTATATATGTATGTATATATCAATGCAAATTTGACAGCCTGTGGAGTGTGCTCATTAGACATAAAGCTGATTTAATGCCCAGCATGAGAGGTAAAAACAAAAAGTTAGCAGCTTTGAGAGCTCTTAAATCTGCATCATTGAATGTTTTCAATATGAGGAGACATTCATGGTGCTTTACTACATATATATACTTAATATTCATAAAGACCATTTACATACATCTGTATATAAAGTTTTAGTTCGTCTGCAGAGAATGTTTTTTCGTTGAACTTTTCACAAAGTTAACTAATTGCTTTTATTAAACTTAACTCATTCAACTTTCCAGAAAATATTACAATGAGGCAAACTTTTGACATTTTTTATATTCAGTTTTTTTTTTTAACTATTCTTTTAAATGAAAAAAATTATAATTTTTCATAATTTTCACATCCAACAATTCTCCTTATTAAAGGTAAATACTTCACGTTTAACAAAATATAAAATATGTTATGTATTTCAATATAATATAATAAAACTTAAATGTTCTTTTATATTACGTTTACGCCTTAATAAGTTTCAAGACATAAACTCTATGGGTGTCTATGATGCCTGATCATCCTAGAAGTTCCAAAATGAATAAATTTCTAAAAAAAAAAAAAGAAATGAAATCAATAAATGCATATACTTATGATATATTGTTAGTGCCGGCAGAACTTTGTCTGGCCTTAATCCTTATGGGTCCCTTTTCATGCACGAGCAGAAAACTTGACATTCGCCAAGCTTTGAGAAACAAAAAGTTTTCATGCATGCTTAGGCTCGGCTGGACCACACTCCGGACTTGGTTCATTTCATATTTTCATTTGGAAACTTTGCACGCAAACTTTTGGCACTTAAAATCAACATTTCAATGAACGATAAAAGTGCTTACCAATCATAAATAAACATGTAACATCTGAAGTGTAAGAAAATCTGCAGAAATCTTTCATTTGCTCTTCTCATGAAATCTCTCTTCAACTCTCGATTTATTTGAAAAGGACTCTTTACGCTTGTTAAACTTGTATGCTTCTAGCGACAGCTAACTTAAACTAACTTAATTGCGCTATAAGTTGATCAAAATGTAATTAATACTTAGCGTCAATGGCTGTCATCAGCGCCACATCAGTCAGTGCCACAGCAGCGGCAGCAGCGGCAGCAAATGAGGCAGTCGTTAGAGTCACATTTTCGAGTAATTTAGAAACCAAATACCAAATAATTATGCCCAAGGGACACACACACACATACACAGGCACACTTATAAATGAGCAACAATAACAAATCGAAAAGCCGCAGCAAAGAAACTAAAGAAAGGCGAATATAACAGGTAAAAGAAATATTGCGCATACGTCACGTTGCCCTGTCAGCTGTCAACTGCTGGCGGCTCTAATTGAGATTTATGGCAAACGCTTGCCTAATAAATAAGTAAACAGATAAAATGCAAAACTTTATTCAAGCGCAAAATATTTTGTAAATAAGCTTCAACCCAATTTCGTATGCCTTTTGTTCCTTTTGTAACTTTTAGCAGAGTTACCAAAGTGAAGCATTAGAGCCTTTGAGAGTCTCGCCTTAAATGAAGTTGAAATGGAATGTTGGAAAATATTTTATATGTATGTATAGAATATGCATATATGCATATTCATGTTTTCCTTTTTCTTTTTTGGCTGCTTCGTGTTGCAGTTTGCATTCGCGTAAAACTTGAGCACAGTTTGACATGCACTCGTCTGCCTGCCGCACAAATATTTGTCGTGTTTGCTAACAAGTTATGCCTGTCAGCAGTTTAATGCAGCATACTTGCGAGCGCATGCCAGAAATACATGCCACAAGAAGCGGCACAAGGCACACAACACAAGGACATTCATCTGCTGGCTGGCTCTATTAAACTTTCATGTTATGTTAAATGGCGCCTGAGCGTTAAGGTTAAACTGAACATAAATTAGATGTGGCCAAGTAGCACAGGGAAAGACAGAGACAGGGAGAGAGAGAGAGAGGGAGAGAGCAATAGAGAGAGTGCAATATGCAACAGCATCGAAGGCGGCCTCACGACTGCTCGCCAAATTTATCACTCAAGCTGGCAACATGCAACGTGCCGCTGCAAGGCGCGCCCTCATAAATAATAGAGCTGGGCGTGCGAAATGAAATTGAAGTTGAGTTTGCATTACAGCATTTTTATTACAATTACCCACAGCATACAGCATGCAGCTCACAGCACACAGCACACAGCCAGCAAAATGATAAAAAGAAAGTAGCAGGCAAAAATGGTGAATTTCGCCTTCAGCGACCATTAGCCGAAACAGTAAACTCGAGTGCTAAACTCAAAGGAGAGCGCCAGCTGATAAATTGCCTGGAAATTGTCTGGCCTCACTGGCATTGAAAACTTTTTCCAGCCGCACTCGCGCGAAACTTGCGCCAAATATTAATCATATTAAGCCAAAAACTTGCCAACAATCAAAACTTGCGCCAACTATTGAAGCGCACTTTTCAGGGCACATCATACGAGGAATTACAGAGATATCATTTTTATTTGTGGTTTTCCAATACCCTATAGGCAAGTTTAAGGATCAAAACTAGTAGCAACTATGTCGGAGTGAATTAGTGTCTTTGGTTCTTTGATTGTTCTCGATTGACTTTATATATAATTAACTTTCATCACGTTTATAGTTTAGTTAGTCCACAGTTCAATTTAATCAATAATAGTCAATTCATTTTCCTATAAATACCATCGATATATAAGAAGCAATCAATCATTTATTGATTTTTAATTCAAATTGAATACAAATTTGTACAATTTTTTTTTTATTGTTTTTTTATTGTTTTATTAGTACTATTTCAATAATCAATTTGTATTTATTTCCTATTTTACATTATAATTTTAAATTTGGAATTAATATTTTTTAAAATTATATATTATTTGCTATTCTTATTTTTAATTTTTATTTTATTTATATTATTTTGATTTTTTTATTTTTTTAATATTATTAATACTATTATCATACTTTTTAGTTTTACTACATTATTATTATTGCATTAATATATCAATCTAACAGCTCTTCGAGTTTATAAGACAGACATGCATAAGAATCGTCTGTTATGCAGGGCACTTTCTAGTTGAGCAGCCCAACAAAATGCCAACTCCTGCCAACTATCTGTTTTCTGATTGCGGCAAGCCCCATGCATTTGTTGGCCAATTCAATGTGCCGTTCGCAGATATTCACATTTTCAATTACGTTAAATGCATTTCATACAATAAAAAGCCCAACTGTGATTTTATTTTAAAAACGAATTTAATTTGCCTGTAGCTCAAACTGGCTCAATTTATTGCATCAAATAATGATAAATGTTATTGAAATTGCAGCTGCACTGGCTCAAGGCAGCATTTCTACCTAGAATCGCAAATGCAGGCAAACATTCAATTTGTTTGGGTGAAGAAAAATATTGGCAAATGCATTAAAAAATTGTATGTGGTTAACAAATATTGAAATTAACAAATATTTAAGCTAAGTTTGAAAAGAGCAATCGGAAGATACGCTTTAATGAATTAACATTTTTGTAGAATAAATTTAGTGAGTTTTTAAATTTTTTAGACTGGGAATGGCATCAAAAGAAAATAGGGAATTATTATTTTAAATTTAATCCTAGTAAACTTTTGACTCTCATCCTAAACATTCTTCAAAGAATACCAAACTTTCAAATTTTTCTTTCAGTGTACAAATTGAAACTGCAATCGATCAAAAATCACTGCTAATTCGACCGTCGGCTCAGCTCAACTATCGTGTAATCCTCAAAGAGCCTGCAGCACTCCTGCCAGCCGCAGGACACTCAACACGTACAACATATCCTGTCCGCTCCTTAGCGCTTCTGTCAAAGTGGCGTCAGCGACTACGTGACTGCGTCTCGATTGGGCCACTCGACGGACTAGGAGAGTGGAGCCACTCTCCCAGTAAAGGTGGGCAGATAGGTGACTGCATATAGCCACAAGTTGGATAGTAAATATTTGATAGGCCTAGAACGCAGATTTGAAAGCCGCTGGGGAAATTAGGCGCCAAGTTTAAATTGCTGTTTGAACTATGGCTGCAAATTATGTAAATTATGAAATATATTATTTATGCGGCGGCCGGCTGTCACTGTGACAGTGGCAGTGGGCGTGTACACGTAGGCGTGGTCGTGGCCGTGGGCGTAGCGGATGGGCGTGGCCGTGGCAGTTACTAATTACAGAGACATGTCAGTTGCGGAACTTTTTTAATAGCATTTTGCATGGTTGTCTGCGTATTTTGGCAGCTTTTAAGCCGATTTATGTTTGCCAGAATTTTAAATTAATTATTATAATATGCAGCGACATTTTAATGGAAGCGTTCTGACGCACTGACAAATCCTGTAATTTTCTACTTGTCGTGTTGTTAAACCACTGATAAAAGGACTCCAGCACAAAGCGACCGCAGTAAATTTGCGAAACATTTGCCGAAAGACAAAAATAAAGTATGTGAAAGAAAATTTCTTGAGTTAGTTTTGCTTTGGTTTAAGCCTTGCTCTGTCCAAGACAAATACAATGCAAACGTCCCTTAAACGGCTGTGAGCTATTTAGACAGCGGCTAAACAAATTAGTTGACAACAAAGGCAATTGTTGGCAAGCAAAGAAATACCAAAGACAAACAATTCCAAAGCGCTCAAAACTGAAAAAAGCATACAAAACACACGAAACAAAACACAAAATGGAACAACAAAAGCAAAGCCCAAAAATGCATGTCAAGTATTTTGCGTTTGCAAACACACAAACGAATTACTGAGCACACTCTTTTCATGGCGTTCTCTCTTTACTGTTGCTTTGTTCTGCTCTCACAAGTAAACAACATTAACAGCGCAACCTGCGTCAGAGCTTTAGCTCTCTTGCTGAACGCTCTTCACTCCTCGCTCTCAGCAACTTGAAGTTCACCCAGTTACTTTTTTTTTGTATGTGGGAATTTTTAAATAGCGCAAATGCGAAACACAGCACGCGGTTGTAAACGATAACAGCCGCAGCTAGAGCTACAGCAACAACAACTACGACGCCCAAAAAAGGGCATGGCACTGCAATGTGTCTGCCTTGCTCTGGCCTTTTATTGGAATCTAAACAATTGGCTAACTTACTTTGAATGGCTTTCTGGAGTCAGTGCCATTTGTTATTTCTGTAGCATTTGGCATTTTGGCTCAATACTATTGTTAGCTTTGTGATTATATTTTTTAAAATTTGCAAAATTGTTCTAAACAGTTATTGGCACATTTGCAACACTGCACAGCATTAGTTTTAATTTATATAGCTTGAATTTTTTAATATTTATTTGGTTTACACAGCACTCGATGCAATACTGACAATAATTATTACTTTGTGCAAACTGCGCTCAAAATGTTTTTTGTTCAGCTTTTCATTTATAATTCAAGCGTAGTTCCAAGCTTTACGTGCACTTAGCAGAAGCGCGAGCAACCGCCGGTTTCAACTGAACTCTCTTTAACTACGACACTGGCTTTTATAGTCGCACAGCAGAAGAGAACAAAAAGCAGCCAGTAGCAGAGGACAGTGCTGTCCACCCTAAAAGCGGATGAGTTATTTTCAAGCTGATAAGTTGTATGAAATTTTTCGTTTTAGTATTGAAAAACTACAGCTAATAATAAAGAATTATATTTCATTTGTACAGAGTTATACTAAATATTATTTGGTACATTTATTCAATTCTAGCTTGGAGTTTGCAGCTAAATCAGCTAAATGTGGCCTGCAAATTGTAGCTTCTCTCAGCACTGTTGTTTTCTTACAAAGAGTACAGAGCACAACGCAAATAAGAGCTTACAAAAGAGCGTGCAAATTGTAAAACTGTGCCTTGCTCTTTGGCTAGTCCTTTAGCAGCCCACTGTTAAGTGGCAGACAGGTGCTCAATGAAACTTGCTAGAAATTTGTCGAAAGAATTTATGATAAGACTAAAGCCAAAAAATTATTTTAAAAAACATATTTTCAAAACTACCTACTAAGTTATATTGATAAAGATCAGCTATTCAAAATGCCAACAAACTTGATGGCAGTCAATGTCATTGGGGGGCAACTCTTTACTCGAGTCAAGTTAAACAACAGTTAAGCAACGCTTAACTTTGCCTTAACCGGCCAACACCCATTTAAATCTATGATGTTAACAACTGTGTGTGTGTGTGTGTTTATATGTGTGAATCAAAAGTAAACTTTTTGACAAATAGCCAAAAGGCATGAATGCGATGCCCAGCCCATGTCCTGGCCCCATACCCAGCCGGAAGGTAGCCAGTTGGTTGAGCAGTCTTATCGTTATTGTGCCCCATTGGATACGAACTGTTTGCCTTTGCCCCGTTTGCTGTCATTGCACTTGCAACAGCAGGCAGTGGCAGAGACATGGGCTGGGGCAGGGGCAGGGGCAGCAGCAGCTGAGGGTGGGTGGGCGTTAGCTATTTTGAGCTCAAGTGACTTGAAATGACATACAAGGACATTGCCTTATAGGTGTTGCCAGTTGCCGAGTCACGTGCGTGCCGGTGCATTGACCCACAAAGCCAGCAAACTTGGCCAAAATGTCATGATGAATAGCCTCAAGTCGCAGCAGCTACTCAAAGTTAAGGTATTCCTCCTCCTCTTCGAAAAAAAAAATAAAGTTAAAAATGTCAACACTTTCGTGTAAGCACAGAATTTTTAGGCGAGAATTCTCACCCTTCTCTGTTTGTCATATAAATAGATAGCCCCTGAAGGCTGAGTATAAAACAAGCAACGGATTTCATTTGTATATGCCTTGATTTGTTTATTTTCCTATGCTAATTGATAATCAACAAGTTCGGGTGTGGGAACGGAAGCCCATGGACATTAAATACCCTGTAATTAAATTCAATTAAAACTAGGGTATTTCAGGTGTTCAGGTTTTTATCTCATAATTAAGAATATATTGATATCATTTATAATCAATCATTTATCAAAAATATGAAAGTGAAAATCTCAATGCCCCAAATCATTTTCCAAAACACTTTGCCTAATCCCCATTTACGTGGAATTGTCAAAGACAACGGCCCATTCAACACGCCCCCACGCGCCCAAGCGCGCTGACTGGCCATAACTTTTGTGTTTACACAAAGGGCGCACAAACGAAAACAAGGTTAATCAGCAATTTGATAAGCCTGGCCCGCTATAAAAGATGCAATTAAGCAGGAAACTTAAGCCGTCTTTAGCTAGCCTTCGAAATAACAGCGCACTCGAGGAGCTGCTCTCTTAGCTAACATTTGTGAGCATTGCCCCTCACTGTTAATGAGGCAGCTCGTGCTATGTTAGTTAACAGTTGATGTGAAGCTTTTCGCCCGCCTCTTTTGGCACTTCACTTTGACATTCGCTGGAAACTTCATGAATATGTTAAAATTTACGCAAATGCTGTGAAAGTGAGGCTGAGTTGGGCGTGGCTGTCGGCGTAGCTAAATGGGAATTTAAAAGCAGACGTTGCCAAGTTTTAGGCCATAACATTTATCACGGCGCCGTTTTGGGTAATGGCAAGCAGGGCTCATTGAATGGATATGGATGAGCGGGTCACGTAGGCCACGACCCCTCGTTCATTGAACTTAACGCACAGAGCTTAGGATTACAAACATAAACATACAATTTATTCCACTTGTCTTCATTCATATAAATATATTCATATATACATATATGTATATACATACATATGTATGCCTTCGCTAGTAATTCTCCAGTATTAGCTTGGGCACCACATTCATGCTAGTCAGCTCCTGGAATAGCAGTTTACAGGCATACGGCATCGATATCTTGGAGACATGGGCTGACGACTGACAGAAGTGACACCATGAGCAGTAGGCCAATCTGCCGCAGGTGCGGCACACGTCCACCTCAAAGGCGTCAGATGATATCATTAGACGTTCCATTATCAGCATACTCGCTCCATAAGATATGAGACAATCACGTTCCATCTCGCCCAAACGCAGCCCACCCTCACGACTGCGACCCTGGGTGGGCTGGCGTGTGAGCACGGCCTTGGGACCACGTGCTCTGGCATGCATTTTGTCCTGCACCATATGCTTCAGCTTCTGGTAGTAAACCGGGCCCGAGTAGATGTACGCCTCCAGCGGTGCGCCCGTTATGCCCGAGTAGAAAAAGTCTTTGCCCATATAGTTAAAACCGTGACGCACCAGTTCTGCCTGCACATCCGCCGCCTTGGAGCCCCCAAAGGCTGTGCCATAGTGAAATTTACCCTCCAAGACACCAGCTTTGCCGCCCAACAACTCCAAGGTCTTGCCCACTGTCATACGGGAGGGGAAGCCGTGCGGATTCATGATCATGTCCGGGCATATACCAAAGTCATTGAACGGCATATCCTCCTGATCCACAATGAGGCCCGTAACACCCTTCTGCCCATGCCGCGAGCTAAACTTATCGCCAATCTCCGGTATACGCGTTTGTCGCAACAAAATCTTGATGAGGAAATCCTCCTCGGCATTGGCCGAGACCATCACGCGCTCAATATAGCTGGGCTCGGGTCCCTTGTAGCTTATGGGCACAGCGGTGTAGGGCACCTGCGATTGGCCTGCAATAAAAACAGAATGAGTAATCAATTGAATATATTGAATAATATGTTATTATAAAAACCTTCGAGTGGATTAATGGAAGTCACTGCTGGCATTTCCTTGTTGATCATGATTTGTTTGTTTTGCACCTGTTCTCCAGGCGCCACAATGCCATCCGTGTCCAGCACATCGTGCTTGAAGATCACCTTATTGGTTAGAGCATCCTTTACTGGACCCATGATTCTATCAAAAGTCTGATTCGCATAGCGCTTCACAGTGCATTTGGAGTTCTTGTAGACCAGACAACGTCCATAGCCGCGATCAATTGAAGCCTTGTTTAGGATCAGTGCATCTTCGATATCATAGCCGGAGTAGCTCATGACAGCCACCGTGGCGTTCTGGCCGGCAGGCAACTTATCGAAGTTGGTCAGCTCAATGGTGCGCGACTTGACCATCGGGGCTTGCGGATAGACCAAGTTGTACATGAGGGAGTCAATGCGATTCTTTTGATTGTAGCCAATCATGCCCATGGCTTGTTTACCCATCGCACATTGGTAGGTATTACGAGGACTCTGATTGTGATGCGGATACGGTACCAGGCCAGCACAGACGCCCAGCAGTGTAAACGGTTCAATTTCGAGATGTGTGGTGTGGGGCTCAAGGTGTTCCTCGTTCCAGGCAATAAACGAATCGTTCTCCTCATTCACATCCAAGTACTCAATCAATCCGTCATGCAGAAAGTCATCAAATTTACGTACGCCCCGCATCAGCTCATCCAAATGACGCTGTTGCACAAGTGGACGTTGGTTCTCCACGATGATATATGGCCGGCACAGCCGTCCGCCGTCCGTGTGTATGAAAATGCAGCGCTGTGTGTATGACGTGTGGATGGAAACGAAACTGCCCATGCGTCCCTTGCGGCGCATGTAGCGCAGGTTGCGCACCAGATGCCGTTGATTAATGGTCAGGCCGAGCACATTGCCATTGATGAAGACCAGGAAAACGTGCGGATTATTGATGGGATTGCCGCTGACCTCACGTATGTCCTCGACGCCTGCGTTGTAGGCCAACGTCATGACCGGCCGTTCGTCCACTTCGGTCGTTATGTGCGTCATTAGTGCCAGATTCTTGACTAGACCGCAGGCTTCACCTTCGGGTGTATCGGAGGGACACAGCATGCCCCATTGACTGGGCTGCAGTGAGCGGGGACCGGACACCTTGCGCGTCTTCTCAAACTGTGAGTTAACGCGCGTCATCATGCCCAGCGCCGAGATGTAGCTGAGTCGCGATAGCACCTGAGTAACGCCAGCGCGTTCCATTTTAAAACGTTTAATTGTCCAATTCCCAGAGCTGATGGCAGATTCGAGGCCAGCGGTAATCTGGGCCGCTCTCATGTGCTTCACCACATCGAACTGTGCCGCCTTCACCTTGGGTATATTCTTGTCCGCTATCATCTTCAGTTCCCAGTTCATGCGCTTGAACAGATCCTCGAACATCAGCGAAATCAGCGATCCAGCCAACTCCAATCGCTTGTTGCCATAATAGTCACGATCATCGAATAGCGTCTTGTCCAGCTCTGCGGCCATCACGCGTCGCACCATTAACGATACGTAGATCGCCTTCATTTGAAAGTTGAAATTGTCAACGGGCACATGGGCCAGAATTGTGGTCAACAGCAGCTCGCGTGCCTCCTCCGAGGGGGTTTTAGTCGTGGCACTCTGAAAACGCTTCACCACCAATTTGGAGCCTGTGAGGAGGAAATTCTTTGCATAAGCATATTAAGTACCCACATGTCGAGACTTACCCATATAGTCCAGGGCGCGCTGCTGTGTGAAGATCTTCAGATTGAAGGCCTCCAAAAGAGAGGCACCAAATCGATTCTGAGAACGTGCGTCCAAACCAATGTGAGCCATTATCTCCTGATCGGACACGACGCCCAGAGCCTTAAATATGACGACAATAGGTATGTCGTCCGTCATTGAGTTGTGCTTCAGGTAGTATTTGCCATGCTTGCTCAGCACCAACGTGCGCGATTTCTTCTCATGCGTCGACGAGGTGACCTGGCACTGGACGACACCATTAAAGTCCTCAGTCAGCATTTTATTCCAAGAGAGCTGCTCCTGTATGAGAATGACCTTCTCCTGGCCACGCACCACGAAATAACCGCCCGGATCAAGCGGGCATTCGTTCAGCTTGGAGAGCTCAAACTCGGATTTACCAGTGAGCACACAATTCGAGCATCTGAGCATTAAAGGCATGCGTCCAATGAGCAAATTGTTGCGCTTAATACGCTGGGTGCCACGTGTGTACTCAATGTCCACACTGATGGGCGCCGAGTAGGTGGTGTCTCGCAGCCGGCACTCGTGCGGCGTGGTCGCCTTGGTTATGTTAAAGCCATCGTCAATGTCCGGCTTGCCCACGCGTACGTCCAAATACTTCAAGTAGAAGAGCGGATCTGCGCCACTGGTTACAATTTCGTTGGCACGCACAATTTTCTTGATATCGACATTGATGAAGTGATTGAAGGAATCAATGTGCTGCTTGACAAGGCCTTTGACTTGCAAGAATGCCGGCACCAGTTTCCATTTCTCTTGCAATGGCTTGATGGGCTTGGACCATTCCTTATTGTCGCCTTGCGTCCAAGTGTCATCCTCCATAGACGCATCGTCCTTTTTTGCCTCACCCATTTAAAAAGAACCAATCTAATATTGTTAACAATAATAACAACGCGTGGTTAGTGGTGGATCACAGAGAAAATGCATTTAAAATTCAGCTATCGATAGTTAATTCCTATCGATTATTCTCAGTCAGCAACAGGCGGTCTCTTCAAAAATGTATCTCAAGCAGCAACGCTGCTTAAATATAGTCAGTGCAATTCGTGTTTTATTTCAGAAAATGCAAACAATTAAAATCCAAAATTTATATTTATATAATAAGAGGCCCTAGACCTTTTTCACAATTTGCACCACATCCTCATCGTTCAGTACATGCTCGATTCCCACCTTTTGCGGCTGATGTTTGACCGATGATCCCCAGACCAGCGCACTGGAAATTAATATAAACCATTTATACAAATTTATCGTTAAGTAAACAATTGAACTTACTATTTAAATTCCTTGGCAATAGATCGATGTAACTTATTACAAAAGTCCTCGATGCTTGTGCGTTCATTGTGCAGGACGACCGGAGAATTGTAGTCGGGCAGCTGACCCTTGGGCTTGGTATAAATTCGCACCAACTTCAAGTATTCCCACATCAGCTCGAGCAGATCGTCGAAGTTCCAATGATGATGCGCTGATATGGGTACACAATGCGGTATCTTATAAATCACATCCAACTCCTCAATAGAAATTTGGTCGATCTTATTCAGCAGATAAATACACGGTATGTAAATGCGATTGCCCTCAATGACATCAATCAGATCGTCGCTAGTTGCATCATAACGTAGTGTGATGTCAGCATTGTGTATCTTGTACTCCGACAATATGGTCTTGACCAGATCCGCATCCAGCTCTGATTGGGGCACCATGCAGTTGAGATTAATGCCACCCTTGTCCTTTCTTTTGTAGTAAATATTTGGAGGCTTCTTATTCAATCGTATGCCAAAGCCTTCCAATTCATGCTCCAGCAATTTTTTATGGCCCAATGGTTTCAGACAATCCAGCACCATGAAGATCAAATTACAAGTTCGCGCCACAGCAATCACCTGACGACCACGACCTTTGCCATCCTTCGCGCCCTCAATAATACCAGGCAAATCGAGCAACTGAATCTTGGCTCCCTTATACTTAATGCAACCCGGCACAGTGGTGAGCGTTGTGAACTCGTATGCGGCTACCTCAGAGTAAACGCCAGCCAAATTCGATAGTAACGTCGACTTACCCACCGAGGGAAAGCCGACGAAACCCACTCGCGCATCTCCCGTCTTGGCCACCTCAAAGCCGGCTGAAAATGTATTGATTAAAATCATATCCTATTTTAAATTAAAGCTCAACATACCTTCGCCGGTGCCGCCGCCGCCGCCCTTTGGCGAGATAAGCTCACGTCGGAGCTTAGCAAGCTTGGCTTTCAGTAAACCCAAATGGGCAGACGTTGCCTTATTCTTTTGCGTGCGTGCCATCTACATGTCACATACACACACACACATACATATAAAGTAAAAGAAAGACAGGGAGACAGGTTAGCTTCGTAGTTGGCAGATTTTTGACTGGGATACGGCTGCTTACCTCCGACTCGATGGCCGCAATCTTCTCAAGAATCGTACTCATCGCTTCCGGGTTAGTTGTTTAATGCCAAAGTTAAGTCAAATCGATGAGTGCTATTTACAAATTTTTAATGCATTAAAAACGAAAATAAACTCGCGTGGAGACTGCCGATAGGAGTCACTGCGATAATTTTAAATCGGATAAATCGAAAATTACCAAAAGATGTACCAGGGATGCATAAAATACTGGCGCTCCAAAATATAGAATAATACGGTCTCCTTTCTTTTCAACTGCGTAACTGTCGGTTTTCCAGTGCAAAATGTTCACACACAAAAGTAAGTAAATAAAATTGTTTCGTGAATATATGCTCAACAAAATGTATATACACAGCCAAAAAAATCAACAGCTTATCCACCAATACCCAGCAAAAATTCAAAGCTCAATTAAAGGCAAATAAACATTTGCTTGGCAATCGGAGCTTTGAAACTGCTTCTGGACTACTACGAAAAACTGGAAGTCAGTTAAAGCAAACCAAATTGAGTCTCTGCGAAAAGGATAATAAGCTTATATTTTCTGGATTTGTTGAAGATCCCGTTAAAATTAAACCCAAGCACGAGTTTGTGTACAATCCGCCACCTAAAGGTCTCAACAAATCTTTTTGCTGTGCAAAAACAGAAATAACTGTAATACCCAAAGTTGAACCGCTTGCCGCGCTGCCAACTTCACCGATGTTAAAGCCTGGGCGTGATTTAGTGAGCTTAATCGGGCGTGTGGACTTCTGTATTAAAATGCATCGAGAGCAGCCACATTTAAATGCAATCTGGAATGTCTATGGTGGGCTGATTGACACTATAGTATATCTAAAAATAACTGTATTCTTAACAGGTCAGCTTTTACGAATCATCGCGGGCAAACGAGGCGAACAAACCTTGCTGTTGCGCAACGAAGATAAAGGACCGATTCTACAGGCCATATTCTATGATTTCGATGGTGAACTGAAATCATTGACCAATGGCAAGTGTTTGTCCCTTTACACACATTGATTAATACAATATATCCTTTGTTGCGTCACAGGTTGTTTCGTCAATGTAGTGGGCCGTTTTATAGGTGAGAATCGTTTGAATACCTTCAGCGTTTCACAGGTAAGCCTTGTTGATTGGCAACAGAATTTCACGCGCCTGCAGAATGTTATCTCATATATATTAATGCAAAACACAAATAGTAGTTTTTAATTTATTTAAATTTAGCCTTCCAATGGCCATATGCATCAGATATTTCTTTTTAGTACACATAACTAGTTAATTTGTTTTAATGCTTTACGCATTTCCACAATTTGTACTCTCACATTGGTTTTACACATATTTGCATATGTAAACATATTAGTAATGGATTATAGTTAATATTTAGTTTAATCTACATATCTATTTAATATACAGTTTAATTTCAAGTTTGACGCTGAGCTTCTTTTAGCTTTTACTGAATTTGTTGTTATGTTTTTGCTTCAGGAGCATTGCACAAGCCAAACATATATTTATATATATTTTATATAATACTTCATTTAAGTGAAAAATAAATTATTATTTTTTAATTGGACTGAATCGAATACTTAATACTGCTGCCATAATTGACTATAAGGAAATTCCCTTCTCACAAATGTGAATATGTAAAGAATGTTACAATAACTCCCACGGCCAGTGCACAGAAATAGTTCAGCTGCATTGAGGATTTGTTTTGGCGAGAGCTGCAATGGAAGAGCTTGTAGCAAAGAAAATATTGATTTACTTTATTGCGGCATTTTAACTTACCGTTGCTTGGCCGGCGGTGAGAATGGTGTTGGTGGCGAAACGCCTGGCGCAGCGCTGTCCAAGTAAACGATGGCATAGCCGAACCCTGCCACAAGTAGACCGCACAGCACGGGAAGGAGTTTTTTAAAGGCACCGCTCAGCTGAGCTTGCACATAGCTGCTCAGCTGCTGCACGCCGCTGCCATTGACGTAGGACACTGTAGGGGCGGCAATTGGAAAAGGTTATAAATAGATACGCGTTTCAAGGTCAGTTATTCGATATTGGGTAATATCAGCAATGCGCTGGCGTCAGCCAACAACAAAATAACAGCAATAATAAACCGAACACAAAATTGTTTCTCGCGACGTCTGCTCACATTGACGATTGCAAAAGCTGGCAGCTAACAATGAGGAAAACTCTTAGCTCGACCAGTTCCGACGCCCACTCAACTGCTGCACAGTGGAATAGCATCGGCGACAAGAAATTTAAAAGTAAACTATGTAGTATTTTCTTAAAGATTATGAGATAGATTTAGATATTAAAAATAATTTATTTACACTAATCTCTTGCCAAGTTGTAATAAAAACTTTAATAAGCTTAATTCAAACTTATAACTTTTAATCTTTTATTTACGTTATATTTATAAATAATTGCTATTCGCCAACTCGTGCCACTGTGCATTTTAGGTCGCGTGACGCGACTGAGTTCAAAATACCGTTAAGTCATTCATAATACATACAAGAACTTGACATGTCTGTAGTGCCCAATATATGCATACATACTAACTTAAATGTGTATGTAAACAAAAGTCAAAAAACGTTTAGCAATTAGTGAATAATCGCTGCTCTGCCTTGCGGCGTTGCGTATGCAAATGGCTTTGCTATTGGCTAAAACAAAATGCGCAACAGTCCATTTGATGGGTCTTTATTTAGATGCTTAGCGCATTTGACGGCGGGGAGGATGGGTTGTTTGAATACTGGCGGAGCGTGCTGGAAAGGCGCAACATGAAGGTGAAACACAAAAGCAATACGAATGGAAATCGTTATGAGATCATTCAATTGTCCATATACACATATATGTATGTAAAAACATATGTAATAAGTACATATGCACATTCCGCTATTTTTACACTACTCTAAACAACACAATCAAATGGGAAACAGACACAAGTGCTGCCTTGAATGAATATACTCACTTGCTAAAATTATGATTTTGTAGACGATAATTAGAATGACAAATATGATGAGTGCTTTCAGGATGTTAATGATTGACTCCTGGCCCTTGACACCATTAGCACCACCCACGTAAAAATATTGTTTTGTTGTTGCTTTGACAAAACTACAAAGGCTAATGGCGTTGTGCGGCCCCGATTTACGCTGCTTCAATTTCGGGGTTGAGGTGTATATGCGCTGCTTCTGCCCGCTCTGCTGCACGTTTGTTTCCATACTGATAGTGCCGATTCGGCTTGCGACCAACTTGATGTCAACTAAAGGCGAGTACGATTCATGCGCCGATTGCCTTTCGTATTACACTTTATATATTTACGTCTCTTTTGATATTATTGATAACACATTAACTCTTCATTTAATTTCAAGAGCAATCACAAAAATGTACGAAAAAAAAAAGAAGACACTCTCTCAACGCACCCCTCTGACAGACAAAATAAATGCAACTGACTGAGGCGTTGCCAAGCTGCGTGCGCATAGTGGCAACTCTCAATAGTTCAGTGTTACCGTAGTTCTACATAAATAGTACGCGCGTACCTCATAGATTTGAATGATTTCTTGGACCATTTTATTCTTATTACTTTGTTTAAAATAATTATTTGTATTTGAAAAACAGTATTAATAGCTAAATGTACAATTTTGTTTTCTTCAATATTAATATTACTTCAATACGCTTACAACAATGTTCTTCAATTGTTTTAATACATTTTGAATGCATTCTCAGTGTTTTATGAATATGTATATGTGTATATGTTTTATAAAGTATATTATGATTAATCACGCATTTTATATTAACTAAATTTTAACTGCGTTCATAGAAAAGTTAATATTAATTTCTTAATAAGGCTCTGTTACTTTACGTCGGGGTATACTTCAACTAATTTGCATTCTAACTTCTTTTTCTTTTTTTTTTTTATTCGATAAATTTGTGTTAAATATCTAAAAGTAATTATTTTTTTTAAATAGTGCAAAAGGTTTACAATCAAACAAGCCAAAAGGAGCATAATACAAAAACAGTACACAATTAAAATATATAATAGAATAATAATAGAGGTAAAACTATGCTCTCTCATATAATTAGAACTAAAATTAACAAAATAGGCGACATTATTAAAAATTGGTATGTTGCCATGTTGGTTGATTGGTCTGTTTGCTTGCTGCATCGATCCACACACAACACAAATTACAATAATTTCAAGGATGCAATTGTCTGTCGGCTGAGGGATTTGCTGTTGGTCCGTGGCGTGAGTATGTGTGTGTGTAAGTGTATGTTCTAATCGTAGTACCCATCTACGTCTTAAATATTTAGTTAACTTAGGGCCTAAACTAACACTATACTAACAAGTAGCCGTATTCTGCTCTACGATTTCGCAGGCGCTGCGGCACCGCCGCGCGTTCGCTTAGTCATCGGCTCCGTGGTGTCTGCGGCGCGTATGTTATCAAAGAGATTGTTCTCCTATTAAAAGGGGCAGTAATTACTCAGAGTTCTTTTTTTGGTTATGGTTATCAGTGACAATTTACCTGTGAATTGTCATCATCCATGATTGCCAATGCTGCAGTCCGCTTAGAACTGGCCGCAGCCGCATGGGACGATGCCGTTGCTGACGCTTTGCTTGTCTTGGCGCCCAATGTGTACACGTCCAAGGGTATATAGACTTCATTGTTCTGGAAATTCGCAACGGCGGGCAGTTTATAGTACATTTCAGGCAGCGCCAATGGCATTGAGAATGCGCTCGAATTGCCATCACATTGACCAACTTTAGCATCGATAATATGCATAGCGAGATCACAGAGCGCCCACATTTTCTATTTTAACAAAGTGAATGTTAATATCAAGAGATGCCAATATAGAGAAGAAAAACTTACATAGTTATTTTGCATTCTATCCTTGTCCGAACTCTGACTGTACTCGCGGTGTTTTATCAGATTCAGCAGTTGCTTATAAAAACCATACACAAATGATTCCCGTTTCGCCATCAGTGGCTCAAGTATGAAGCGCAAACACTTCTCCATATGGCGCAGCTGCACATAGTCCTCATGATTCGTAAAGCTAGGATCATGCACCAGCACCGGAATTGCAAAGGCCAGCATGTAGTCAGGTAAAATATGCAGCGATTGCGATTCTGTAGAGCTATCCGGTGCTATAGAAAATAATTAATAATAAATAATATTAGTATTCCTTCAGGAATGGCATACTGCATAGCTTACAGGTCATGGCCACAGTCTTAAGATATTCCCGTCGCCTATTCACATCCGCCTCCACATAATGACGTACTTGATCTTGTAATCTGAAGTAAAATGTTAAATATATTATACATAGTTATTTAAGTTATTGCAATAGTCGAGTACTTACTTTCTATTGGTCTCCTTGCCACTCAACACATAGTAGCCCATAAAGTCCAAGGGTAGGCAATGGCGCGGCAGACCCCGACCCAGTCCCTTATGCAGTTTTCGGGCAAATATCTCACGCACCTCCAGCACCGGATCCTCCTGCAATAGGAAATTTAATTTAATATATACTTGCTTAAATTGTTAACTACAGGTACTGACCATCAGCTGAGAGAGCTGTAAATACTGCTCGGCGCTGTATTGATCGCCAACGCCTTTCTGTTCGCACACCTTAAGCATTGCACAGGCGGCGCCAAGACGCAGCCACGACTTTTCAGCACCGCACAATCTATTTTGAGCTAGCAAATCACCACGCTGATTAACAAAGGCCGCCAACATTCGGAAGGTTTTCTGGGCTGCATGCTCGTCGGACCGTAAGCCAAGCAGCCAGCGTGCCATCGTCTTAAGAGCATCTAACTTGCAGAGTGTGTCCGGCGGCAGTTCATCCTGTTCGCACCAGTCGCCTTCGGGCAGTTCGTGATCCCGTTGCGCTGGCACTTCTTGTATAAGCAGCTCCTTGACAATGCGCCTCGCTATCATGTTTTTGATGGGCGTAAGGAATGCCTGTGGCATATTGTACGCTATGTGCCCCAATGTAACAATCTTAGTTCGCTGATATTCACAATTGGGTGCTAGTTTAACTCTCAGTTCCTCAATGATTTCATTGAAAATGGGATGCACTGTTTGTGTTGTGGTCGAGGCGCTTCCGCCGCCATCCGTAGTGGCCGTGGATGATGATTGACTATTAACAAAGATACATCGCACTGCATGCTTGGCCTGCTTGGGTGTACCCATAAGCGCAAAGTCTTTGCAAATAGGTGCCAGTTCATTCAATATAGCTGGATTGGCATCGTCAATAAGCGGCTGATAACGACCCAAATGTGTCAGTGTTTTCAGCACCAACGGTGCTACATATTCTTGCTCATAACTTAAAAGCGCAATAAGATGTCGCAACGAGGTATCCGTAAAGAAATGAGCCGAAAAAACATACGATAGCATCTGAAAAGACACAAAACAACACTGTAGAAACATTGGACCAGTTAAAATGTAATTTCACCTACGCATAACAATTTAAGGCCGCGTTCGCCTGCTTCGTGCGATGATATTCCAATCTCATGGCAAATGTCACCGCCCTGAATACACTGTTCGATCAACCTGCAAACGTCATAGAGTAATTAAGCATGGAGTCAGGTTATTCAGATAATTGGATTATTAATAAATGCTAATACATGTGGATACACATTTTGTATTTTATGACACAACTTACCCGATTAGCACTCCAATTGACTCCTTGTCCACCATGACGGAGGCTACGCGTTCAATTAGCATTTTGACCGTATTATAGTAGAGATTGGTCATTACATGAGCGCCAAGCTTTTTGAGCAGCACGCTCATTGTGTCAGCGCATTCGCGGCAACTGACATCCCGCTTAAGAACAATGTTTATACAGCGTAGTAGCTGAGCATCTTTGCGCAAATGTTGACTGAACTGTGTGATAAACTCACTAGCCTTCAGCGGATCCGGCAGCAATCTGAAAGCATAAATTATAGCTTTATTTAAAGGTCTATAATTATATATTTCTGTGCTTACTTGGCAATGTTGGCCTGCTTTGCGGCCAGTTGACTGAGTACACGAGGCGTAAATTCCTTGGAGTGATGTAGCTTAATCCAATCACTTACCGTGTGCCGAGATTTCATTTGATTCTTTTGCAACTCGACAAACGCTTTTGTTGCATTCGTATCCAAATCTCCTAGTAAATGATAGAGCTTTTTCATACGTTCCTCTGGTGCTAGTTTATAAGGCACCAGACAGGTGATAAGCAGACGCTCCACCATCAGTTTATCCTCCAGGCACAGTTTGTAGTAGCCATGCATGATTTTGTTCTTAATCCAATCTACTTGGCTTTTCACATCATCACTCAAATCGTTTGGCTCGCAGATTGCTCGCTTATAGATGTACCCTAAGCCGTTCATAGCATCACGACGTATTTTATATTTTTTGTCCATCGTACGTTCACGTACAATTTCTAATAGCTCTGGCGATTTAACGACAATATCGAAATTACGCTTCCCGGTTTCCACAATCGCCATCACGACCTCATGGCGAACCAGCTCGTCCAGATCATGATGGCGCATCCGAAGCTTTTCGGTTATTTCAGCCTGCAGATGCGGATGGTTGAGCAAAAAGTGCATTGACGATTGAACGCATTTAACGCGAACTGGTTCAGTAATGTCACAAAACCGGCCAAAGAATACACGCAATAGCGATGGATACTTCTTAGACAATTGTGAATCCTTCTCGGAGAACATACGCGCCAGTAATGTTGTAGCTTCTGTTTATTGAGAAGAGAAAAGTTATATTCGTATTATCAGGCTGAAAAAAACAAAACCGCACTTACTCAGTCGCTCAGCATCGTCGGTGGAGAGAAGCTTGTTTTCCAGTTGCGGTAGGACCGATACCAATAGATCGCTGTTGATTTGGTTAAGCTCATAGATTAAATCATAGATCTTACTAGTAATGGCTAGCTTGTTATTAGGCTTGTCCATGACCAATGAACGATTGAAGAACTAGATGAAAGACAATACAAGCGTTTAAAAACCTTAATTTATGGATTTCCATGTTATTATTTGTTACCAATTTAATGGTTGCTTCGAAGGCATCTCCTGTCTTGAGCAGTAGCTGTTCCGTCAGTTCATGCGCATGTTTGTTGGTTGATTTATTTGGCTCCACAATGTTGATCAATATAAGATCCAGCAGTTCGACAGACAAATTATCTGCCTCAGTAATCAGAGGACTCAAAACATCAAGAAAAAAGTTCTTTACCTTAACGCTGTGCTGATCACTACAATTATAAGATTAAATGGATTATATTATACTACTGATGAATAATGATAAATACTTACTTGATAATCTTAAAAACAGTGCTGAATAATTCATGGAATATTTCTTGGCAATCTTCCAGTTCGAAGCACATATTAAATGACTTGACAAATGCCAGATTTTCCAGCAAGTAAAAGTATCGCTTAAAGGACGGATCCCGCGGATCCTTTAGACCATGGAGTTGCTTGATAAAAAACTTAAAGATCGCTTTGATTTGATCTTGTTCCTTGTAGGGGGCTTCAGGCGCGTATACACGCAAAACATCCGCTATGCAGCACGCAATCAACAATTGGACATCTTTCGACTGATGCTGCATAAAGAAATCATCGAGTAGGTGCAAAGCTAATGGTATATACTGCTGATGCAGGTTGTCATCCTGATCCATAGTCTGTAGTACATTGGCTAAAGTCTGTGGATTTGGACACGTAAGAAAATCAATCAATCATAGAACTAATCAGCAACACAAACCTTAAGTCGACGGATAAGCTCGTCGGTGCCTAAATCCTCAACCAACGGCCGACAGCCGTTGGGATAAACAATATCGGCCATTGTTTTGCTGCTGCTAAAAGCTCTCTATCTCTCCCTCTCTCGTTCGACCCAAACTTCTCTGCAGACAATATGCAACTGTGAATGTAAACAATAGAGGCAAAAAATAAAAACAATTACAATCAAGAGCGACGCAAACCGAAGACACTTTCTATGTTAATAATAGAGGGCATATGTATAATATTAAGAGCCAAAAACAAAAGCAAGCGTGACCCTCAAGTTGATAAATAAAAAAAATAAAAAACAAAAAAAACTACACTGCAGCGCCAAAGCAGAGCGGCAGCATTGCCAAATCAACGATTACAGCGGGCGGCAGCATTGCCAAGCCGTTCGCTTATGACATACACACACTCACATAGCTATATATACGCAAACTACTAACAACTTAAGACACAATGTTTTTCTTTTGATTTACACAAATAATATAAAAATGACACAACAATATTTTTTCCAGAACAAGCACTATACGGCATTTTCCCAATTATCGTGCAAATTTGTTTCACTTTGCAGCTGCAAGTATTTGGAAGAGCTGGTCTTACTTTTCACTTTTTGAGAGCAGCAGCCAGCGGTAAAAAAATTGCCAATTCTTTTACTTTAGCCCGAAGTATTGTAGCACAAGCAAGATGCGTTATAATCAGAGCACCATTTAAACACTTTTGACACTTATTTTGTCATTTTCATCTGTCTTTATTATTTCAGCTGGTAATTATGGAGCGTTTGTTGTTAGCAAGAAAAAATTTTAACAGCGCACTTTTTGTGCGGAATGGCACGCCATTACTCTACTACACAATGTGGACAGACTGTAGAAAGTGTGGCAAATGGGCAGCAATCGGACAGAGTTGCTTTTCAATACATTGGCTGAAGTTAACATATATATGTTAGCGCCAATTGGCTGGCATTAACATACTGTTGCCTGCCTTAACAGCTGAACGCCTATATATAAATGTTTTTCTTATCTGTGTTGTTTTAAAAGTGATAATGCATTGTTTTGAAACGCTGACCGTTAGTGCTTACGGCACAAACTTTAACGGTAGTATTCGGGCTTTAATTTGTTAACTGGCAGCTCAACACTGTCTCATGACAACCAGCAGGCGCGCATGGCCGCCAGCGTCGCCAAGTGGAAATAAACAAAATAAACAATCGGCAACGTTGGTAAGTGCACGCGTTCCTTTGCATCGCTCTAATTATCAGTCACAGCCCTTGTAATGCTCTTTAATTTAATTAGGCAAAACAGCGCCGAGTGTGCCTCTCCTCCAACGCAAGCGAACCAGTTGCCGATGCCAGCTGCATGCGGTGCCAGCGTCCTCTGAAATCTGTCAAAAAATGTATTAAATATATATATATTTAATATATTTTTAGGCATATTAAAAATCATAAGCATAAATTGTGTCGTTTTCTAAATTTAGACATATTCAGTGAAGGCAATAGTTTAAAGAATATATAAAAAAAACTGCATTTTCATACAACGCATAATTAATCCATCAACGTAGTGAAGCCCAACGCTAAGCATAATTATGGCTTCTGTGCGGCTCGTAAATAGGTATTACTATCTATTCTATACGTACATATACTCAAGCATTTCTGACTATAACAACTCCATCTCTTGAAGACTTTTTTGTCGGGGGATTATTGTGGTCACTCTATTCCTGATATTCTTCAACGAAGTACTTATTTACTATATATCACAATCTAGCTGGAAATCAATCGATTGTAAACTGGGTAGGAACCTTACTATATCTTATCCATGAAAATTAATATGACATTTGTTGTGAATTCCTTTAGAAAACTGCACCCGCCTACTGCTCATTGCCGATCCACAAATCCTGGGCAATGCCTACGATCAATCCCCACACAGTGCACTTGCACGGTACGACCTGGATCGTTATCTGAAGAAGACCTTTGAGCGTGCCGTATCCTTCACACAACCACATATTTTAGTTTTTTTGGGAGATTTGCTGGATGAGGGTAACATAGCTACCGCTCAGGAATACAAGCAATATGTGCAGCGCTTCAAGCGCATCTATAAAAATAAGAGGCTAACAAATGTAGGTAAAAACGACATGCACTTTATTTTTAGTTTTCTCTGCTTAAACCAATACATATTCAGTTTCGCATGATATCTGCCTACTTTCAGCGTGTTCATGTGCCGGGCGATAACGACATTGGCGGCGATGATGGCGATTACATATCCAATTCGAATCAGCGACGCTTTGAAAATGAATTCATGAGCGAAGATCTCTTTGACTATGACAATCACTTACGTTTCTTCAAAATCAATCGCATGCTATTGGACTACACGAATCCCGACAAGGAACATAACGCTGAACGCCTACGTATCGGAGTCTCCCATGCCCCACTGCTAATTGGCGGTGGGCCGCTGTTGCGCGCCGTTATTAACGATTTGGATCCACATATACTGTTTACAGGACATTGGCATGAATCGCGTATATTTGTCTATCCGTCGATAAAGGCGATCCAATTCTATGAGAACGATGTGCGGCATTTCGATCTGAAAGCCCTGAAAGAGACGGAGCACAGCTACCTGGAGATAATGGTGCCAACATGTTCATATCGCATGGGTAAATTTAAGATTGGCATAGGATATGCCGTGTTAGGTGAGTGTGGAATAATCTTATATGGATATATATATATACATCTCATACTCATGTCACACATATTTTAGAAAACTACAATTTAAGCTATACTGTGCTGTGGCAGCCCAATCGGTTTATATTTCTCTTCAGCTATCTGTTTTGGGGTCTCTTTGTGCTGTGCAGTGCCATCGTCTACAAAATGATGACACGATGTCCCTTCCGCGTGGCCAAGCGGCAATCTCAATATAGTCGCGTCTCAACCAATCATAATTTTTAGACTTAAATTACCAACACATATTCAATCAGTACTTTTTTAATTTCTATATAATGTTATAGTACAATTTGCCAAATAGGAACTGACAAAGCCAAACAAAACTTATAGAGATTATTAAAAATGGCATAAATACAGGAATTTTTAATTTTTCCATACTAAACAGTTTACTACCTTTTTTGGTAGTATGTGTATGTGGCGGCTTTACAAAAGAGGAGTAGAAAATGTAGGGTTGCGCAGAGTTGCATTCAGCGCACAGCAAATACTGGGTTCAGTTCCGAGCGCATGCGTTCACCGGCTCGTGCCGCTTGCCAGCCTTAAATTAGCTCGCTGCGGCGTCAGTTGAATTTTGGATGCGAACGCACGAGGTTGCCGGCTCAGCGTGCTCTGCTCTTCGGTCTCTACGAACCATGCAGCAGGATAATTAAGCGTGACGCGTGTGCGTAACATAAAAATAAACATTAAGCGGCTGTTGGCCCGCCACTGTGCGTCGTCAAATGAAACTGAAGCTGTGTAAAAAGGAAAACTCACAAAAACAAAAAATATAAAAATAAAGTAATACATAAAAAAAGGGAATTAAAAAAATAAAATAAATAAGAAGAGGCGAACGGAAACCCAAAAAATTCCTGCAACACAAATCATAAAACGCAGGGGCCGTCCGTACACCGGTTTTTGTTTGTTTGTTGGTTTCTTTTTTTTTCATTATTTTTTGCGCGCGACTCAAAGAACCCAGAAACAGCGAACAGCAAGAGGAGAACGCGCAAATCAAAGAAATTCTTCAAATCACGCCATGATCAAGTCAGAGATAAAGGTGAGCCGGCTGCTGCTGTTGAGCTCCGCTCTCATCCTCTGCTCGTGCAGCTGTGTGCGCGGTAAGTTATCAATTTCATTGACAGCGATGAGTCAACATTGCTGACCACAAACCAAAATGTTGATCGCATTATCCACAGGCGCGCCAGCAGCAGAAACGGATGTTGGCATTACCCAAGGCCCGAGCGGACGCATAACTGTTAAGGAGCAGAGCCCCATCCAAATGCCTTGCGTCTACCAGCTGCCCGAGTCGTACAGGCAGGGCAACAGCGTCACGCTACGCTGGCGCAAGGATGGCAAGCCGTTGCGTCAGGTGGAGCTGGGCCTGGGCAGCAGCACCACCAGCGAGCCGCAGCTGGAGACATTGCTGCGGGAAGATGCCCGTCTCACGCTCAACAAGGAGACCGGCTCGCTGCACTTTGCCAGCGTTTTGGCCAGCGACGCGGGCGTCTATCAGTGCCAATTGCTTGTTGAGGGCCAGTCGGCGGTCACCTCGGGCAGCGGCACCCTGGAGGTGATTGAGCAGCTGAAGTTCATGCCGCAGCCGACCTCAAAGAATCTGGAGCTGGGCAGCACGAGCAAGGTGCATTGCAAGGCGCAGGGCCGACCCGCGCCCCAAGTCAAATGGATGCGGGTAAGTTTAGAACAGGGATTCCCTCAGATCTCAATGCCAATCTAACCCGATTCCGATCTAATCCGGCAGGAAACCCAATTGCCCTTGCCGGCCAATGTGACGGACCACAATGGCACGTTGATCTTTCGCGGCGTCTCCAATGAGCAGCGTGGCCAATACACTTGCTTCGCCTCGAACAGCCAGGGCCAGATAAATGCTACCGTCTCCATCAATGTGGTGGTGGCGCCCAAGTTCACCGTGCCGCCTGCTGGGCCCATTGAGGTGAGCGAGGGCGATGTCGCTGTCATGCACTGCCAGGCGACGGGCGAGCCGAGGCCGACGATACAGTGGGACAAGGACTTGGCATACCTCAATGAGAACAACACGGATCCGTTGCGCTTTCGACTGCTCGACAATGGCACTCTGGAGATACACGATGTGCAGCCGGAGGACGAGGGCCGGTATGGCTGCACGATTGGCAGCAGTGCGGGCTTCAAGCGCGAGGATGCACTGCTGGTGGTCAGGGGCAGTAAGTCGGCATCCAATTCCATTGTGACCCGCATCATAATTGTGATAATTTGCCTGGCGTTCCTCTACTTCGTGCTGGTGCTGGGCCTGAAGCTTTGGTATCGCTATCGCCGTCACATGGGCAAGGTGCAGCTGGATGATGCGGCCCATGTGGCAGCCGATGCCGATGGCCATGAGCATGCCGAGCACGAGCCCTGCCTGACCGATGCGAACTCCAGCAAGAACCTAAAGAGCAAACTGCGCGAGAGCACCATACTGGAGCAGGAGTCGCAGGTGGCCGACGATATAGTCTAGGATAGATTGGCTCTCCAGTTGCCATTTTACAATGATCTCTAGGCTGGTCTCCGGCCACTCCATAATATGTTAATCCCCATTGTTTGTTGAATGTGTAAAGTCCCCTTCCCCCATTTGCCTAAATCGAAATCTATTTGTATTTATATATTTACTATTTAATATATATATATATAGACGCCTATATTAATATTTATATCTGTGTGTATCTTTGTATATATCCATGTACAGTTATTTTTTATTAGAAAATAAATATTTTATAGCTCTCATAGAGCCCGATTTTATAGTGCAACCGAAAATTCCACTCATTTAGCTGCGCGAGCTCCATCGTAAAATGCTCAAAGCGTTTCTTCCATCATCATTTTACGGCCGTACATTCGCTGCCCACTTGGGCGTTTGGCGTCTCCATAAAGCACACGCCTCAGCAGCAGAGCTCGGTGCTCAGTGCTCAACAGTTTTTGATGTACTTTTTATGGGCACTGCAGCCGGCAAAGCAATGAAGTGTGCCAAGTGACGAGTGAAAGACAACTCCACGCCCCAGCCCACTACCTCCCTCCCACCCTACATTTCCCCATTTCCCCACTCCCCTTTTCCACACCCAGCACAAATTCCATAAGCTCACAAATGAAAATGCCATAAAAGAAACCGAGCAATAACATTCTCCTGCGCCGAGTCGGAGATGGCGAATCCCGTATTGATGAACTTAAATTTTCAGATTGCCGAAGAATTACTTTGAGAACGTAACGAATGCTGGCAATCGGCTTCCAATATTAATATAACATGAAAAATCAGTTGATGAAATGGTGTAATTTATTTTGTGTATTCTGTAAAAAGTAATTTAATAGCTCACGTTTAGGATTTATATATGAAAACTAATGAGTAAAGAAGTTTAATAATTAAATATCATAATCAAAATCTTAAATATATTTCGTTTGTATGTGTTATGAAATATGCGAGCTTGATGAATTCTTGAAATATTTATTAAAAGTTTAATGAATATAGAGTTTTAATATTGTTTTGATATTAGAAATTATAAATTTAACAGATAACTTGTTAAATTATATTAAAATCATTACTTATTACTGACTCCATAATACCCGTTCATGCTCTAAAATTAGTTTAATCGAATTTGTGAAATCCCAAAAAGCTGTCTACTTTAACTTAATCGGCAAATTTATTATTATTATTTTTTTTTTTTTATTAACCAAACTGTTAAAGATATAATATAGTATTTTATTTGAATGTTAAATAAATTAAAATTAAATTTTTTCAGAACATTTTTTTTTTTTTTTTTTTTTTAATAAAATCAATGGAAATGAAGTGAATATTAAATATTATTTGTATTTGATTCACTTGCTCAACTTCTCTAAATTTCTAACTCTTTGTTCTCTTTAAGTACAGGAAATGCTCGTATCGCGACTTGGTCCACTGCCCACAGAATTCTTTGATTGTGGCATTGCGACGACATTATCCAGGAACTGCCAACGTTTGCACTTAATCGCTTCATTTCAGTTCGATTTCCATTTGCTTTTCCATTCCCATTCCCATTTCCATTTCCATGTTCATTTTCATCTAGTTTGCCTGCTGTTCAACTTCAATCGCAGTTGCCTTTTTGCCTATGCGTTTTATGCATATTTTATGGTTTTTTATAGCATGCGCATAAACAAATGCGCCCATAGCCCCAGCTTCGAGCTCTCAGCTCTCCGCAGTCCATAGTCCAGGCACATCAAAGGCAACTACACATGCGCAGGCTGACAACCGGCTGAGGCACTGGCAGCACCACCAGCACCACCAGCACCAACACATCCACACAGATAAAAAGCGGCAAGTGCAATTAAACGACCCAAAACCTCGCCCCGCATCCCCACAGCCGCTCCTCCATCGCATGGTTACTCCATTGGCTGCCTTTGATCTGCGGCGGCGCTGGCGACGACATCGACATGCATTAAAACCCGTTGCTGGGGCCTCTGCCCTTCCGTATTTCCCTTTTTTGTTTTTCCTACTCTCTTGACTTTTTTGTTGTTGTTATTTCTGTTTGTGTTTTTTTTTTTTTTTTTTGATACTTTTTCGCCTCATTTGTTTATGGGGCGAGTGCACAGAGAGAATGCAGCGAAACACCTCCAAAGTTGTTCGAAATGTTTATTTTGTTTAGTCTACGCAAAGGCCGCATTACTAAAAGTTATTTTAATGCCTTTAAATGTTTGATGTCTGCAGACAATGCCGATATATGTATATTGTATATATCTATATAAATGTATGTACTATATACACATGCACACATAGTAGTAAAATTATACGAGCCGCTGAGTAAAGGTAAACAGCGTTATATATCGAGTGCTAAAATATGCTCAGCTGTGAATACTTAACAATTTATACTAGATAGTAAGCGTTATAACACCAGTGAATCATAAGCCCTGTATTAATAGAGTACTATTTGACAAACTAAGGGATCGATCCATCGATGATAAATCTTGTCTTCTTCTAGCTCTTTCATAACTAAACTAACTATTCTTGTAATTCATAAAGCATATATTCATAGAGTACCATTTGATTGGCTGATTGAACGATTGACAATCAAACTGGCGGATCGATTATCAATATGTCTTTTCGCTTCTCATCTGTTCTCTTCAATTCTTATATAACTAACTAACTACATAACTAAAGTAAACGCTTTATTTCTAGATTTTAATTTCTGTACATATTATTAACACTACATTTGCCAGTTCTGGGACGATCCAGCTTGCTCGCTCAAACAATGAAATATATAAATAAGCCCAAATGGGTAGACAGACATAAATCTCCAACTTTATGACATCAATAACTGTCGCTGGGCATAGGAATGGCAAAGCGCATTGACGGGCCCAACATTTTTGGATGGCGTTTGATAACCGCAGTCCCAGGGCTGTGCCGTTGTTAATCAGGAAGACCACCCCTCTCTCATACACACACACACAAGTATATATGTATATACAAATGGCAAAGGCATTTTATGACTTTTGGGTATCAGTCAGGCGGCGCGTCGAAAGGATCTGTTGCAATTGTTTTGGGTTCGCTCATTTGGGGGTTGAAAGGCATCGTAAAAAAAAGCGGAAAACTATAAAATGAAAAACACATACACACACATACATACATACACACTCGTAGTGCTACATTTAATCGGTCAGACCACGCACAGTAGTCAACAGAGCCGTTTTGTGTCTTAGTCGGAAGCTTCTTGCAGCGCTCCAGCGGTGCAGCCGGTCGTAAACACAGCAACCCACCTAATAAGACCCGCCCAGCCTGTGGTCTGTGCGATTCCAGGCTACAAAATACATTGTAATCATCGTCAACTCGTGCCCGTAGCCATTAAGGCGCATTATTGCCAAAGCAGAAGCTGATTATAATCAATAAGTGTTGATAACTTCATTTGGCATTGTCTGCGTGGATCGAAAGCGATTAGCGTTTACCACTTATTTGAAAGCCGACTTAATCAGGCAATCAAGTTTCTCAAAACTATTTATAAACAAGTAAGAAAGCTCTAGTCGAGACTGCTCGACTACGAGATCCCCTGAACCCTTGGAGCAATAGATATTTCAATAATTTTTCGCGTCTTTCAGCTTACACAAGAAACACGCACACACACACACACACACAGGCACGTACGCACACACAGGCATACATACACACACACGCATACAGACACACATACACACACACACACGCATACATACACAAACGCATACACACACACACATACACATACACACACACATACACAAACACATACACACACATACACAAACACATACACACACAAGCACCCACGCATAAACACGCATGGGCTGCAGTGTGCGCTTACTATAAGAACTTAATTGTTTAATAACTTTTTTTATGGACGTACGATCTTCATGAAACTTTCAGATTATGATTATAACATGGATATGCATGTAATTGCCAAAGCACAAGTCTCTAGTATTTGAAATACGCTTTTTACAAAAGTGAGGGTGAGGGGGTGAATTTAAGGGTGGGGGGTAAATTTTAACAAAAACCGAAATTGTATAAATTGCATGTAAGCATACATTAAAAATTTGGAGACTCTAGCAATAAAGGTGTAGAAGATATAATTTTATAACTGGTTTTCGATAAGGTTTTTTATCGATAAAAAAAGATCGGGATGAGTTATCGAATTTTAATGATAAACTTGATATGCGCGCTGTATTACGGACATTTAAAAAAAATTGAAGTTCTATATATCTTCTGAAAACGACCGTCAACATACGGCGACGACAGCGGACAGAAAGCGGAGCAATCAACCAGTCGTCACCCTGATCAAGAATTATATTTGTGGGTGCACGCACCTCTCCATGTACAATTTCAACAAAACCATTATACCCTGATTTCCCATTGAAAATGGGTTCAGGGTATAAAAAAAGAGTGAAGATATGATTATAAAGAGTGAGGATATTAATATAATATTAAAACTGTAGTGCGGCAAACATTAAAATTCATCTTAAAACAGGTTGTCACTTAGTCGTATATAGTAAAATCATGTTAATCCTATTATTTTATTTTTATAAAAATAAATTTGTTTGAATGTGTAGCTTCGTATGAAATATGTTTGTGAATGCCTTGAATGGAACTGAATATGAATATCTTAATGCAATATTGCATAATTTTTAATAATTATAAAAATATTGGAAAAAGCATATATTATATAATAATTAATATAATTTATATATATACATATTTTTTATTTTTTATTAAAAAATATTTATAGCGTTATTTTAATCAGTGAAAATAACATAATTTGAAGAATATTATATAGATATGCAATTTAATATGTCAATAATGAATGTCGGCTCAATTAAATATTTTTATATTCCTATAAATAATTCAAATTTATATATATTTTAAATATTACATATTCACATAATAAATAATTAAACTTGTAACTTATACAATTGCAAACAATACTGTATTGCAGTTAAAATCTATCTCCTCTGATTATAAGCCATATTTGCATTTCCTATTTCAAAAGCGGCTCGCTTACGCGCCAAACACAACCGCCCAGTATTTTTCAGCTGTCGCACGGCAACACTTACAAACAAAATACTGGCAACACGTCGAGTTACAAGCAGAGCGGCAGACAGCCAGTCAGGCGGAAAGGTAGAACGTTGCAGGCATTCCCAGTATTTGGCAGGCAACATAAAAAGCCGGTTCCACAAACAACTCCAACTGCCGTTTGTCTTCAGTAATAAACAGACGTCGAACGCACGCGGTTCTCCTGAAATTCGTATTTCGTGTATCTGCGACTGGTCGCTACGTATTTGGCTCTGCCAGCTGCACCCCTCGCAGCTCGACAAGAATACACAAAATAAAATAAAAATAAAAATAAGAGTGGAAGCAGCAGTAGAAGCTGAGGCAAAGCACCCACAAATAGCAGGGAAATATAAAGCCGGTTCGGTTGCGCAGGCACGTCAAGGATGCAATGCATTGAATATTTTGTATCTTTGGGATACAAATTAAGTTGATTTGTTGCGCTCGCCTTGTGTGCGCTTCGTTTACGTTGTTTTCGGTTCGGCTTTAAGCTGCCTGCCAGCCTGAATGCCAGCCGTGGCCTGGCCTGGGTAATTGAACTGCAACCCATTCCATAAGCAATCTGCGGCCCGTCTTCGGCACTGCATTTTGTGTATCTAGATACCTTTGTCGGTGCCGGTGTCGCTGCCATTACAATTTGACGACAGCAGCTGAGGCAGCAGCGGGCAACGAGTATCTTGGCTGCTTGTCGCTTGTCAATCTAGGCGCTGATAAAAAATAAAAATAAAAAAAAACAAAACAAAACCACGAAACATAAACCAAACCAACAACAACAACAACAACAATAACAATCGCATATAAAAAAGCAAGTGCCGTGAGTCGTGTGCGTATCTTTGTTGCTTTTGGTCGCCGTGTTCAGTGATAAATGCATTTCATGCGTTCCAACTATGTAAATACCAATTTAATTTGAGTGTCTATAGTAAATATCAAGCCCACCCCGCCATCAGATACAAAGCAAAGCGTTAAAAAAGGCAGTCACCAGTCATCAGTTGGAATCGCTGTCGTCGTTTTATCGTTTCTCCTCGCCGTCGTCGTCGTCGTCACCGTCGTCGTCGTCGTCATCGTCGTCATCATCCTCGTCCGACTGGGCTGGCAACCAAATATTGAATATTTACACATGCATTGCGTTGAGTGGAGTGCATTTTCGAGTGGCTGCACTTACGAGCGTATACCCCACTGTGGCATCTAGGGATATACATATACTACATGGATACATATACATATACAAAACTTCGAGTTTGAATATATCATCAGTTTGTCAGCACATAATATTCACAATCGTGTATCTGTGTATCTGTGTGTGCTTGTGTAATTGTGTGAGTGCCGTGTTATCATATAGTTTGCTAATTGGCTCGCTCAGAGAGCTCTGAAAGCGAAGACACTCTCAGACACTCCACAACGACGTCGAATTGACTGAGGATGCCCATCGTCATGGATATGAATATGTTGTTGATGCTCAGTCTGGCATTCACTGTGATGGGTAAGTGCGATTCAAGACCGAAAACCAGGGAGAAACAAAATACAAAAAGCAAACCTGAATTGAATAATATTAAGTAAATATTTATAGCTAAATGGGATAAGCGATAGAGAGCATTGGCTCCAATTGTCCTTTTGAGTCAAGCAGTTGACATGAATTGACATGAGTCGAGTTGACTTAATATTTATGGCCAATTGAAAAGTAATTGAAGGGGAGAGCAGCTGCAATGCTGGTAATTAGGAGGAAAAAGTAGTGGGAGTAAATTCGTCGCTTTTAAATGACTTCATTAAAAGACAATTATCAAATTGAAGTGAAGTAGATATAAAGCTAGAGCTGATTAGGAAAATAAAAATAGTTTATGAATAATATAAAGAACGCATATAATATAACATATAAAAATAAATAAACATATATATACTATAAAATATTATAAAAAAAAGTAGAAAGTGGAGAAAAAAAAACAATAAACTTCCAAAATATATACGCAATAAATATACAATATATAAAAGAAAACCTAAAACTATTTGTATAAATACTTATTGGCTAAATAATATAATATATATTTGCTATAAAAATAATTACAAATTATTATAAAAAATAAATAAATATAATTATAACTATAAAAAATAAATTAATAAATATATATAAAAACAATATATCCTAAGTTCCCTTTTTTAAATAGGATAATATGATATATACATACATATAAAGTTATATACAAATATATGTATAAAGGATCTTAAGCCAAATTTTTCCAAATACTTTTAAACCAAATAATATATATACATAATACATTCTAATTCGTTGTAGACAATAACTAAACCTGTGCCTTAGACCACGAAAATAACGAAGACTTCTGTAATATAACACATAAAAATTTCCCATGTTCTTTAAAATGCAGAAATTCACTGAGCTGGTTGATAAAAGAAATATGTTATATGATATATGTATATTACTGCTAAAACTAGATTTCATAAATATATATTTTTTGTAATATATATATAAATATATACCACTATTACATAACACTGCATTTAAAATTCAATAGAATGAAAAAAAAAAAAAAACTCACTTGCATTGCTTTTTTAACCAAGCATAAAAATGTAAAATAGAACGCTCGAGTTCGCCTTTGGCTCACCTGCACAATACCTAACTAGACTGTGCAAGGTAAGCTGGCTGCCATAGAAAGTCGGCTAGCGTAATAAGTCGACTCCATTTCCATTCTTAAGCCAAGTTGTAGGTGCTCAGCGCTCAGGGCTCATTGTGCAAATTCTGTGCAGTTCCAATGGTCTGGCTTCCTCAAAGAAACCAAACCAAACCCTGGCCAAACCCAACCCAACACAACCCAACCCAAGCCCATTGAGCTCGAATTACGAAACTAAAGCGAGATGTGAGCCCAGAAGCCGACAGCGACCGCAGCAATTGAATCTGAAAGCAAACGGCGCGCAAAATGAGTCAATTAACAGGCAGCCGGCACAAGCGACCGAGCTAGAGCAGAGAGTAGGGTCCTGGGCCTGTGCATGTCCCTAGCCAAAGGGACAGCACTGAGAGAAGATGATGAGCGGAACTGCAAGGATATGCCGGCCAAGTTCAAAATAAAGTCGTTAGGCAAAGAACAAGCAATGCAAACAATGCCAAGAACATAACACAAGACAAAGAAAAGAAGGAGAGGGAGAGAGGGATGAACAGGATAAGAAGCAGAGAGGCAGGACCTGCCGGGCAGACAGACAAAAAGGATCGTCAGTGGCACTTGAAGTGCGGCAAGCGACGCCGAAAATTCAGCTAATCAAATGCATTTGACGCTTGAGGAATTGAGATTTCGTAGAGCACAATTATGCAAAACTACAAGCACATTCTGTGGGTGTGTGAGTGTGTGTGAAAATGTGATTGTGTGCGTGTGTGTATGTGTGTGTATTTTGTGTTTTGTGTTTGACAGGACACGCTTAAAACTGCTGACTGTTAAGTAGCACAAAGGCAAACAGCCGCAGACAAAAGGCAACCGGAGCCAGAACTCGAGCTGGGAACAGAATCGTTGTCGCCGTCGCAGTCGCAGTCGCAGTCGACGTCGCATTCATTGCCTGTGGCATGGTGCATATTTCAAATCTGTGCAACGCTCAGCGTCCATTATTTGTATGGCAAATAATAAGGCAGTCTTGTTCGCTCACTCCCTCTCGCTCTCTCTCTCTCTCTCACACACACACACTTTCTATCCTCTTGCTGTGCGAGTCTTTGTGTGGCACTCATAATTTGTTATTCAAGCATGCAAAATGCTGCATGCAACATGCCATGCCATGCCATGCCCTACCAAGCCGGCCAACCTACACACACGCACACACACACAGCACACTGAGAGCCAGAGAGATCTTCTGGCCTGGCAGCTGACATGAGAGGCAGCAACTACTATATGAATATGCAGCCACCACACAACTTGCCCCCTTTTTTTTTAGGACCAATGGCAAACTTTAAGTTCATGTCGAGCACTCATAATTGCATGAATTAGACGTGTATTGCAAATCTCTAGGGTCCCTCAGTCACTCACATCGAGCATTGTTTCGCTGTGTGTTCGGATTAGATGGGCCAGAGACTCGTTGAAACCACTTCACATTATTCAACGAGTTGCTGGAGCCCGCGAGAAGATGATATATGTATGTATGTATATATGCATATGCATATGCATGTGTATGCTCGCACATATGGTTTCGGGCTCAACTTTTGGATTACTGAATGCATAGAATTTTATAATTAAAATTGATATTTTTATAAAAAAATGAAATTACAAATGCTTCGCTGAGAGTTCGTAATATAATATATATTAAATATTAAACATTATTTATTGAAATTAATATAAAGTACATAATACTTTATTTTATTATATTTTCATAATTTTTATTAAAGCGAATTTTTAAATTTTTATTTTGGAAACCTTTGCCATAAAATAAAATTCACTTAAAGCATTCTGGATATTTGGAATGGGTCATTAAATAGGTGTCCATGTTCAGCTAAGTTCAAAAATCAGACTTGTTTACTATAACTGAGAGCGAAGACTTCTATATCTGAGTGAATCAACCAGACAGTCACTTCTATAGATAGTTATTGCCGCAGTCGAAGCATTCCGATTAAAAATTAAGAAGTATTCAAAATACAAAACATTTCGTGTTTTTATATGAAGAGCTAAAAATTCGTTATTAATTACTTCTGAAAGATTTGCGTAAACAGTCTTAAAAGTATATGTACTTTGATTATATTTGAATACAAATAGGGTTTTATATAGATTTATGATTTAAGATCCCATAAAATTGGAGTGCTAGCTATTTCAATAATTTTTCGCGTCTTTCAGCTTACACAAGAAACACACACACATACACAAACACATACACACACAAGCACCCACGCATAAACACGCATGGGCTGCAGTGTGCGCTTACTATGAGAACTTAATTGTTTAATAACTTTTTTTGTGGACGTACGATCTTCATGAAACTTTTAGATTATGATTATAACATGAATATGCATGTAATTGCCAAAGCACAAGTCTCTAGTATTTGAAATACGCGTTTTACAAAAGTGAGGGTGAGGGGGTGAATTTAGAGGTGGGGGGTAAATTTTAACAAAAACCGAAATTGTATAAATTGCATATAAGCACATAAAAATGGTTTCTTATGCATATTTCAATATACTTTGATTCACTTTGAAAGATTTTTACAAGCAATCTTAAATTATATGTATTTGTTATTGTATATGTATATATGTAAGAAACCATGTTTTACCACCTCTATAGCTATTAAAGCTCTACCTCTCTCTCTCTCTCTTTCTCTCTCTGGATATTTGTCTCTCTCTGTCTCTCTATCTTCCCCAATTTCAAGCACTTTTGTTACACTTTTGTACAACAATAACAGGGTATGAAAGGTCACGTCATTGGAGTGACTAGAGTGACTAAACAAGCATCGGACAAATGGACATCCTTTTACTTTGTTATTTTGTCTTTTTGTTTATTTTCCCATTTTACTGTATATTATGGCATTTCATTGCTTTTTACTTTGATTCGTCGCTGTTTTTGTTGCTGTTTCGCCTTGTTGCAAGTCCTACATCAAACTTTTGACGTGTAATTGTCATGCACATTCATTTCGAGCTTTCATTCACAGTTTGCCCTCTCTCTCTCTCTCTCTCTATCGCTATCTCTGTGTCTCCTTCAGGTTGGCTGCTTCGTTGTTTGAATGCCTTTCCCATGTTGACTTGCAGTTTTCCAAAAGGTTTCCCAATGCTGACTCTAGAAATGCCAGAAATTCTTGACTGACAGCTGAGTTTTTCCTTTGGCTGTTGTCTCCTTCACATTCCCCGTGCCAGCCGCCGTCTCCGTCTCCTTCTTCGCCTGCCTCTGCTTTAGTCTGCCAAGCAAATCAAACGCCACCCATGGTGTCTGTCTGCCAGTCTGTCTCTATTGTTGTTGTTGCTTTCGATAACAATAACAAGCAGCAGCCTATCCAGAGTCTAATTCAAGTGCTGACTGTGCCGCACATAGATAGATCTCTGTTTCGGACTCCTGATTATTACGGCGATATTTTCGCATTCATTGCGCTTAATCGACAAATGTTGCCCCACACAATTTTCTGTGCCCCAGCAGTTGGTCGCCGACTGTCTGATTTCGGTATTGGACCATTACGGAACTCGACCACTCGAATGTAGCGCAAACAAACGAACTAATTATCACGCACACGCAGTCAGGCTGACCATCTGATAGACGGACAGATAGCCGTGGAAGGGGAAGCTATGTAGCTGATGCTGGAGCTGGAGTCCCGCTGCTTGGACTGTGTCCAGCCTGCCGTATCAACACATTTCTATAGGCCTCCAGAGGGTATTACAGATTTCTCACGAACTATGTAACGGAACCGATTATATACATAAAAAGAGATGTCTCAATAATACTCTAGTTGTTATAGGGAAATATTTCTATTTGTATATAATTATCATAGCTATGGAGACTATGTAATATGAGTGGCAAATGTCAGGCAAACTCTCTTAGGATCAGTCTACTTATAAAGTGTATAAACTCTCCGACGTGCTGGAGATTCACTTTTTTTTTTTTTTTTTTTTTTCTTAACTTGAGCCTGGCCCTCGTCCATACACAGCTTTGCGCTTGACTTTTTCGCTCACGTCAGCGCAATCAAGACGAAATAAACCGAATCGAACGGAGCCGTACCGGGGGCGCATATTTCTTTAATCGACGCCTTTGAAGAGGAAGAGGGGGAGAGAGCGGAAGAGGCAGAGCGAGAGGGACGCAGCGAGCTGGGACTCTGGTTGCAACAACAAATTAAATCGATTCTGCTTCACTGACGCACTGACGCACCGACTGACTGGTTGGCTGTTCGTTGTTCGTTGCTTGGTTGGATGGTAGAAAGACTCAAGCGCCTGCCTGACAGCCTTTGTGGTTGACTTTGTGGCTCCGACTTTGTGGTGTATCATAACACGTCGCTGGCTATGTGACTGGCATATGATTTGCCAAAAGCTCCAACCAACAACAGCCTGAACATCGCGAACAACAACAGCAACAGCAACAACAACAATGAAAACCAGAACAAACCAAATGAGTTTAATGATGTTGCTGGCTGCTTTGGACTGCTTATTGATTCCGTGTCCTGCCCGCCTCAAAGTGGAGCTGTTCCTGCTGCTGTCTTGTCGAGGTGTTTTCTCAAATTGCTTCAATTAGTGCCCAAATATAATGGCCTTCGTTTTGTAGTTGTTGCTCCTCCTCAGGTTCCCTCTTAAAAGAGATCCCCACGGCTCGTACCACAATCAAAAATAATCGTCGCTGAATTGCTTGCCAAGTTTCCTTTTACTTAGTTCTCTTCCTTCTCTGCCTCTTTGTGTTCCCAGGTAAAACAGTTTAATGGAAGTTTCTGTTTTATGTGTGTGTGTGTAAGGTGGCGCCTTATGCGAATTACCTTAATGGTAATCTTTATGTAGGCAAGCGTAAGCTTAGGGGTTCAACAACTATATAATACAGACACGTCTGGAAAAACTTTAGAAAGAAGTTATATTAGAATAATAGTTGGTTTTCCCCTTTTACCTTTAATACACGTCGAAACAATATTTGTTTACTGATATGCAAAATATTGCTCTTACAATCCTTTAAACCCATCTAGCCTAGCCATTTCCAAGTGCGATTAAACTCTCCCTTTGATCATAAATATATATGTACATATGTACACATACATATATCTGTAGATATTTTATTATTTGTACACTAAACCAAAAATAAATTATATCTGCCATAAATTCCATTTGCGGCCGGCTGATTGCATTAAAATATTCGCCTGCACTTTTTACTGGACTGTATTTTTTGTATAGCCCAGACACAGGGCCAGGGCGAGGCTTTTAATTATGCTGTGCATCAGCGCAGAGTACGTCGTTGTTTTGTGTTTATACCAGTTTATACCCTAACAAAGGGGACATATAACATATAACATATAACATATAACAAAGAACAGTAAACAAGAGAAACAGAGAACAGAGAAAAACAGGAACCAATAAATAGTAACAGAGACAAATAGACAAAGAACAGAGAACAGATAAACAAGAAAAACAATGATAACAGAAACAAGAACATATAACATAAAACAGATAACAAAACAGTAACATAAACAGATAACTATAATAACATATAAACATAACATAAAACAGATAACATAAACATAAACATAAACATATAACACATGAAAATAAAAAGACATATAACATACAACAATAACATACTAACAGATAACATATAACATATAACATAGAACTATAACATATAACATAACATATAACATAACATACACATAAAAATAACATAACATATAACATTATAACAATACCTATAACATATAACAATCACATATAAACATAAACAATAAATATCCTAGAGTATTTGAAGTGCCTGTATTATAAGCCCTTAAATGTTTTTTTACATATTTTTAAACACATATTGTATGTAATTTTTTGTTTTTCCGACACGCAACTGCGCCTGTGTTTTAATGCTTTGTAATATTTTGTTTTTGCCATTTGGCGCTTAACAAAATTGCATTTAGCTTAAACACTGTAATTTGAGCCGCTTAAGCGCATTTAATTTGCTTAAACTACCTTAATTAAACGCAATTATGCTAAATGCAATTTTCGTTAATTATATTAAATGGCTGTGGAGTCCTGCGACCCTCTACACATTTCATTAAATGGGTTACTTTTCACCTAAGTTTTTTAAATTTAAGAAGAGTTATGCCAAAATTAAGGCGCAGAATTAAATGTGAAAGTCGTAGTTTGAAAGTTTCAGGTCATGAATAGGGAAACCTTTAATTTCATATTTGCTTAGGTCAGCTATTCATATTCATACTCATTCATAGTATTCATATGTCATGCAGCACACACATAATCTATCTTTTCTTTCTGTCATATTTCATTAAAGCATCTGCGTCGGCCAGCTCATCGCGCTTCACTCTACCGCCCCAGAGCCAAGCCATCGTTGAGAACGACGCCGCTGACTTTAGCTGCGAGGCCACCGGGCCCTCCGGCGACTTGCACTATGAGTGGCTGCATAATGGTGAGTATTCATTATGCCAGAGTTAGTTCGACATCGTGACTAAGGCTTCACACACTCCTGCCGCCCTTCAATGCCATTGCAGGTCAGCAAATCAGATACGACAGCCGCGTCCTGCAAATTGGCTCCAATTTGCGTATCGAGTCGGTGCAGCGCGAGGATGCCGGCGATTACGTGTGCATCGCAGCCAGCGCGGCCAGTGGAGCCAGGCAGGCATCGCCGCCAGCTAAATTGAGCGTGATATGTGAGTACCCGAACCAAAGACTAAACTAACGCGTTGACCATGATTATGAAAGAGCTTGGTAAAATGTAAAATGTAGATGAGCTTAAGTGAACTCTTAACTGAACTTAACAAATATTAAGTCGGAGCTGTCTGTATAGTTATCGTCTATATTATATTTGCTAAAACCAGTTCCTTAGGGTTTGGTCAATTTGCAAGCAAACCAATTCTGAGCATCGCCTTTAAAGAAGAAATTTTTATGTTCTTCTAAATATTTTCTAAAGCGAGATTTTAAAAATCCATCGTATATAATCTCATACATATTTCCTTCCATTTTTTTTTTTTTTTTATTAAAAAAGAATTTCTTTTTTATTCGTCCTTTATCATGTATATGTGATATATATATATAATAACTTTATATAATAGCTTTATGCGCAAAGCTTTTAATAGTTTATAATAAATTATATTAACACAATTAAGTGCAGTGTCATTCAAATTTGGTATCTTAACAATGCAATTAACTGAAATATACTATACTTAATTATTTAAATATGAATTTAAACATACATATATATTTATATGTTCTAAAGATGAACAAAGCATTTTATGCAAAGTTTTTTTTTCTCTAAATAAATTTTAAAATGCAAAACTTGCAATTTATTTAGTTTTTAATTAATTTTCAAAATAATTATAAATAAATTCAATTTTTTAAAGGTATTGGTTTGGGTTGCATTTTAAAATTAAAATGTTGAAGGCCTTCAACTCTAATTAATATTATATATTCATTAAAGTTTAACCAGATAAATACAGGAATAGCACGCATATTTAAATATAATAATGACTTATTTGAAATTGTCTACTATCTGTCGTTAGCGTAAATAACAAGAGATTGGTACTAAATTTATGATTAGGCCCGTCTAGCATTAGCTGACTTCCCTTTTCCGGCTAGCGCTTTGCCTGATCGGAGGTGCAATCAGGCAAAGGTGCAGACGCATAAAAACACACAAGTAACAAAGGCAACAACAACAACCGCAGCAGCAGCAACATTGATGAAAGATAAAAAGCAAAACTTTTGATGTACATACGTCACGCACAACAACCGCCTGCCTCATGCCCCGCCTCCTGCTTTGCCTGTGTACAGGAAGTGCAGTGCAATGCATTTACCAGCCAGCGTTGCGTGGCCAAAACGAAGACACACACAGCAAAAGAAATACGAAATGACAGAGAGAGAGAGAATGAGAAGGAGAATGAAGAAGATCCAGGCAGTCAAGTGGCAAGTGTAGTTGCATTTGCAGTTGCAGTTGCAGTTGCAGTTGATGTTCCTGTTCTTGTGCCCCTCGTCAGAGTCGGCGTCATGTGATTGATGTTCATTTAGTTGCATTGCCTTTAAGCAGAAAAATGCATAAATTTAACAAACAGTCGCTGCCCCTTGGCCCGCTTGGCACCCTTTTGCCCCGCCCCGCTCGGCCCGCTGTGTGTGCAAGTAAACAAAGTGTGTGGAAGTTTTATGCACAATCTGTGCTGCATGTGCTGCATGTGTTGCATGTGTTGCTGCTGCTTGTTGCTGCTGTTGCTGCTGCTGCTGCTTGCTGTCAGCACCGCCTGCTAACTGATCAAAGAGGCTGCAGCATAACTCCAACCAATTTATAGCGTCTCGCGCGCTCTATACTCAAGTGTTTTAGCTAATTAATTAACTAATTAATTTGTAGTTTTTGGAACTTGATTTTAATGGCAGCTGGCACTCTCTGGCAACTCGCTCTGTTGAAAGGTCGCTAAATGTCTTCAGACAAGAGCGAGGCATAAGAATACAATTTATTTAGAGTTTTCGAGTATGGATGCCACAGATATATACGCTGTGGCGCCACCGAATGGCCAAGCGCTAAGTGGGTTAATGTGTGTGCCCCACTCCTGAATTCTACAGAGGCAAACGGTGGCTATTAAAAGATGCATAGGGTCATCGTTCATCTACCCGCCAATAGATGGCGTTGCTGGCCAATTCTTTATGTTTGATTGGAACTTTTCTCATTACAATTAAATATTCAAGTAAAGCGACATTTATCAATATCAATATCAATATCGATTAAAATCAAATACGATCTTCTCTTGCCTTGTGTAAACTAAACACAACAATTTCTTAAAGTGTTTCAAATAAAAAAAATTGATCTGCATCGATAACAAATTATTATTTACACCAGCAGCTCGGCAGAATTGATTTTGTTTATAACGTAGCAAAAACAATGAAATAATAGTATGCTTGAATGCAATGCATATACAATCAAATAGATGCAACGCCGCACGCATATGAATTGCAGTATTTGTGCAGTGCAGAGCTAACTGATGGCTATACGGACTCGAGCAGACAGAGTAGAAAAAGGACCAAGTCAACTCGACTCAACTCAGCTGAGCAGAAGAAATAGCAATAGCAATAGCAAAGGCAAACGTAACTGAAACAGAGTCAGACTAGAGCCAGACGACTGGCAGCCAGTCAGACAAAGAGACAGACTGTGAATGTGGAAGAGACAAACAGTGTAAAGGGGTTGTTGGACTCTCTCGCTGCAAGGATAACTCAAGGATACACACGGACCAACAGCTGAGCTGTGCTAAGTGTGTGTGTGTGTGTGTGCCATGGAGACGAAGTTGGATACTTTTGCAGCAGGAGGGGTCTCAGTAATCCAAGGCAACGGGCATGCTGAAATGTACATGGAAATGAAATGCAACATTAACACGAAACATAAACATAAAATGAGAAATGGCAACAGCAACAGCAACAACAATGGCAACCGAGGAGCCAGCCAAAGTCATAAAAACCAAACAAAATGCAAAGACACACAGCATAAAAGAGAAGGTGGGCGGGGGGAGGTGGTACAAGCGAATAGGCAACCACGCTGTGGACAAACCAACCCTCAGAGCAGCGATACCCACACTTTCCTTTCCCCCATGCTACCCTTTTCACCCTGCCCAGTCGGCATTGCGCACACCGTCACCCCCATTCAATGCTGTTGCCTTTGTTGTTGTTGTTGGTTGTTGTTGTATCTGTGAGCTACACAAGTTCAAGTTGACTGCAGTTAGCAAGCTGGGTTCTTATATTTTTCGGTGGGCCATGTGGATAATTTTCATTTGGTGAATGCCGGAAAAACGCATAAAATTTTACGAGCCCAAGCTTGAAAACATTAAAGGGACGCAGACGGAAATTGTAGTCAGCTTTTTGGCGTGTTTCACTCTCTCTCTCTCTCTCTCTCCCTCTGTCAATCTATTTATCGCATTCTCTCGCATCGTCCCTTTCTCGCCTTCAGTCTGGTCTATTTAACACACTCTAGACTAAAGTGAATGGATTAAACGGGTATATTAAATTTATTATTTTACTTTTCCAACGCACGGAATAAAATTAGACGAAGGTATATTACGTTATCTAGAACATCCCTCATTTTAACTAAACTCCCTAAACTCCCTCACATTGAAAATAATGTCATACCAAAGATAGCCATAGTATTATCTATTAAGGGGTATCTGCGAGTCAAGCAACTGCACTGCCAGCTTCCTTCACTTGCAATTACACGAGTTGATCATTACCAAAAAGTTTCAGCAATTGAGTAGATCTGAAAATATTTTCACTCTCAGATAATCGAATGCTTGGCGTTTTAATTTGAAAGCTCAGAGAGCGGCCAACTTTAATTAAAGATACGACAGCGCAGATAGAAGGTCTGAGCACTGGGCTTAGACCAAATGGCGCTCTGGTTAGTTGGTCATAAATTTGTCGCGAGAATCGCCAGTCAGAAACGGGACAAAATAAATGGAGATAAAAGATTTAGATTGCGAGCTGACAGTCATCTATTGCATGGTCAACGGTTCAACTTTATTTAATGATAATTATTTGTTTCTTGGAAAATATTTAATGCATATATACATATATGTGAGAGGAAATCTTTGGCTATCCACCTGAATGTATGTATATATGTGTACATATGTATGTATACATACATATATGTGTGCTGTTTTAGTAATTTTGTATCCATATAATCGAAGTAAGTAATAATATTTCTATAGTCATTTGTCGAGAAAACAAAAATTGGATAATTTCATATATGGATAATTTCATATTTTCATAATTGATATAATTGAAATTGTATTTGTAAAAAAAAAAAAAAAAAAAAAAAAAAAAAAAAAAAACATTTGCTGAAATAATGCAGTTTAAAGCTTTGTTTTTCTACATACACATATGGACATACATATGTATGTATGCATATGGCTGCGCAGTTGACAAAGAAAAAAGGCTTTAACGGTGATTTTTAAGAAATCTAAGGAAATACAAACAAACAACGAGCCGATGCACTGCGAAATTATTTATCATCGGTATCGATATATCGATACGTGAAGCTTTGAGGAAAAGCTAACGCTTGCAATTCGGGGACTTCACAGAACTGATCAGTTTCGAATTGATCGCGAGCCTGACAAGACAGCTTAACGATGTCTTATTGGAAGCCGTCAGATAAAATGTTGAAAGCCTTCAGGGGAGGCTTTACGGACAGGGATCTGGCAGCAACTAGCACTGAATTGGCCAGTTATCTGCATACGCGTGAATTGACCCGCGATAATGTCGCCAAAGTGCTCGAAACTTTGCTTAGCATTGAGGACATAGCCGAAATGGACCTGTATGCGAATCTAATGCAGCACAGCTACCACGTAGATTATGATATGGCGCGTGAGGAATTCTTTATAAATTTGAGGTCGGCGGGCATCGCAAATAAAGCCGAAGACGTTTTGAGCCCTGGCATGGACGAAGTGGTGCTCGTGTCGGAGCAAAGTGCGATGGCTTCACCCCTACCAGCAGAACGCATCTTCTGCTTAACTCCGCACGAGTTCGAGAATCTTCCTTGTAAACCAGAAACAAATCACCGTCACGTTGGTAAAATTACGATGGTAAAACACAAAAAAGTTTGGTTTAAGTTGTGCCAAAAAGAAATCAAGAAAAGTCTCCAAATGGAAATAGAAGAAGAAGAAGAAGATATCCACGCTCCGCGATCAGATAGTATGCCTATAGATCCGCATTATGTGATTGATAAAAAGTTCGACATCATCTTTCGTTCTTCTCGAATACCATTTAATTTAATGTATAATGCCCTATCCATGCTGGCTAAGTGCGATGCTACGTGTCGATACCTTTTTCCGCAATCCAAATCCCAGAGCTTGAATCATCAAAAATCGTTGGACGATCAACTTCAAACCCATTCTTTAATCAACGAATCGATAGCAACAAACCCTGAACAGTTGCTAGCCGTACGTCAGATCATAGCTGGGCCTAACAGTAGCGCGCCCTACATTGTGTTTGGCCCTCCAGGTAAATGACTCATTTTTTCTTGACCGATTCGATCCAACACCTTAACGCAATTATCCATTAAAGGTACTGGCAAAACTACAACTATTGTCGAGGCTATACTACAGCTATATCTCCAACGTGACGCACATATTATTGTGACATCTGGCTCGAACTCAGCCTGTGACACAATTGCTTTGAGAATATGCGAAGCTCTTAAGGCTAAAAAATATTGGACAAATTTAACGAAAATGGAATTTGTACGCATTTACTCGGGTTCTTACAACAAGCGCATAGATCCAAATCTCAAAAAAATGTTCAAATGTTTGCGTCCAGCAGCTGGTAAATGGTTTATAAATATCTTGGAGCGCTGTAAAATTGTTGTGGCTACATTATGCGGCGTTGCCCAAATGTATTTCTTGACTCAATACAACAAATTTTCTCATATTTTCATTGATGAGGCGGCCGCATCGATGGAGGCCGAGGCGTTGATGGGCATTGCAGGCGTTAAAAGTATAAATTGCCATGTTATACTATCCGGAGACCACAAGCAATTGGGTCCAGTCATAAAAAATAAACGTGCGGCATCGCTGGGATTGGACAAATCCCTAATGGAACGCCTGCTACTTAACAAGCTGTACAAGGTGGACGACGATGGCAGCTATGATACCAGACTGCAGATACGCTTGCGGCGGAATTACAGATCCCATCCTGAGATCGTTGGCATCTACAACCAGCTTTATTACGATAATCAGCTAATACCCATGGCTCCGCTTCAGGTAGTTAACAAAGCCGCCAACTGGAGCTTGTTGCCAACAAATGGAGAGTTTCCAATCCTATTCTGTGCCACGTACGGAAAAACGGAGCGCGAACACCATTCCACTAGCAGCTTCAATCTGCTGGAGGCAACGGCGGTCGATTGGTTTGTGAAGCATCTTCTAAAAGATGGCCTCGGTGACGGTGTACAAGTGGAGCCGGACGAAATTGGTATCATCACACCATATTTGGCTCAATGCAAGCGCTTACAAAATATGCTCAGCTGGGACGTGGAGGTTGGAAGTGTGGAGAGATATCAGGGCCGTGAAAAGCCAATAATCATTGTATCATTAGTTAGCTCATTTATGCGTCCTTATTTTCTATCTAATCCCAGGCGCGTGAACGTATTGCTATCCCGTGCCAAGTATCTGATGATACTGATTGGCAATCCGGAGAGTTTGAGCCAAAATGAGGATTTTCAACACATCATCAACAAATGCAAGCTGCGTGGCACCTTTCTAGAGGACATTAAAAAGGTCGATCAGAAAATTCGACTTGAATCATATCACCATCATCAAAAATCAGAAAGTCTGAGTGGAAAGGTGCCAAAGGGAAAGGTAAAGGAAGCCGATGCAGCAGCAAGTAGCTCTTCCTCTGTCGCTTCTACGGACTACCTTGTAAAGAAGTTAAAAGATCTTGATATATGGAGAGGACCAAAAACCGAATGGATTTAAAAAAACGTAACATTTTCAAAGCTACAAAAATAATCAGCAGCTACATATATTCTTATATAATTAATATAATATATAATTTCTTATATAATTACTGCATGGTACATATACATACATATGCATAAATACATAAATGCTTCAACTACAGCATATATATTTATTCAATTTACATACATATATTCATTTCTATTCCACTGAAGCATTCAAATAGGTCAATATAAGCTGCTTAAGCGTCTCTGCCACAGAGTCAACCATTTCTATGAATTCCCTTTTTTTGACATGCATACTTCCTTTCTTTTTTTGTGAACTAAATAAAAAAATAGCCGTTTGTACGCAAAATAAACAATTCTCAATTATCAATTAATTACATTTTGACTACAATACCAAAGTGCAGTGCAGTGCAATGCAGTGCAGTGTGGTGCGGCCTATCTTATCAGCTAACCTATTCGATTCTACGTGCACACTTTCCAAACTTTTTGTGGATCGTGCTAAGACAGAAACCCGACAAACGGCTTTAAGTATCAGCGATAATCAGAAATTACCGCCACACTGCCACGGCTACCTCTAATTTTGTTGCCCGCCCCTCTAAGTTTAGATGCGCTGTAAGTATTGTTTACTCGGGACAAGTTTACTTCGCGTATCTCATTCTTTTATGGTTGCCAGCTCGGGTCGAAACAATTGTTTACATTATTGTGGTTTCTGCTCAACCATTCCATGGTTTAGGATTTTGTTTTGTGCTGCAATACATCAACCTGTGACTGATGATTGCCTTCTGCATCTCCTTCCACTATCTTTCCAGCAGGTGGGGTGCAGGTGTTAACAGATGTTCCTGTTGCTTTGTTGATAGAGCTTCCTTTCGATAATTAGACCTCAACCTAATCTAGCGTCGTAAGCATACTTTCTATACCTTGCTAAGGATTAAAATACTGTTGATAGTTACAAAAAGTAAATACTCAAATATGTTTGTTACATACATACAGCTATAAACAAACTGAAGTAAGTTTAAGATGACACAGGGAATTTATTTTTAACTGTTCACAACAAATATTCATTTTCGTTCATAAATAACGTACAATGTACGTCGTACATACATAAATGTAGATATGTACATATAGTATGTATGCATGTATATGCACATATACTTGTTTAAACTTATTTTGGAGCAGTGTGCCCACATGTATGGATTGCTAAAAATACTAAAATACTATCGATATATCGATTACATAAATATTGATCAATTAAATTTTAAGAGGCGAAATCACAATTTGTATCACTGACCAGAGTATCTCTGGTCAGTGTTTGTATTTATAAAGTAGTGTCTTTTTCAGCGAATAACAATCAAATAAACCTAACTTGTATTTCGCATTGACCAGTGTGTTAAATAGTATGTCATGCGATGAAACCAGAATTATTATCGCTCTTTTTTATAATGCTCTCAAGTTGTTAATAGTATGCACACACATGCAGATATGAATATATACATGTACATATGTGCGTATGTATGAACAATACATATGCAGGCATTTATAAATTACAAGTCTGCCAGTCCATAGATACCCTTACTTTTCAAAATTTCAAATATGTTTATGTATATACATACTATGTATATAATTATATTTTCAATTCCACAAATACTTTTAAAAACGTCCTTAATGTGAATGATAAATATGTATATTTATGCAATAATTGCAACTCTCAAATATGTACATACATACATACAGATGCATATGTAGTCTATAAATTTCATAGAATACGAAACTTCAAATGAAACCACCTCAAGTTGGCGACAGTCCTGTTGGAAAAGATATACAGTTCGATTTTTTTACCAAACTAATTTGCGTAGGCGTTACGTGTGTACATACATACATATGTACATACATACATACGCTGTAGGGTATTCGCCTAGAAAAACCGTGAGAGTGAGTGAAATATAAATACTCTCATTGAGAGCCTCTCAACTGTTGAACGCAAACATTGTGAGCGTGTGTGTGCCCGTATAAATGTACATATGTATGTGTGTATAACTGAATCATCGCAGAGAACTTTGGGTTTTTGTGATTCCCATTAAATTCAGTTGCCAATCGATCGCTGAGCGAGTCTCGAGTCGTTTAGCTGCTTTGATTCTGTCAGTTGCAAATAGATCGTTGAACGGGGGCAGAGTGTGTTTGCTTACGTTGCATTCATTGTGCATTGTTATAAAAAAAAAACGACTAAAGTTGACTTTTTGCTGGAAACAAAATGAGCAGATTAGCGAGGTATGAGCCCAGCCCTAATATGCTGCGAGCTTTGGAGTTGGAATTTTCTGACGAAATTCTTGCGAAAATCGATCCAACTTTTGGCTCATATTTAACGACGCGTGAATTAAACTATATTAATGCAAGTTCGGTGCTTAAGATGTTAGTGAGCATTGAGGATATCAGCACAACGTTGTTATATGCGAAGATTATGCAGTTCGATGTGCCAGTTCAATTCACTAAGTCGGGCAGTTTATCCATCAAGCTGTCTCTAAAAGCGAATCCGATAATGTTTGTACCCTTAGTGGACGAAGTTCTGCTCCTGCCCGTAGGCGCTCTGTCAGCTGTGCTACCTCCAGCGGAACGCATTCTGAAAATCATTAATGAAAAGGGCCCTGCTTTTGAAATTACGAATATCACCAAAGAATGCATTATGTTTGCTCCGAAATTGTTCTCAAGGGTTTCGCCAGCAAAGATTGGGAACAACAATTTTGATGTGATTTTTCGATCGCCGCGAATTCCGGCTCGTGTTATGTACTTATCACTGAATCGACTTACGACAGACCGAAATTTACGTCGCTACCTATTTCCACTCGAGAATACACCGAAAATAAGCAACAATTTGGTCAGATTGTCATTGTTTAACAGTGACATTGAATCGAATCCAGAGCAATTGGAAGCTGTTCAGCAGATCGTATCTGGGCCCAACCCGAACGTGCCCTACATTCTTTTTGGACCCCCAGGTAAGGCAGAGAGAATTTTCATATGAAAAAGGGGCAAATGATTGAACAATCATAAACCGAATTTCAGGCACTGGCAAAACGACGACGATTGTGGAGGCTATTCTTCAATTGTACCTAATGAAGCAGGGTCGTATTCTAGTATCCGTTGGCTCAAATGCGGCTTGTGACATGATCACCTTGAAGTTAATCTACTATATAGAAAACGATGTACGATTTAAATCATTTTTGAAATCCGGCGAGAAGATATTATTGCGCTTGATATCGGCCACACAATTTAGGAAGCACGCAAAATCTATTCCTCGCGATGTGATGAACTATTCCAACTATGAATACAATCGGAACAACAAGAAATATACGCGCAATGGATTGAGAAACGTTGATGTAGAAAAGTATGGAATTGTTGTCGCGACACTATGCTACGCTGGTCTACGAGCTGCACGGAGTTTTCGCCAATTTACCCACATTTTCATCGATGAGGCCGCATCCGTTTCAGAGCCAGAGACATTGCTGGCGATTGCAGGTATTAAAGATGACGAATGTCATGTTATACTCTCTGGGGATCACAAGCAATTGGGCCCGATTGTAAAGAGCAAACGCGCCAAAGTCCTTGGAATGGATCGCTCAGCTATGGAACGCCTAATGCTCCATAAAATGTACGAGGTAAAAAATAACGGCAAATACGATCGTACGGTACAATCTCGATTACGACGTAGTTTCAGAGCGCACCCGGAAATCATCGGGCTCTACAACAAGCTCTTTTATGACAGCAATCTTATTCCAGTATCTCCGCAAATACAGGTCGATTGGAGCATGCTGGCAGATAGAAACTTTCCAATTTTATTTCAGGAAATACATGGTGAAACAGAAATCGAAACCAATTCCACCAGCAGCTTCAATATGCTGGAGGCGCAGTTGGTCTGCTGGTATGTGATGCTGCTACTGAAAGATGGACTTGGAGGCGTTAAAGTGGAGCAAGATCATATTGGCATCATCACGCCATATCTAGCTCAATACCAGCTGCTAAAGCGTATGCTTCGTGCAACCAAACAGGAGAAAGTTGATGTTGGCACCGTAGAGAGATATCAGGGACGTGAAAAACGAATCATGATTGCCTCGTTGGTCAGTTCATTTTCTGGCTCCAGTTTCCTATCCAATCCACGCCGGATCAACGTGCTGCTCTCCCGTGCAAAATTATTGCTAATATTAATTGGCAATCCGATCACTTTAAGCAAAAATGACAATTTCAAGTACATCATCGATCAATGCATTGCGCACGGCAACCTACAGCACAAGATGAACACGACTAATGACGACAGCATTGTCAAGCTAATGAAGAATTTAAAACTGCAGGATATTCAAGATGAAAACGAAGAAAGGGAAGAAATCAGCGTTTAATATGCGCTTCAGAAGCTGAGAGCTTTATTTCTTTTATAATGCAGCAAAGATTTAAGAAACTGTCAAATTGTATAGCCATGCATTTTATTAAACTTTAAATTGTCAGTGCGTTTTGCCTATTTTGATATGATATTGCTTAAACTGTAAAACTGTAAATTCTTAAAATAAAAAACTAGTACAAAAATCTTCGAAAATTTTTGATTCATCTCTATCTATCTCTATCTCTATCTGGTCATAATTTTTATAAAGCGTATCCCATATATTTTTATCTGTATAAATATTTTTTATGCTCAACGGCATCCGGACAAATGGTTGATGTATGTATGTATGCGTGTGTATGGGTATTTCGCCTAGCCCCGCTGAATGGCTTGCCATCAACTTCAGCTCCAGCTCCGAGACACCTCCTAGCCGGGGCCTGGAACTTGACCTGAGTCTGCGGTTTGCTGAGCGCGTTAGAAAATTTACATATGCACATAAATCTTGTTTAGGCTTTGACTTTGTTTGTCTCAACGTACGACTGCAGACCGGGCAGCTGTGGCAGCAGGAAAAATGCTTCGAAATATTTGTTGATACTTATTTGGTGGCATAGAACAAATAAACAGCAGCAGCAGCAGCAGCAGCAACAACAACAACAACGTGCTGCGACAGCAACAACTCAATAAACATCGCTGTGTCGTCTCTGCCTCCAGCGCCGTCGAGGAAGTGTCAAAACTTTGTTATGTATTTGTTTTTGTATTTACTCTCCACTGTGTAATGTCTGTGTGTGTGTGGTGTGGGTGTGTGTGTCATGGCTCGTTTGTGGACGACAATACACTGATAGGTACTTTGACTTGGCCACGCTGCCCAGCGGCAATAACTTTGCCTCGTCTATGTATGTTAGGGCCAAAATGACAGCAGAGTGAAGTAATTGGCACTTGGGCTGGGCTGCGGCACAAAAATATCTAACGGATAGCCAAACAAGCCAAACAATGAAAACAATAAAAAGCACAGCTGTAATAGGTAAAAATTATCAGGGATATATCCAATGTATAACCATTATTTGTATCTATTTCAACGATAAATTATCCGATTATAATATACAGAAGATATTTCTGTCTTACTGTGAGACAATTCCCTGTATATATAGATAACTTTTAAGTACATTGATCTTTAAGTATTTACACTTAAATGGCGATTCATTGAGGGTCAATCAGCTCTTTGCCATCCATATATTAATAGTTATTCAGCATCGACTTCATACACAACTTGAGATTGGATAATTAAATACGTGCCTTACAGCTAACTCGACGGCAATTCTATTTCAGCGCTGCCACGCCCTCAAAAGTGTACGCCTTCAACAATAATTTTAACCTGAAGCAGTGCGTTCGTTGCACATTCTTCATTTTATGTTCTGTGCCACAAACAGTTTTTCGCATGCTGCAATTGTTGCCAAGTACCGTTCGTAAAGCGCTCGCCCCTCGCCCGTCTAGACTTGAGGTGTACGATACCCTGTGGATGTGGCACTTGGGTAGTCTGGTTTTACGAAAAGACCTGAAGTTGTACAAGTATCAACTGAAAGGGTATCTGCTGGTCCTAACCAGAACTCCATCAGACGTGCCGAGCTGCGAAGTTGGCATTTACATATAGACAGACCCTCGCAACTGACTGACAGTTCAATTTATGCTTCCTCTCTCTGCGCCCTAAATGGACGGCCAGGCAGCCGCGATAAGGGCAAAGACGGCTGCGTCGTGTTTGGCTCGTTGAGCTGACTATAAAATGCACTTAATGCAGCGAGCAAGAAACAAAAAAGCGAATTCACGCTACACGGCCAGCTAAGAATTGCATTCAAAGTGAATATGCATCTTGCGGATATTTATTGGGCATATTTATGGAATGCTGGGTCTCAAAACTTTCGGCGTTAAGTTCGCATCAATTTGGTGGAGCATTGAAGCTTATATCCAAATGATATTTACAGCAGTTGATCTAAACAATAATTGATATTTTTTGTTCTCGCTTGTTATTATTATTTATTTTTTTTTTCGCAATGCCAGCTAAGCTGCGATGGCAACGCTCTTATCTTATTACAAATAAACATTTGACCATATATACATACATATATGTGTCTCAAAATACTGTGAGATATTTGCTTGATTATTTACTTTCCAATGCATTTGATGATCGAGGCAAACATAAATCTAGAGTGAATATATTTGCTTGAGTCTTCAGATTATTGGTGTTCAGATTTCAATATTTATGTGGGGAGCAGGAAATCAGACCATACTGGTTCGATGAATATAGCAGAAAGAGATCTGCCACGTCCCTTTTCTCTCTCTCTCTCTCTCTCTCTCTCTCTCTCTCTCTCTCTCTCTCTCTCTCTTCATATGTGCATATATTTAGCAATATATTCAAAAGCGTAGATAGAAATTGATTTTGGACAGGTCCTACTGAGAGACATCCCCAACTAGAGCTATCTTTCCATTATATACATATACATATATGTTTATATATGGGATTTATATAAGGGGTAGAGAACACTATTTGCTGATTAAGAAATGAATGTAAAGCGCATGCAAACATATATGAATGTATTTAATTTCTGGTTAGCACTGCTTTTTTCTCTGCGGTTTCTATGTAAATTGTGTAATGCTAAATTATGTTATATATATATGTTATATATATATAAATAAAAATAAAATAAAAACAAAAACTTGTATATTTACTTGCTTTTTTTAATAGCTTCATATTATTCTAGCAGTCTGTATCGAATGACTATATCATCTAGCTGTCGTTAAGTAAACATATAGTGCTTAAATTAGGATGTGCTTATCTTAATATAACACTATGAAAAGCAATGCCGCCATAGTTAAGCAGATATGGTATCAATTTTTATAGTTATAATGCAAATTTCATATATATGTATATATACATAAATATACACATACTCATTTCTCTTAGTTCTCAATTTGAAATTCATAAAATATCCAATTCGAGTTGATTGCAGATTAACATTAATTTTCCTCCCTGTTCTCTTCCATTCACAGACCTGGATGCGGTCACTGTTCAACTGTTGGGCAGCAATCGGAACGAGCTGTTGCTCAAGTGCCATGTGGAGGGCGCCTCTGGCGATGAGCCGCTGCAGATCGAATGGTATCGCGACAGCGCCAAGCTGAGTAGCTGGCAGAACGTGGAGTTGCAGCAGCATCGCCTGCTCGTCCGCCAGCCAAGCAGCGCCGATGACGGACTCTATCGCTGCATTGCATCGAATGCGGCGGCTCGTGTGATGAGCAAACAGGGCTATGTGTATGAGCATCTGGCTAGTGTGGCGCCTGGGTCCACCAAGTGCCTGCCCAAGTTGAAGAGGAACCAAAAGATGCCCGAGTCCTGGGGCAAGCAAGTGTTTCTGTGTCGCGGCAAGCGTGGCGGCTCCACAGGCATGGATCAATCGCAGTCACTGCCGCCGTCGCCCGAAGGGCTGCGCATCGTTCAGGGACCCAACGACAAGCTGATCATCAAGGAAGGCGAGCCGACCGCCCTCAGCTGCCTCTATGAACTGCCCGCCGAATTGCAGAATCAACGCATTCAGTTGCGCTGGCGCAAAGATGGCAAAATTCTGCGGCATGTGGAGCTGGGCGAAGCAGTTGTACCCGGTCTGGCGCTGGACCACGGCAAGGATGCACTGGTGCGCGAGGACGGACGCTTGGTGCTGCACAAGCAGAACGGCACGCTCAGCTTCAACAGCATCATTGCCAGCGATGCGGGCCAGTATATGTGCCAAATCCAGCTGGAGGGACATGCGCCAGTCAACTCGGCACCCGGCGCGCTGGAGGTCATTGAGCAGCTCAAGTTCATGCCGCAGCCAACATCCAAGAATCTGGAGCTGGGCGCCCTGGGCAAGCTGCACTGCAAGGCGCAGGGCACGCCCACCCCGCAGGTGCAATGGCTGAGGGTGAGTAAAGGATCAAAGGGTTGATTAAAGGAGTCAGTCTCTTCCTCCATTTATCATCCGGCTGACTGATTTCAGTAATTGACATTTGTACCCAAGCATTAGCCGTATATATCAAATCAAATTTAATGGCCAGAACTCGTTTATCTTCGCGTCTACCGATTCAGCAAATGTCACAAGTCAGTTACCCATCTCACTAAATATTCCAACTCCAAACTGCCTCTCGCTCCCGTCTGGTCGCTCGCTCTCACCTGTCCGGCTGACAAATTGAAAAACGCAACGCGACGCTGTGTAAACTTTTCTTTCAACGAACATTTCATATGCAGCGCCCCTATTGAGTAGTCCTGCTAGACTAGCTAACCCGTCCACTCCGGCCCAGCCCTTTAGTGCTCTTCTAATATTCGCTCCTCGCGCGTTGTTTGCAGCTGTTGTGCGAGAACCAACCAATTTTGACAACTGTTTGTCCATTTGCCGGAAAATTGTCCAGGGCCAAAAAAAAAAAGAACAAGTAAGAAAACTTTAGACGGGATTGCACGACTACGAGCTACCCTGAACGTACTGAGAGATTATAACAAAAATCGAAATTCTACAAAATACACATGAACCCATATATAAAATTTAAAGACCCTAGCTCTAAAGATGTAGGACATATAATTTCCTAACTAATTTTTGATAAGGGTTTTGATCAACAACAAATAATTAGCACATTTAATTTTGGATAAGATATATATATAATTAATATAACTTATTTCAAAAAGGTGCTCTATAAATATATATGGGAGTAGCTATCCATATTTTAAAACATGCTCGATCTGCGCGTGGAATATGCGGACTAACGATACAAAGTTTCGAATCTCTAGCTCGTATATCTGCTGAGATCGACGCGTTGAAACACACGGACAGACGGACAGAGAGGCAAACGGACAGGGCTATAACGACCCAGCTCGTCGGGAATATATACACTTAATGGCCTCTGCCACGCCTCCTTTGGCCTGTTACATACACCTTAAAAAAATCATCATACCCCGATTTCCCACTTTCAATGGGTTCAGGGTATAAACAAAAACGCTAGCAAAAAGTTAAAATGCCAACGATTTTTTCATTTGGCTGCCGTCTAAAACAAACGCACCTCTTACCATCCAGATGCAGGTGCAGGTTTTTGCATTTTCGATGAAAACACGCACGTCGAGCTGGTCTTTGAAATTGGTTTGTAATAGTCCATGTACCTTCTGTCTACTACCTATACAGGATGCGGCGAATGGCAGCCTGCCCGAGCACGTGGACGACATAAATGGCACTTTAATCTTTAGGAATGTGAGCGCCGAGCATCGGGGCAACTATACGTGCGTGGCCAGCAACAGCCAGGGCCAGATAAACGCCACGGTGGCCATCAATGTGGTGGTCGCGCCCAGGTTCAGTGTGGCGCCCGAGGGGCCCATCGAGAGCAGCGAGCAAGGCGTCGCCGTTATACACTGTCAGGCAATTGGCGATCCCAAGCCGACCATACAATGGGATAAGGACCTGAAGTATCTAAGCGAGAATAATACGGATCGTCAGCGGTTCAGCTTCCTGGAGAATGGCACACTCGAGATACGCAACGTGCAGGCGGAGGATGAGGGCAAATACGGCTGCACCATTGGCAACAGTGCCGGGCTGAAGCGTGAGGAGGTTCGCCTGCTGGTGCGCGGAAGTGGCGATGGCTTCATAACGGAGGAATCGGCCGGCGATGGTTTCCTGGTGACACGCGCCGTCCTCATCACGATGACCGTGGCGCTGGCCTACATAGTGCTCGTGGTGGGTCTGATGCTGTGGTGTCGCTATCGCCGTCAAGCACGCAAGGCGCGCCTCAACGAGCTGAGCATCAAGGAGGCGGGCGGTGACCAAGCGGAGTCGGGTAAGAACACGGAACAGGAGCCTTGCCTGTCCAAGCAGCGCAACGGGCACGGCAAGTCCCGGACAGCCGCCAATGGCGACGCTCAGAAATCCGATGATACGGCTTGCAGTCAGCAGTCCAAGGCGTCCAAGAAATCTGCCCATATCTATGAGCAGCTGGCTCTGCCACGTTCTGGCCTCAGTGAACTCATCCAAATTGGCCGCGGCGAGTTTGGCGATGTGTTCGTGGGCAAGTTGAAGGCCTCCCTGGTGGCAGCCGCCTCGCCCAGCGACAAGGATGCCGACACGGAGAAGCAGCACAGCAACAGCGAGAATGGCAGCGGTGCCAGTGGTGCCAGCGGCTGCGGCAGTGGCAGCACCACCCTCAGCACTCTGAACGAGAAGCGACGCTCCAAGACATCCATGGATGACATTGAGGAAATCAAGGAGGAGGAACAGCCCCAGGAGCAGGCACAGTCCGAGTCGACGGCCGATCTTCTGGTGATGGTCAAGGCACTCAACAAGGTCAAGGATGAGCAGGCCTGCCAGGAGTTCCGTCGCCAGCTGGATCTGCTGCGTGCCATCTCGCACAAGGGCGTGGTTCGTCTGTTCGGCCTGTGCCGCGAAAAGGATCCCCACTACATGGTGCTGGAGTACACGGACTGGGGTGATCTCAAGCAATTCTTATTGGCCACCGCTGGCAAGGTTAACACAGCCACCGCCACCTCCTCGCCACCACCACTAACCACCAGCCAGCTGCTGGCTGTGGCCTATCAAATAGCTCGCGGCATGGATGCTATTTATCGCGCTCGCTTCACCCACAGGTAAGTTGAGTTGGGATCTCGAAAGAGATCCAGGGTTATAGCAAACAGACTAACAGATTAATACAACCCAAGATGAAACCAAGATTTTCAGCTTAGAAATGAACTTTAATAATATATACAATATACAAACTGTTAAATACTAAAGCGAAATAGAGTTTGTAGACAGAAAGAGGTCAAGTTAGGATCTGTTAGGATCTGAACAGAATTTGTGGAATTCCCGTATGCTATATATACTTTAACAGATTAATCGACATTTAACATATACTAACTATGAAATATATTCAGATTAGCTAATCAAGTTTTATCCCAAAATTAAAACTTTAAATTAAGCTTATCTTAAAGCAGGAAGAGAAGTTCTAAGGAATTAGCTGAATTAATTTTGGTGCTTATTATTTAGCAGGCTAACTAACTGCAATACTGTTATTTATTACTGAGCCAAGATAAACTGCAGTTAATTTATCTACATCCGAGACAGCTGCACACAGTTGGAAACGGATTAATCTCAAATAGCTCAAACTTGCAGTAGAAATGGCTAATTGATGCAATACATCTTCGAAATAGAACGTAATGATAGCCATTAAACGGTTCTGCCCTCTAACCCTCCAACAGAGACCTGGCCACGCGCAATTGCGTCATCTCCAGTGAGTTCATCGTTAAGGTCGCCTATCCGGCCCTCTGCAAGGACAAGTACAGCCGGGAGTATCACAAGCATCGCAACACGCTGCTGCCGGTGCGCTGGCTGGCACCGGAATGCATACAGGAGGATGAGTACACCACCAAGAGTGACATTTTCGCCTTTGCTGTCGTCGTATGGGAGCTGTTCAATCAGGCGACAAAGCTGCCGCACGAGGATCTAAGCAACGAGCAGGTGGTGCAGCGCTCGCTGGCCAATACCCTGGAATGGTCTGTGGCCGAGGGCACGCCCGATGGCCTCAAGGAGATTCTGGTACGTCTACACTTGCATGGCTCATCCAAATGAGACAGTTAATTAATTTATTGCTCTGCCCCTTCACTTCACAGCTCTCCTGCTGGTTGACCAATCCCAAAGAGCGTCCGTCTTTCAGTCAGCTGGGAGCTGCACTTAGCAAGGCCATGCAAGCTGCTGAGAAATAGACGATGATGACTGACATAGTGTTGGTAAACAATTAAAAGAAATAATAGTAACAACATGATTCATATAAAAACGAAAAACAGTTTGCTAACTATGCCAAATATAATTTGTAGTATTCTCTTAGTACATAGGACCGGCTTAAGTTAAGTTTGATCAACTTCTGCGTCGTACTGAATTATTTTCATATGCTAGGCGCGTGTTCAACATGCGTACTTAATTCGTAATTCATAGCTTAGGATACGTCTATCTATTACTGTACAAACCATATAAGCATTGATATCTTCTCAAAAGTATTCACATACATACGTGGTGCTGCACAGAGCTCTCTGTGTGGCTAAAATGTATATAGAAAAGAAACTGCCACACAAGAAATTTGCATTTGAACCAGTTGAAGCATTTATAGCCGTAGTTCGCTTGGCAACTCGAAAGATGCCAAGAAATATTTTATAAAGCTACCCTAATCAATATTGGTATATGCTAGGTCTAAGTTCAATTTTATGAATTAAATATTACAAATAAAATATTATAGAAATATATTTATGAATATATAAAATGAAAAAAACAAAATATTTTGATTATGAATTGCATAACTAAGCCAAACTTAAATTTAAAGTGACAACTTTTAATCATAGACCCATACATTGATACATACATCATTTATCTATATATATATACATATTACACATATACATACATATAATAAATATATATATATATATTTATAAGCCGTAACAAATTTATAACTAGCTGTTTAAGCTTTGATGCATGTTTACAAAACATTTAAATGAAATAATAAACACAAATAAATAAAATAAGCAAAGCCCAAACTTGAAATCATTTTAAGTGCTTAGCCCCCAAAGGCGACAAGGCTCCGGAAAGTAATATATGGAAAAGGCAAAGCACAAATGCAAATAGCGAAGAATGGAGTTTGTTTTAATACAACTATGCGACTTGGACATGCTCTATAATATAATAAGGTAATGAATATTTTTTAGTATTTAAACAAAATTAATATATATAAAGATTGTTTAAAGAAACAGAATTCTGCTGTTTAATGGATAAAAATTACTAATATAATAAAAATACAATTTTTAATTTAAAAATAAAATTAAAGACATATTAAAAAAAATAAATAAAAGCTATTAGTTTAAAATTTTATCTAAACAAAAATTTTGAAGTTATATTAAAGTAAGTATATTTTTATATATAATTTGCAATTTTAATTTATTTGAATTTTATATAGTTATATTATTTTCATTAATTTTAATGATTAGACAACATATTTTTGTTTCTAAAAATTTTCAAATAGAATCTGAGATCAAGTTCAATATCCTAGCAAATCTCGACTACATAAAGTAGTTACAAAAGAACCTCTTCAGCCCAATTCCTTTCGACTTCATCTTATTGGTATAGAGTACTCAGAAATGGAATCCTTCCCCTGCTGCGCTGCAAATATAGTCGAATCGAAATGCTGAGCTGCCGACCGATCCCTTGTTATGCTGTGTAACTACTTTTTATAGACATTTCATTTGGCGTGGCAAATTTGTTGACGGTCCTTCGAGCACTGCCGCGATTTGCCATCCCGCTCGTTCACACTTCACTTGATTTGAAAAATGAGCATCTATTGAATGTCGGATTGGGAATTCGGCTTCGCTTTCGGTTTCGGTTTCGTTTTCGTTTTCGGTTTGCCTAACAAAACAACATGGCAATAAACCGTAAAGTTGCCTAAGCTTATTTGGGCCTTAAAGTTGGCCGGAAGTTCGCCTAGGCCAAGGCGCCTACGTTGCGAAAAAAAAATAAGAGAAGAAAAGTTTTGCCGTGCGAAAAACTTTAGCAGCCTACCGAGCGATATTTGCATTTGAATCAACACAAAAACAGCAGCAACAACAACAACAACAGCCACACCATATACAATGAGTTGGCATTTTTTGTCAGCCTATATTTTGTTGCTTTTATTTATTTATTTTTTTTGTTGCCTGCCAATTGTGGCCAGCTGTGGCAAGTTCGGGGCCGAAGGAATATAGGCTGTTTAGCATTTCCTGGCACGTACAAATTTTCTGCCATGAATTTCAAATGCTTAGGCAAAGGCTGATTGAACAGTTCCAAAAAAAAAAAAATTGCTAAAGTAAAATACTTAGCCCTTTTTTTGTATTTAACGAAGAGCCGATGCTCTTAAAATAAGAGCCTGCCATTTCTAACCAAGTTGAATTGGGTCGAAAAAGTTGAAGTATTTAGCAAAATTAAATTGGCAAAAAATTCATTTTAATATTCGAATAAATTTCTAATATAACTTATTCGGATATAGTTTACTTTTAGAAAAACTTTTATTTGAAATAGGTTTTATGTTTAAATTGAAATCTTTGGTTATATTTGTGACAGCAATTTGAATTTAGTAATAATTTTGCTAAATGCTACTTAAAATTTTTTTATACGTACTTTTTTATGCAATTGCTAAATTTAATACCTTATTTATATAGAAATGTATTCCAATCTGAAATTCCAGCCAAAGAGTAAGAGGGATAGAGACTGAGAGAGTGTAAGAAAGAGAGGGAAAGAGAGTGAACATGAGAGAGAGAGAGAGAGAGAGAGAGAGAGAGATAGGCAGAAGGAGAAAGACAGAGGGAGAGACAGATGTATATAGATAAGGAGATATATAGATAGATAATGAGAGATAGAGACAGTGACAGATCTTGCTTTAATTTGCATTAATTTTTTTTTACATGCAGAGTTAATAGCTATTAATTTTACTACATTTATTCTGATAAAAAAAAATTGTATAAATGATAAAAATTGTATTTCCTTCTTAAATGAAAAATTAGTATGTCTTAGTAAAAAGTTTCTAGTGCTCCTTTTTGAGGCAACTTAATCCAGCTATACATTTGCTTTCTTTTGCTCATGAAACGAAAAACATTTGGCTATATTTCTCTTTCTTATATTTTTGGCAAATGCAAGAGAATGTCCAAATAAGTATACACCGGAAATGTTAAATTATTTCTTGCAAGCTAAGGCTAATTAACATATGTGTATATATGGAATATCGGAAATGTTAAAATACATATATCCTACAAGCTTAGAAGCTAGAGCTAGTTAATCTAGTGCAGCGGCTCTCTCTCTCTATCGCTCTCTCTCTCTCTCTCTCTCTCTCTCTCTCTCTCTATGTCTCTCTCTCAGCTCAATTTTCTCATTCACTTTAAGCACCTCTTATAAATGAAACACGCCCAACACTTGCCCCAATTCAGTCACTTCTTTAACTCTTAATCCTCATAGTTTTTTCACCATGGAACCGCAGCTGAAGATTTGAATTGGCCGTTGAGCAATTAATTGAATTAAAATGGTGATACATTCTAAATATTTATTTTGCCAAGTTTAAACCAGGCAACATGATTTAAAGATGAAAGATTCATTGACTGAAATTTCAGGCGTAGAATTTGCTTGAGCTGAATCGATTAAGTGTAGACATTTGTTGTTAATATTTAAGGAGCTGGCTCAACTAATAAGGATATCAACATGATTCTATTGGTGTATTTAGAAAACGTAAATGTGCATTTTATTCAACTAAAACTTCAAATCTTTCCTACGAACTGTTGCCAAAGGCTACCAGAAATTCGTAGAAAAACAAAAAAGTGGCTCGAACAAGCAAACACAAACACAAACCAAGCAGCTGCATAGAGACAAACCAAATACATTTGGCTTATGCAACTAGGCCTCACTCCACCCCTAGGCCAGAGGTTCATGAATAAATCAATGCGAAATGCAGTTGAAACTCAACATCAGCGTTAACGTCAATGTTTGTGTCCTGTGTTTTGCATGGCTGATGTCCAAAAATGAATTTGCTGAAAGATACATGAGGCCATAGCGCACATGGCGTATGCGCAATATTTGTTATTGCTTGCCATGTTTTTGGCTATGTTTGCGGCAGCTGCAACAACAAAAGCCTAAGCTTAACAGCATTCTCACATATACATATACAAATATATGTTTTTTGTGTGTGTTTGGTGGTATTTTGTATATTTGCATATCACACACACACACTCACACGGACACATGACAAAAATGCCATTCAATTTATTAATATTATGTATGAGCATAAAGAGCGCGAGTTGAAATGGCTTTGCCAATTGAAGCGTAAAATGTGCATTACTCATACGCCGCATATGCCACACACACACATACAGATACGTGGCCCCCAGCTGACCTATGCCACTTTATTATGCCTTTTACCTGTATCTGCACACATCTACACACACACTCGCATAAATTATACATTACGCATACGCCGGGTAAATTTATGCGCTCCAGAAGTAAATGTTTGGCAAATAAATTACGCGCTAAATTAAGGCTTTTGTATGCGAGCCCTAAGTGACTCGGCAATTGACTGCAAAACTCAACTCGTTGCCAAAAAACAAAGCTCCAGATTGATGGCCCGCAGGCAACTTCAACTTGCAGCATCCAGCAAGGAGCTGGCAGCAGGCAGCAGTCAGCAGGAGTGGCAGCAGGAGGCGGAGAGGACGAAGGGCGGGCATAGGGCACATCAGCCTCATTATGTAGTCGCCGAAAACATATTTTCGCATTCATCAGCAGGCAAAAGTTTTGCAGCAACTCTGCCGCCTGCCGCCTGCCGACTGCCGTCTGCCGACTTCCTGGCACATAATTGAAGCACATCGCAGACTCATTTGTTAGCGACTCCCCGCATAATCATATTTCTGTCAGCGGGTGGAGCAGCGGATTTGATTGCTTGGCCCGGTTTTTATGGCATTTTCGTTTGCAGCGCAATTAGTGCTGCGCCAGAGTTTGACAAAGTTAGGGAATTGTGTTTTTAGGCCAAGCCCTGACTGAGCTTAACGGCATCTCTTAAAGGCTTAAACATGTTGCAAGTGCAACATGTGCATGCCAGACAATCAGCCACAAATTATCTTCCCCTCTGGAGATGCGCAGGTCTCACACATTGCCGGCAACTAATTCAATTATTTCACTCAGCCACTGCAAAGTCTCAAAGTCTCCGTAAATCAGTGCAACAAGCCAGCAAAGCCTCGCACCCCCACAGCGTCGGCTGCCACGCGCCGCAACTGCAAAGCTTTTTTGAGCGTATAAATTTAATTAAATTAGTTTCAACTTGCATAAGTCGAGTCGAGAAAATGAAAACGAAGAAACGCGCGAAAAAATTGAATATTTCTTTGCCTCGGCCCTCTGCGAGGGCTGTTCGGCAAAATGTGCGCGCGGCACGTAGCGTGACCCTAAAACTTGCCACCCCACAAAAAAAGGGCAATCAGACTCACGTTTGTACCACAGCCTGGCAGTGCGACGTTGACGTTGATGCCACTTTATGATTATTATCAAATGATTATATTTGCCTAATTCCCAGCAAAGCTCACACTTTCTGCTGATGTCTGTGGAATGAAGATACCATGGATCACAGTGTGAAATATTCACAAAATAGGCTGAAATGAATATAAATTAGTTAAAAGAAATAAAATAATATATTAAACAAAAGCCGGCATTTATAAATTTAATTTAAATTTAAAGTTTAGTTTAATTTAAATAAATAATTAAATAATAAGAAGGAAAGCTTTAGGTTGAGGAACTGAGTCAGTGCCAGATTAGCTTATTTCAGGCTAGATCTAGCCTATTTGAAAGTGGTGTAGCCTATAAAAAGCCCATAAAGCGATTGAAAAAGACTATGGGATGGAACAGCTAGAAATTGAGACTGACAATGTAGAAGACCTACTTTGTAGAGAACTGTAGAACAGAGCAGCATGCTTGTATGTATATCTGTCTCTCTCTCTCTCTCTCTCTCCCTGTGCCTACCCGTCAGTAAGTCTCTCTCTCTCTCTCTATCCCTCTCTCTTTCTCTCTGCCTGCCTAAGAAACGCAAGGGACTAAAGAGAGCTACATAAGATCATTTCAAATGCAGCAGTACTCAGAAAAACGAAGCTAGCAGCAGAGAGTGCTCCCATTCGTCACTTAAGCTCGACTGTAACGAGCTCTACCTGGCGTCGGACTCAACATTTGAGAGCGACTTCGGCTTTGAGTGGAAGTGGCCTTATATAAAGGGCAGCAGCTGTAGCATTTCTTCAGTCGCCCAGGCCTGGTGGGGGTCAGCGATGCAGTGCAGTGGAAATAATTGGAATAAATAAGTACTTAAAGGAAAGACTTGGAATAAATACTTTGAAGAAATACTTAGAGAAATTACTTAGAAGTATTACTCATAGGAAATACTTAAAGGAACTTAGAAGAAATACTCAGAGGAAATACTCAGAAAAAATACTGAGAAAAAAATACTTTGAAGAAATACATATAGGAAATACTGTCTCATCAAATATTTTTGTAACTTTTGAACATAAAAACCTCTATTAATATTGATCACATGAACCCATTGTCCACATTTCATGTTATCCTGGCTGTGCACCCCTTCGTAGGACAACTCAATGTGCGAAGCCGGTGCTAAGGCGAAAAAGGTCATTGAAATATACAAAATGCGAGCTGAAAACTAATTAGCATTAAATGAGGGTTAACTGGCAAATGTGGCTGACAGTTAAAGTTGGCCTGGCTGTCAGTGGAAAATGTTATGAAATGTTACGAAATGTCTGAAATGTCTGAAATAAGTTGGGCTGTATCCAGCAGCAGTAATCAGGCAATCAGTAGGCAAACAGACAGACAGACAGACAGACAGGTAAACGCTGCTAGCAGCAATACTAAATTAAAGCTGAGCTGAGCTGAGCTCTACTGAGCTCTGCTGAGGTTTAACCGTCGGTTATTTGGACAAACAGACGAAGACTTGAACGCAGACAAAGGCGACATTGAAACAAAACGCTTGGCAACAAGCCACCCCGAGTGTTGGCAAAGGGATTTGAAATAGGAAAAAAAAAAAAAATCAAAAATAAAGCAAGAAAAAAAGAGGGCAACGGGATGAGACAGGACATGCATTAACCAAACAGCTGAGCCTTTGTGTTGACTCATTAACGCACAGGCCAGAAAGAGCGAGTGCGAGAGCGAGAGAGATAGACTGAAAGAGAGCATAAATGAAACATCAGCCAGCAGCAAGGCGAGCGAGCACGAGTTCTACGTAACGTTTCAAGTGAAATAAATACCCCCAAAGTCATAAAAAACAAACACAAAGCAACAACAACAACAACCACCCTCAATGGGTGCCACGTCTGGCAGGCGACATCATCGTCCTCCTCATCATCGTCGTCGTCGTGCTCGTTGTTGTCGTCCTCGTCGCCACTCGACTTGACTTGAATGGCTTGGCCCTGTTACTACTGCTGCTTCAGCCTGCTTCTGCTGGCCCTAGCTCTGGCTCTGTCGCTGACTCTGGTTGCCATTCTGGCTCCGAATCTGGCTATGTTATTCCGTACGAGCTTCGTGTTCGGCGTGTGGCAACAATTTTCATTTTCAACGCCACAGCGACGGGCGCAAAAAACGCATAAAATTTTACGAGCCACGCCAGAGACTTGACGCAACGACTCCCATGGCAAAAGTTTAGCTTTCGTGTTGGCCATAAAAAGCCTGGCGGGCTTTATGTACCAGAGCATGCCTCCTAAACGTATGCAGTTGATTTGGAGTTTGTAGAATACTGAACGCTTCAATGGAGTTAGCGCCGCTGCTCTGCCATCCAGGGATTTGCTTTGCCATCCGGCTGAAGAAAGGGTTTGAGGTTTAAGTTTAGCCAGAAGTTTTAGGCTAAGCACAGGGAGTTCAGAACGCTTAGGAACTGTGTTCAGGTGATGTTTGCCATTGAGTTTGTCTTTTCTCTCTACCTCTCTCTCTCTTCTTCTTCGTCCTCTGTTTATGTTTGTGGGCGTTTATTGAGTCGCTGCTTGGCTGGCTTTGTGTATTGGCTGAGCGCGTTAAAGTTTTTGGCCCAAATGCCTTCGCAAGCTCATTGGTGGCAATAACGGTAAGTGTGGCATTAGCCGGCTTGTTATGCAAAGAGATTGGAGCATCGTGAAATTAGCGGTAAATGAGGCTGCTTTGTGGGGCGAGACGTCGAACAGACCCCCACAACATTCACAGCATCGCATTTAGGTTCAATAGGCAGAACGCCAGGATGAGCCAAATTTGTAGTGGCCATGGGGAAGGTGCGCCAACTGGAAACTGTGAAGTGAGCAGCACGTGAAATGAAGTGAGTTTTAGCAAGCGAATCTAAGTATGCTAAATGAAAGCAAATAATAAAGCGTTTGTTTCGAGTGCTGCTGGTGATAGGACTGGCGCTAAGGTAGTCAACTAAACACCTATATTTGATGATGAGCAGAGCGAGAGGAGCTGTGGATAAACATAGCTACATATTATTTAGCTCTGACTTATTTGACATACACAAATACTATTTATTTTACTATATTATCTCATTAGATGTCTATATGCTAGCCAATTGGCAAGTCCTTCAGCTCGTAAATCCTATGTCCATAAATCCATATGTCCCTCCATCTTAACGCAGCGATCTCGTAAACCATAAAAACGGCAAACTTTATTTTTATAATTTAAATATATTGTATATCCTATGCAGTACGACTTTATACTCTGTCTCCGATAACCCATTCACATATACATATAAATACTATAGACTTAAACTTTGGCCAAAACAAAGTTTTGTCATTATCGTGCTTTCAAAATTTGATTATGGAGTTATTCAGAGGTTAGGATCCTAACTAAGTAACTAAGTATGGGCATCCATTTGTTCATATCCTATTTGTACATATCATATCAATTCTTCACAGGAACAGTACAAACTAGAGAACCCTTGCCTGATATTGATTAAAGTCAAGTTTATTTATTGTATTTCTCGAATTTAGCAAACTTGTATTCATAAAACTTGAAGTAAAGTTTCTAAATGCTTTACATTTTCTTACAAATTCAACAATTTAATTCACCTAATTTAATTATGAATTCGTTTTAATTTTTTATCATAATTCTTCAATTATTTATGGAACGTTTAAAATAAATAAACACTTTTGCCTGCATTCTCCTCATAATCGAGTCTTTGCATAACTGGATCTTATATTTTATTATGTCTGAGTCTCGAGCACAATGTCAAAAGCTGTCCCGTTCGTTATTTACAATGTTGACTTTGTGAAATTCTTTTCTTCCAGTCTGACACCCATTGACACAATGGTTGGCCTTTTAACGGTTGCTGAGTCTTTACCTCAAATAAATGTGAACGAGCTACAATCAGTACGGCTGTAAGGACCCACTCACACACACAGACACACACAATAGCAGCATAAGGCCAAAGAGCAAATAAGAAAAGTAACTAAAAAATTTAGCGCTATGTCAACACATTCACATTCACATTCCAACAGGCAGCCCGACGAGCGGGACGGACAGGGGCAAAGGACAACGAGCTGAACCCACAGCCTGGTCCTGTCGCTTTCAATGGCAATTGCCCAAAAAACGACTGAAACTAAGAAGAGAATCGTTGCTAGCCTCGGTCCACTATCCGCAGGCTTAGTTGTGGAACAATCCATCAGACAGGAGTCAGTGAAGCGAAGGCGCTGTGGCACAATGCTGACTGCCCGACAGCCAAAGAAAGGGCCAACCGGTTCACAAGTCACGTGTGCCGTCACTCCACAGAGCTGCACCCATACCCCAGCCGGAGCCCAGCTCCTAGCCGAATGCAATTTGTGCCGTAACAAGTTAACACCCGCAGCTAGCAGACTAAGTAAGACGACAGCCAACGAACTAACTATTTTATACAAATAAAAATAGATAAAGAAGATGCAGCTAAGAAAAAATAGAAAATTCTACAAACTTTTCATGTTAGTTTCATGCAGCATACAAATTATTTTGGCCAAAAACTTTTCCACAGTTTCGAGCTTTGGCAAAACTTTAAGCCAGGGCTGCGAGCTGCTGCAAATATTTGCGGTCCATCAGTTAATGATTCGAGCTCAGATTCGTAAGCCAAACTGTATTAATCAATAAACATTTTGTAACACAATTTTTGTTTTTATTATTTTTATTTTAAGGTCATAAAAAACCGAAAAATTATTCTTAAATTTTTTGATATCGTTTTTATTCCTGTTATCTAATATTTTGTAATTTAAATTTATTTTTTACAAGATTTTTTCATTAGGTAAAATGTTTTTTTTTTATAAAATTAATACAATTTAATTAAATAATTTAAAATATTTTTTTCTAATATTAATATTAAATAATATTAACAGATTTTATTTATTATTATATATATGATATATTATAGTTTTAAAATTCAGTTAATTTAATATACAAAATAAATTTAATATCTATTATTTTTTTAATCTTATTATTATTTATTTATTTTATTTTATTTATTTATTTATTCATTTTTCTTTTTATTTGATACATTTTTGTTTTAAAACTAATTCAATTTAATATATAGTTTTCTTCAAATAAAAACATTAGTTCACTTCAAGTCGAATGCAGCCTTGCTGAGAACTTGCGAAAAAAAGAAAAACTGAAAACTTTGTAGCCACTTTTAGCAATGCACCACCTCACCACCGCTCCGCCGCATTAATAGCAGAGATTGTCTTGCTCACTGAGCTCAGCAAAATGTTGATAAATTAAGACGCAGCCCACAGGCCACAAATCATCGAATTGAACCGCAGTGCGACGAGGCAGCTGCTTCCGCTACCGTTCCCTCTCACTCTCCCTCTCACTCGCACTCTTACTCTTCCTTTTCGGCTCCAACTTCTACTCCTTCAACTCATCCAATCTTCATTTGCCTGCATCACTTGAACTGTTTCACTTCAATACGAAATCGATTTTGCCTCTGGCCTCAGTGGCACATGTGCTATACTTGCGGCTCCTACACAGCTCCTACACAGCCTGAAATTCGCACTGGGCTCCATGTTATCTGCGCCAGGGAGGTGTTCAACCCAAACATTTTTCGTAATACAATTTCTTGGCATTTTCTTTCTTTACTGCGTCGCAGTTGTCGTCTTGAATTTTAATAAAGTTGCCTGTCGCTGTAGCTGTAGGGGTAAAGGGTTGTGCCACGCCTACTCGCCAGCTTGAACATTGTCAAAAAGTTGTCCCTAACAATTTTATCAATAAAATTTATGGCGTCTGTCCTATTCGACGCAGTCGACCGAGGGGAACCAAGAGAACCAAGCGACAATTATTACAGATGATTTTAATACTCTTTTAATGTAAAACTCGAAGTCAACTGGAAATGAATAAGCAAATATTGGTAATAAAAGTAAAGGTCATTTAACAATATTTAATTGGGAATTCTTATGCTGTATTTGAAAAATATTTGTTAACAGAGCGTTAGTATATAAAGTCGGATAAAGATAGGATGCAGTTTATGACACGATCTGGTTTGGAATTTGGATTAGTTTATTAATACACATTTCGATTTATTCCTAGTAATATTAAGCTGTAAAATGTATATATAAAAGTATATCAAATAATCTTCCTATGGAATTCCAGCGAGTTCCTAATACCAGTTAATCGACCAATTACTGTGGGAAAGGCCTACAGCCTCAAATGTATTGGCTAAGATACCTAGAAGAGGTCTTAAATTGCAGATATAATTATTATGGCTATTTAATTTAGACAAGCATAGAGACCGATTAGACATCTCCTCACAACTCTTTCCTATCACTTCAAATACTAAATAAATTATGAAAATTTATGAAAGCTCTTGAATTAGTAAATTGGTCTGTTTGGATCTGAGTCGAAAGGGTGTTACTCTAATTGTTTTGTGTTTGCATGGCAATTATATGAAGAGAGCAAGTTTTGGTTTAATTGAAAGCCAAATGCAGCTGCCAAAATCATTTTAGTTATTTATGCAATGCCAACAGCAGTTGCAGCAGTAGCAGAAGCAGCAGTCACGCCAGTCAGGCTTGAGACGAGAAACGGGCACCCTCTTAAGTGCGAGAGACGCGTCTAACCGCGATAAGGATGAGTTGGTGCTGCTGCTGCTGCTGCTCCTTCTGGTTGGGGGACTATAAAGTTTCATGCCATTTGCATGGCCAACGAAAATTGCAACCGAGCTGGCAACTGAGAAGCAACTGTGGCTGCTGGTGCTATTGCTGGTGCTGGAGCAGGTGGTGCTGGTGTCCCCAAACCCAAGTGGACTCTGTGCTCCCTATGTGTCGGTCTGTCGCGACTTCGCCAAGTTGCATAATACATAATTTTGTTTTTCTTTTCAGTGTGTGTGCTCGTTTATTTTCCACTTCTTTTTCTTCAGCTTTTTATGCTATGTGCTATGTGGCACAACAGCTATGCGTCTTCAATGTGGTCCCCTCGCACCGTTCTCTCTTATAGACGTCTACAATGTGGATACTCTTGGTTGCATTCATATTTTCACACCCTTTAGGATTATTTCGTGCATGGCATGTAGCATGGCCGTGTGTGCGTCGGCTCAAGAGCTCTGCAGGAGCTGCTTCTGTTGCCATTTGCACTGTAGACGCTGCTTGAATACCCTGTATGCCAGCGAGTAGCAAGGCAATGAACGACGAAGTAGTTTCTTTTGTAAGAATATGAAAATAGCAAAAACTTGATGCTTGCTACTGATCCTTGCATAGTAAATGTTATTAACAGCGTACTGTTGACTAACAGCTGGCTAACAGTCCAGAGTTAATTTGAGAGCTTTTCGACGTAGATACAGATGTTAAAGCTATAATGGCCATCGATAGTATCGACTGTCATCAATTTGTACGATAGATCGATTAATTTTGTTCGACGTTGTCGCATGCAAGTTGACTGATCTGCTGGTGTAGGGTAATTTTAAATACACTCTTCTTTATTGCCCATATTATTCGGCATTGCAGCACTTGGTACTGGGTAACTTAGACACTATCAAGTTAGCTTGACTAGAGCTTTGACTTGCATTTTATTTTTGCATCTCTGTAGCTTTTTTTTAAAGCAATTTAAATTAACAGCAATGGCGTTCTACGTGTGGTTAAGCGTGCGTATGTATGTGGGTGTGCGTGCGTATGTGTGTGTGTGTTTGTATTTGTTTATGCCTCATGGCTGTGACTTCAGTGTGGCAGGACAGGACGCTGCTGTCAGGACTGCGACGGCACGGCGACTGCTCGACGTGCAATTGGAATGCAATTTGTTATGGAAGTTAAGTCTCCACTTGTCAGTTAAGTTTACGCTTGGCTGTTTGACTGTTGTCGCATGTTGCCAAGTTGGCATGTGGCCCATGTGGCCCACGTGGCCCATGCCTCATCCGTCTACTCCGATTGCAATGTTAACTGGTGGCTGCTGCTGAGAGCTTGACTCGCCAGTTACAAATAATTAAAGTCTTTAAATATTTAAATTAATTTGCAATGCTGCACAATATATGTATGTACATACATATGCATATATTGTCCATGATAATTGGCCCCAGACGCAATTTCTTGCTGCATAACGAGGCGTATACGTAATACTTTTTTGCAGACAATCGTCAGCGTAACAAATGTACAATTAAAACTATACAACAATGCAGCTTTAGCTGTACTAATTGTTTAATTTACGTACATGAATATAGATTGTCTGTGGTCCGGCAATAAACCAATATAATTGGAACTTTAATACCATTATATAGTAGTGTTGATCGGAGGAAAATGAGTTGGGCCTGTAGATTCTTTAAGTTCACTACCAGAGAGTGATCCAAAGCCTCTCTTACATATGTGTATATACACTCCGATACCGTAATATATATTAAAATAAAAAAAATAAAATAATAAGAATTCAGTAATCATAATAATAATTATAATAATACAATAAATAATACAAATACTTAATAATTTTTATTATAGCAGAATATTATAATTCTGACTTTCCTTTTCTACTATGTTTATTAATTTTGTTGTAATATTAACAATTATTAACTAAATTAAAATTAAAAAAAAAAAAAAACAACGTTAATATTGATTCTCTCCAGGAGATAATCGCTCCCAGATTCTTCTAAGTTTATGAACAGGTATATCATAGTCCTTAGTAAATAATTTGAAAATTGTATTAAAATTCGAGGACTTTCGCTTCTGTTAGACAATCAACAAACGAAACTATAGCATAGAAAATCCTAACAATTGCCGCACGCAACATTTGGAGTCAGAGAGGGCAAGCATTTAAATCGATGGCGCCACTGCCAGCTGGGGGCTGTTAGTCCCCTTCAGAAGCCGTTAGTTTGACATATAGCGACGGCTTAGGCAACTGGGAACTAATGGAGCTGAAGGCCAGAGCATAGTTAAATACAATAACAACAGTTAAATACAGGGCCAAAAAATGATGGTAAAACAGTAAGAGTGAGAGGGAGAGAGACACACATACACATACACACACATGCACAGTCCATTCATAAGCAGACGATTTACATGCAGGAAAAATGTTGATTAGAAAATTAATTAAGGTTTTTACGATGCCGCCAGCTTTATGAGTCGAGCCGCTGATCCAGAGTGAAACCAAGTTGAGTCGTCGGGCTTTCATGCTTGGAAAAACTTTCGCTCTGCGAATTTACGATATTTTTATGGCGCGCTGCCATGCGAGGGCGGCTCGTAAAAACTGCGTAAAACTTTGTGCCCGGGACAATTGATAAGCTCGACTGCTGTCAGCCCCTTTAGCCAACGCACCGCCGGATCCTGCTACTGTTTTTGCTTCTGCTTCGAGTCCCGCTCCTGCTCCTGCTGCTGGTAAATGATTCAGCTCGTCTTTCTGCTGTCGGCTTTGGGCGCATATGCAGATGAGTTTGTCATAAAACTCGAAAGTAAATTTCGCTCAATAAATAAATTGTACGCCCAATGTGCGAAGCCTTTCCTTTTACGTGGGCGTGGCATAGCCCACGAATTTTATAGCATTTGTTTATAGAGAGTGTTGAGAAGAGGGTTTGGGTTTCAGGTTTGCCTCGAACTTAACGCAAATATTGCTATAAAATATGGTTTCAATTTGAATTTATATTACGAGGTATCTTTGCAAGTTTTAAGTGAAAAATATAATACACATTGTTTTTTAATTTATTATTTTTTTTGTTTAAATAAATCCAATGAAGATACAATCGATTTACTTCAGCTCAAATTAGGTCTCTTAAGCTTAGAGTCCTTTTTGAAGAGCAATCATGCTTCGCATTAATGTAAATAGTTCGAGAATACCCTATATTCCTGCGCTGTGCTACCCAAGTAGCCAACCACCCGCTTCGACTCGAATGCACCACAACGAAAGGGGCGCACAACAAGAACAGCAACAGGGGCGGGTTACTCCGATTGCGATTGCACAATGGCTCGACTTGACGAAATCATATTTTCGCCTCGACATTTATTGATGCCATAAACTTGAAGATTTATGCGTGCACCCCCTTCACGGCCCAACCCAGAGCGTGTGTGTGTGTGTGTGTGTGCTTGTGTTGCATACTGCAGGAGGGGCACCGCAGTGCCAATGGCAATCCGCAATGCTAAGCCCTCGGTAACCGCACGCAGTGAGAGAAACCCACCCGCCCGGAGTCCGGACGCCGACAATGTACATTGATAGCCCCTGTCGGAATGGGCGATGCCAACTGCGATTCACGTCGCTACGTGGCCATGTCAAATTTTTTGGCATATTGCAGCACAGTGGGACGCATTTGCCATACAGAGATGTATACATACATATATCTATGTATATGTATGTGTGCCATAGTGTTTCATTCGTGCTCGATAAGTCGCATTACGCTCTCGCTCTCCCTGTTCACCCACACACGTGAAAGCGCGTGTTAATTTATTTAAATTGACTACGTGCAAAGTTTACTTGGTTGAGTCTTGTCCCACGCTCCCGGAACCCCCTCCATCAAGGTGCATTTCGGGGGGTTTGAGACTGTCTCAATGTTTGCACAAATTTCACATTTTACTGCGCTTCGTCGACGTCGACGTCGACGTTGCTGTCGTTTTGTCTTCAAATGCAAACCAATTTGCAAACGTCTCCGGAATGTGTGGCTGAGATTTCAAAGAACATAGACGACCCATTGCAGGCGCTACTATTTTAGGGTCTATGCAACTATGCGAATATTTAGCTAGCTAGAATTATTTAAAAAATATCAAGAGGCCATAAGACAGTTGATATAATTATGTTGAAATATCTAGAATTATCAATAGAATTAATTTTGGAAACATATGTACATATATGTATGTCAATCAATTAAAAACTTCTAGATCTATTTTTTTAGTGTCTATAAAAATATCTAGATTTTATAGCATATTATGATTATTAAAAGAAATGAATAAATAAATTTTAACAAATTTTTGAAACGAAACAAAATAAAAGTAAAAAATACAAATAATTAATAAAGATCAAATTTTTGTAGTTTAAATTACATTATTATTATTATTATTATTTTTTTTTTTTTTTGTAACCAAAATTGAGTAAAATCAATATAAAAGTATCAATAAATAAAAAATATCAAAGGCATCAAAAAGTGATTGATAAATTTATAAAATTCAAAATTTTGTTTAATTTAAAAAAGACATATACATATTTACATGACATACCCATGGACCTGCTCCATGCATTTGGCTGTAGCGCAGCTGGCAAACGCGCGCGCATAAAAACTCATTTGAAAGAGTGCCACGACGACTCACACACAGCGACTTCCACTGCGACTCCGGCGCTGTGGCTGGACGACGACGTAGGGCGAAGACAACGACAACAGCTTGCGTGGCTGAGAGTTTGAGTAGCCATTGCAACGGCGCTGGGCTGGGCTTTTGGGATTGGGTGCTGGAGCGTGCGTTCAAGTGCGCATTGCCTGTGGGGCGGTATGCATGAGCACAGCTGCTGCTCCATCTACTGCTGCAGCTACCCGTGGGTCTTGCCAACACAATTCGCGTGTCAACAATAAGCGCAATAACTTAAGTTGCATTCAATGGCTGAAGCCGGAGCGATGCACGCAGCCAATCCCACGCCCTGAATGCATCCATTTGCCAGGTGCCATCCGGGTACCACCTGCCTGGCTGGGCTTCGGCTGCCTGTCTCCAGCCAGCTAATTAACTGGCAAATGAATTCAACAACAGCGCCATCTCGCCGAGTTGGCTAAACAAACAGTGTCCACTTGTGCTGCTCCAACTCCATCCAACATCAGCTTCAGCTCCAATGAAGTGGCGTGCGCTCCGTCACGCAATGCAACTCCAATGCGCCACATGCCCAGTGGCAGTTTTTCAGCTTAAATTATTAATGCCGTTGACAAATGGATTCCTCCACAAAAAAAAAAAAAAATAAATAAAATAACCCCACTCCCCCAGCATAAGGAAGTAACTTTAGCATCTTTTCATTTAGATTGTTTTAATGCTTTGGTTGTGGTCTATTTCGATTAACAGTAAATACGGACAATAAATTTGCTTATTGTATTTGTTGATCCACAGCTTTAACAATTGTCTTTCATTTAAAAAATAAATCATTTCAATAAATAGAAACCTATAAATATTTAACTAAATTGAGCAAAATCATAAATTTACAACAATTTAGGTTAGTTAACTTTTTGCAATGAGTATAATATATATATATAGTTACATATATATCTATATATATGTATATATATACCAATACATACACATAAATATAGTTAGTTAGGTACATATCGCGTATATACCAATCACAAAACTTTTGATCTACAAATTAAGCAAACTAAAGAATTACACTAAGGAAAAGAAATATGAAATATACATATATAAATTACTAGCTAGATTAAACAATAAATTTTGAATGCGCATTGAACCTACATACATATTTGTTGTGACTAGATTTCCGAAACGAAAAAACTAATTGGGCGCAAAGTCCTGGCGGCAGCACCTAAAAGCATGCGAAATACGCTGCACCTAAGCTAAGCGATTGTTCTTTAAAAAACTGGCCAACAACAGCAACGCAAAGGATGTGGTCAGAAAGATACTGCCCGGTATGGAGCGTCGTATGGGCAAATTGGGATCCCGTTCACGCTGAGCAAACAGCTCCACATCCGCCTCATAAGTCTCATAATTATTCCAATTCAAGCACTTCTTGACCGCATAGTCCCAGCGACGATAAAGCAGTTCACGACCTGCAATTAAAATGAGATATTATAGATGCTCAAACTCATTATCATGCTAGTCACTTACGATTCTGTGTAGTTGTGGGTGAGAAGACGTCTGTGGGTGGCGCATACATACGCGTCGCATATGGTAGAGAGACCACACGCATAGCTATGCCAGCAGCTATCATAGCGCCCAGACCAGCGGGCGATGTTGTCTGCGGCCGTTCGAGCATCCAGCCAATAATGTCCGCCACAAACTGCACCAGATGACTGTCCTCCGCATACTCGCCGCCAAATGTCAAGACCGGCTGCATGCATGACGGATCCCAGTTGGGCGTATCTCGCTTGAAGGCCTGCAGCACTTCGTAGATCTGGAAGCCAGTCGCTTCGTAGGCAGCCTGTGTAATGTTCTCGGCCGTCGTTTGGCTGGTCAGACCAAGTATAATTCCGCGCGCATCATATCGCCAGTAGGGCGCGTATAAGCCATGGAAGGCGGGCACAAACGTGATCTCTGAACGCTTGGCCGCCAGTCCGCACTCCGCATTGAGCATGCTTGACGAGCAAGAGGAAGAGATCATTGAGCTCTCGCCCAAAAATGTGTTCAGTGACTCGACAACATTGTCATTGGAATTGATTTCGGTATTGATGCGCAGTCCCTGACGCAGCCAATTGACAGTGGATCCCGCATTGGAAATGGCTCCCTCAAGCGTGAAATGCGTATCTGCTGTGGGTCCCAATTTGTGCGCTATGCCCGTTATCAACCCATTCTCCGACTCCACTCTCTGCTGTGCCGTGTTCAGCAGCACAAAGCAGCTGTCATCCAGTGTACAAACATTCTGGCCCGCCTTGACGCACAGCTGTCCCAGCAGAGCAGCTGGATGTTCGCCCATTACGCCCGCAATGGGGACGCCCATCAGAGCCCCCTGAACAATGTATCCGAAGATCTCCGAATTTGAGCGAATGCGCGGCAATATGCCCATTGGCAGTTTGAAGAATTTACACAACTTTATATCCCATTGCTGTGTGGCGACATTCATCAGCGATGTGTAATGTGCATTGGTCACGTCTGTCGAATGAACGCCCACATCGACGCCACCAGTTAGATTCTGTAATATAATATAATATAATATAATAATAGTTTATATCAGCTGTAATTGTATATTAGTTCTGACTGCTTGCTCACCCATATCAGCCAGGAATCCAGCGTGCCAAACAAGCACTGATCCTCCTCAATGGCCTTGCCCACCGACGGCACATTCTCCAGCAGCCACTTGATCTTCAGAGCGCTAAAGCAGCTACTAAGTGGGAGACCACTACGATAGCGCAAATAGTTCACATTACGCTTCACATTATGAAGGAGTGACTTAAGCAACGCTGTGCTACGGCAGTCGGACCAACCAATGGCATTGTGCAAGGCCTGACCCGTTCGCTTGTTCCAGAGCACTGTGGTGCCGCGTTGATTGGCAATGCCCACTGCAATGATGTCATGCGGACTGATTTCGAGTATCACCAGGTTTTTATAGGCAGTCTACACACGAACATACACAAAAGTGTGAAGCGATGCAATTAATAATGGTAGGGGTTATATATGGATGATATAATCGAAAACTTTTGCGTTACGCACCTCAATGCACTCCTGCATGTGCTTCCATATCTCTGCGGGATCGTATTCCAACCAGCCGGCATTATGCACTATCTGGCGCAGTTTGAGCTCGTGATAGGCCAGCACTTCTGCATTTTTTGTCGAGTAAATCTATGAAAATAGACATTGAGTCAACGTGCGTGTGTGAGCATTTGTATAGGTATGTGTGTTTGTGTCTGTAATGGATTGTTGTGTGTGCGTTTTGTTTTTGGATTTTGGACTCTCTCGCTCTCACTCTTACCAGAAATCTACAATGAGTGCTGCTCACGTACGCAACGCCAATGAGTGCTCCAAATCTACCATAGCGGCCCTCGTTCATATTTCGCAGCAAATTGTTGCAAACAAGCACGTGCCGTTTTTTCCAAAGCGGGACGCGCGCAATTTATTGTCGCTCACAATGCTGATGGTACTGAGATTTATGTGTTGTGGTCACCACACGCCTACGCCTTGCTGACACCGACGACCAGCCGCCCCGAAAACAAATGTCCTTTGTGTGCACAATTAAATATGATGCATAATTTCACGAAATCAAGCGAGATTTTTAAACAACTCATTGATTGTTATTTAAGCAGCGGTGCATTAGTGTGACCACACGCGTATAACTACAAAATACTAAAATCTACTGTCAATCTGAAAATTTAACGATAACGTATGAAAAATATGAAGTAACGCAAGTATTGTATGTGAGCCAGAAATTTGAATTCAATTTAATTTTAAAATCCAATGAGCTTTTAAAACAGTTTACAGTTCAAAGAAGCAAAGCAAAAATGCTTATTTATGAAAAACTTGGACACAAAAAGCCGAAATCAAATATGCATACATGTTTATGCATATGCACACATATAAATATAAAACTGATAGAAACCTGTTTTAGATTTGTTTACAGTTTAGTTTGTTGGATGGCGGACAAATCATTCTTTTAATATTATAAAATTCGTATGGTACCCATTATTATATTAGATCTTCTTCTTAGGCAGAGACGACCCATTTTAAGAAGAATACAGGGTATAAAAATGATTAGTAATGCACAACATGCTAAATTCTTCAATATAAGACTAGATTTGTAAAAACATATAAGAGTGCAACTATCAGCCTTCTGTTAAAAATAACGTGCTGCTTGGAAGTCTCAACAACAATCTTATCTTGTATTTACGAGCAAGCACTTGAAATTTATAAACAACTTGAGGTCTTATATGCCAGTCGCTCTCGGGAAACAGACAAGACGAGTTCGCTTTGATATGGTCTATCCCTTTATTGTGATTATCACAGTGTTTGTACTGTTATACTGGGTACTTAAGATCAATAAAGAATATTATGTATTGGCTTTTTTTGCGCGTCGAGCTCGAGCTACGGATGGAAGATTCGTGGATAACATTGCCCCTATATTGAAGGGCAATACAATCTTTGGGAACGTTTTCGATCTATGTGGAAAAGACGATGGTAATAAAAATTAATGAATTTTTATGATAAGCTTATTATTAAATACTTTACTTTAGCGGGAACTTTTAGGTATTATCGTGATGCAGCTCTGGAAATGGGCAAAAGCTATTTGATCTATGCCTTCGGGTCACCCATGTTCAATATTATCGATCCTGTGAATGCGGAATTTGTATTGAGTAATCCGACTCTCATAACCAAGAGTATAGATTACGACTTCATGCAGCCAGCCCTGCATAAAGGATTGCTGACCTCAACAGGTAACCCCGCCTTAAGATGTCGAAATAAATTTATTGAAATTCTTCTTTGAATATTTTGTAGGCAAGAAATGGCATACGCGACGTAAGATGATAACTCCAACGTTCAAACATAATGTTTTAGTTCAGTTTGAGGAAATCTTTAGGCGAGTCTGTTATGTTTATGAATATATAAATATATATATTTTCATGTACATATATACATATACATCTCTATTTCAGGGTGGAAAGTCAAAAGTTTGTAAAGCAATTCGAGCATCAAGAGGAAAGCATCGTATCACTTACGGAAATTATACCCAGATTTTCACTCAATAGCATTTGTGGTAAGTTCAATCAATATATAGTAGATTTCTTATAATGATTTCGTGGTTGTAGAGACAGCCATGGGCATCAATCTGGATGATATGACTGAGCGCGGCGATCATTATCGCGAGAGCATGAAAATGTTTGAGAAATGTTTTGTGAAAACGTTCACCAATCCACTGCATTATTATGGGGCAATCTACAAATTGTTTCCAATCAATGAGAATATCCCATATTTGAAAGTGGTACATGACTTCACCAACGATATTATAGCGAAGCGCCGGATTCTCCTAGAGGAGGAGCTAAATGAAAGACGCTGCCATCAGTTACCAGACGATGATATGTTAGTAAATTGTTAATTAAAATTGTTAATTAATATTATATAATTTATAATCAAATTTAATTTGATTTTTCCATCTTATACCCTCCACCCAGCTACGTTAACAAGAAGCGACGCTTTGCCATGCTGGACACACTCATATGTGCAGAGAAGGACGGATTGATCGATCATGCGGGCATTTGCGAGGAGGTTAACACACTTATGTTCGGCGGCTTTGATCCCTCGTCTATCACCTTGATGTTTACCATTTTTAATTTATCCATGTACGAAGATATGCAGGAGCTATGCTATCAAGAGATTTTGGAACATATACATGATCCCAACAATTTGGACATTAATCAGTTGTCAAATCTTAAGTATTTGGAGCGCTTCATAAAGGAAACACTACGAATATTCCCACCTGTCCCTATTATAGGTCGCCAGACCTCAGAAGAAACTGTACTGCCAAATGGGCTTATTCTGCCTACCGGATCACAGATCATTATGCACGTCTTTGATCTGCATCGTAATCCCAAGTACTGGGATCAACCGGATGTTTTTGATCCTGATCGTTTTCTACCACAGAACAGTGTAAAGCGACATGCATATGCATATATACCATTTAGTATGGGTCTGCGTAATTGTCTAGGTAAGTAATCTTTCAACATTAATAGATATTCATTCTTAAAATTTCTTTGAATTTCGCCCTTAGCTCAACAATACTTTATGATTCTAATAAAAACGCTGCTGTGCTTTATTTTGAAAAAATTCAAGATTTTGCCAGTCACCAATTCGAAAGATCTTGTCTTTCATATGGGCCTAACTCTTCGCGTTGAAAATAATATTAAAGTGAAATTTGTCTTGCGAAATAAATAATAAACAAGTCAACTGAAATATAGATATTTTGTTTTTACGTTATTTACACTAAAAATACCGCCAAATGAAAGATACTAAAACAGTATTTAAACAGTGCAGAAAGAAGAAAGTTGGCAGTTTTGTAGCCATAAACACGTTGGCAGCACCAGACACCAATGAGCGTGCGCAGAGCGCGTAAAACAAAACTGAAAAAACAGAGAAGCCGAGAAGACATCGCGCACTGAACGGTGTTTTTACAATTACTACGATAAAATAAATGTAGCCATTGATATCACTGCGCAATTTAGAGTGTTAATCAATGCAAAGAACGTGCGCTATAGAGAGCTTAATTCAATTTAAGCCAAACTGCTGCTGCTGCTATTGCAAACATAAACAAATACAAAATTGCCGTGGATATCAAAGCTGCCAAAATAGCATCAAAAAGGAAAATGATAAAACGAGAAATGCAGCGATATTATGCAGAACGTGAGACAACTGGACCGGAGTTCGGTAAGAGTTCTTTTTTTTTATTATTTGGTAACTACAATACACAATTGAAAACAGCAGAATCAACCCCCCAGCGGTATCACGCACACACTACAGTCTTCCCCTAAACAGAGAAGACGGCCTAAGGGTTGGTTCTGCTGCTGTTGTTGTTGTTATTGTTGTTGCTATTTGAGAAGAACGTAGAAAGCGAAGTGTACTGCGACACAGATTTTAACGATTTTTCCCAAAAAAACGCACACACACAGATGATCGCCTTATAAAATTGGTTCGCGCCAATCCTGCCATTTACGATGTGAGCCATCCGCATTACCGCCGAAATCCCGTCAGAGTGGACATATGGGATCGTATAGCTAACGAACTGGGCGCTTCATGTAAGTAAAACTAATTAAATTACATCGATTTCTGATTTCAGAGTTTACAATATTAAGAGAGAACAAATTGAGAAATGCCTTTCTAATTTTTTTTTATATTGTAAAATGAGAATACCCCCTTTTTTTTTGCCTTGTCTACTTCCCTATTTTAAAATCCAAATATATCTATTGTATTTAATCCACCCCATTTCTGTACTCAAACAGCACGATTTCTACAAACGAAATGGAAGAACATACGCTACAATTATCTGCAAGAGATTAAGGCTCTGGAGACAGGTCAGGTAAATCCGAATGTGCGCAAGCGGCGCTTCACAGAGGATCTATCATTTTTACAAAACACAGCACAAACGTACAATGTGAGAAAGGCGCAGGCCTACATAACCCAGACCAATAATAATACAAATAATAATAATAATGGTGGTGGAAGCAGCGACAACGACAACGACAGCAACAGTTTTCTCTACCCAGATCCGGAGCATTTGCGAGTTGATCTAACGGAGAACTATGATATCATTGAGCTGGACGATGATAACAGCGAAGATGGCTCGACACATGCGGGTGGTCACAGTGATAACGAGATCGTGCCTGAGCTCATGGTCATGGAGCCCAAGCCCGACGTCAACTTGCAGGAGTCGATGTCTGTCAATGGCAACGGCAGCACCGACAACCACAACGATACGGAAGCCAACTCGCCGGCCTCCTCGCCGCTGCTCATGCCCATGGTGATAATGGGCAATGCCGATGAGACGTCCCAACAGGACCTTAAGTCCCATGGTCATACTGAAGACATGAAGCCGCAATACCACAATCAAAACGTCAAGACCGAACCTCAATACAGACAAAATAGCGCGCTGTCCAATGGTGAGGTGACCATAGAACCTATATATAAGGCAGCGCTCACGCGACGCAGTGCACCCGGCAAGGACACTATGGCAAATGCGGCAAAGCGGAAAGCCCTAGCTGCTCCTGTACCCCGAATAGCGGCTATCAATGATCCCATTGAGCTCTACTGCCTATCGCTGGTGGACACGCTACGCAGCATGCCCAGATCGGAGCGCGAACGAGTCAAGTTCGAATTTGCTAACATTCTAAAGGACGCTAAGTACAAGGACGAGGCCTAATCTTAATTACAAATCTGTTTCTCTGGGTATTTACGCATACGAACAATTCTAAGTCACATTAAATGTATTATTTTTACATAATATGCAGATTATATAGAGTTTTCTAAGACGCTAATTAGAATAAGTTTTCTATTTAATTTAGATTTTTTTATTAAAACGATGTTGTATGTTTTCATATCTATTCAGTTGTATCAACAAAACAAAATAAATTATACATACACATTCTAAAATTATTAACAAACAAAATTCTTTTATTTTTGACCTTAATAAAGATCGCTTCAGGCTGACCTTTAAGTGGATCGGAATCTCTTAACAGTTTTTGTCTTAAAGATTCCAGTTTCCCTTACTCCCATCGCCCAGTCAAGTTAGAGAGTTAAAAATAAGAATAAAACAAATTGTTTTAGTTTTGTTTGCAGCTCAAACGCTTTCAAAATTTATTTGTATTTGTATTACGCATAAGTAGTATTTTTAAGGTATAGTGTATATGTTATGATCGAAACGTTTTAGATACTAATGTTTTTGTATACACTGTCTATTAACTATGTTTTTTTTTTTTTTTTTTTTTATAATTGATGTTCATGCAAAATCCCGACTATTATATGTATATATATATTTAATATGTATGTGTGTTAATTCGATCAAATTAAAACTATTTTTCGTTTTCATTATCGTCAATATAAAATCTAGGTAAACAACGTTTTTAGTCTTGCAAAATGGTATAACATCTAAAAAATTTTGCAAAATGAAGGGTTAGCTTCGGAAAATCATAGGTTCCATATATTTCATATATAGGGCGTAAGGCATATCAACAGTAAGATTAATAAATAGTCATGTTAGTTTTCTTTCAAAAGAAACACCATTGAAAACTATTAAAAAAAAGAACTAAAAATAAAACAAATAGAGGACTCTCTTAACTTTAAATTAAATTTATATATAAATATATATACATATATAGATATATACATATGTATATTTATACATATATTTATTTATGTTATATATATCTATATAACTGTATTTGTATGAAATTAAAATATTGTAAAAACAATTTGTTCGCCCATGTTCTGTTTGAGCTGCTGCTATGACTAATTCTTACTATCTAGAGCTATCTACAAATCGTGGCGCGGCGTATTCAGGACAGAGCTCTGAGTCAACAGTTCACGTCCATTGTTTGCATCCTGCCCCGGCTTGTTGCTATCCTCTGTGTCTAAAATGTCAGAGAGATCATACATATTGGGCTGATATGCCATTAGCTCAGAGCCGCTATTTGCTGCAAATTTCACAAATTTAAATTGAAATAATGCAAAACATTATCTATTATTGATAACTTTACATACCTTTCTTGTCACCGGCCATGTTTTCATTCAAAAAGGACAGACCATAGTTATCCATCACATCCGAATCATTGAAGAGCTGTAAGCGAAAAGCAAATAAATACAATTTTGTTTAAATGTTCTCCAATTGTTTGATAAATTATTTTAAAGCGCGGGCGCAAATCAAAACTAGGTAGACGCACCGCGGTGACCTTCAGTAGCAGCTCCTCGTCGGACAGCTGCAATGCGGGATTCCTGGCAGCAACACCTTTCGGCGCAGACTGAACGTTCACATAGAATAGAATATATATATTATGTTATGAAATGACTGATAAGACGGACACACGGACACAGCTCAACAAAAAGCTACAACTAAAGCTACTTTCGTCAGAGTGATACTTACGCCCTTTAGCATGTTCTGATCAATGGAAACGCCCTCGCCGCGCAGTAGATCTTTCAGGGTCTCAAGCTCATCTTGTAGGCTATCCAGGTGACCGGAGACTTCTTCCCTATAGAACGATATTATCGTTAGGTACCGATTCATTATTGGTTTAGGCTTAACTACTTACACTGCAGGTATTCGAGAATCGTTACCATTATCGCCTGTGTACTTGGTAACTGCCATTGCTTGATGCGGTTGCAACTGCTGCTGGTCTTGTTCATTATTATTGTCCTTGGCAGCTGCGGCCGCTTTTGAAGTAGAGGCCAAATTGGCATCAGTTACCAAAGGATTATCAGGGCTACTGTTGGTCAGGTCAAACGTGATCGGCATATCGGCAAACTTTCCACTATTTACAGTATTGCGCCCAAACTGTTGTTGTTGATCCAGTTTGGCAGATTGCTCATCCATGCCAGCGGAGGACATCAAGGAGTCATCCTATAAAACCATAATTAATTTGGTCTGTCAATCATTTTTCTTTTTCGTTGCTTTTCAACTTACCTCAAATATATTCGTTGGCATATCGTTGCTAATAAAGTTCACATTGTAGAGATCCGCGTCGTTCGAATCAGGTTCTAGCAACGAAGGCATACTCGCAGCCACACCCCTTACCTCCGGCTCTGTCTTGACCAGCACCCGTTGGGGCATATTCAACTGTGACTCATTTTGCTCATTGCGTGTGCGAGAGGACTTTGGAGACATATCCAAATCAACCTGGCCAAGTATATCTAAATTCCGGCGCAGTTTGTTCTTCTCCTTAAGCTGCTGACGCTTACGCGCCTCTTGCTCCCGCACCATGGGCGTGGTGAGCACATTTAACTGCTCGTCGCTATTGTATAGACTATTGGGACTGGGCTGAAATTGTTGCTCCTGCACATGAGTTTCGGGTGCCTCTGTGACGGTGTAGAGCACTTGTTGGCCACCTGGCGAGCTGGCGACGTTGGTCGTACCGTCGCCGCTATTCAATAGCTGAGCGGTAATAAAATCTTCGGCGCTCTGATTCGAGTAGTCGTAATTTTGAGAGCTGGTAATGCTCGCATTGGAACGAGGCCGCTCCATAGCTTGCGGTGAGACGCTCTCTCCATCATACTGCTTGGAATAGGGACTGTTTGGGTTCATGACCTCTCCAAGCAGCTCCTCGCCCAACTCGTGGATGACGGGGCCGCCTTCGCTCTCCGACTCGCTCGCATTACGCTTGCGAGCATTCTCCGGCGTATCGTTAATCATCAGCTGCATGTGACGCTTCACACCGGACATGTTACGCGATGGCTGCACTATCGAAATCAGAAACTGTATCAGCTTATTGACAATCTGCTGCTGCTTGGCATGCTTTTGACGTAGCGAAGCGATTTCGCGCCAGAGAGCTTCGTTCTCCTGCTTCATCACCGAGAAACGCGAGTCCAAGTTATCCTGACGGCCTCGCATAGCCTTCACATCACTTAGCACTTTCGATACAGTCTCCTGCTTCAGCAAGCTCTTCTCATCCACGGTTTTGGTGTTGGATATCTTGCGCTTGATGTGGTCCAAGAGATAGGGATAATTGCGCTTGAAGCATGGATGTGAAAACTCAATCTCATCCCGATCGAAACGCAGCCCACCATTCTCAATCGAAGTGATCTTATGAAAGCCATCTGTAATATATAATAAATAATTAGTTTACTATCGAGAGCTAGTTAATTGAGGCTGATTTTTTAACTTACACATATTCAGTTGACGTATGAAGCTAGCCATATTGTTATGCTTGTAGTTCAATGGCAGCAACTCACGAGCGAATTGGGCCTGATTTTGAATAATGAAACTGCGTCCATCCTGATATAAAAATATAATATAAAAGAGATAAGATTATAAAAATTATGAAAAATTGTAAATCCCAAGCATATATCTAAAATTTCTTTTACTAAAACTTCAGCTAGAAATATATTTTTAATAATTAAATAAACAAATAAATAAATAATAAAGCGATAAATTAATAAGATATGAAAACAAAATAAACTTAACTAAATCATATTCGAATTTTTATAATCCACTGATAATAAAAACTAATTTTCATTTAATAGTAAATAATAAAAAGGAGTTAAAAATGAATCAAAATTTTCCCTTATCAAAATACCATTGGAACTAGGCTATGCAATTTACTTTATTTATAGCTTTGATAAACACAAATTATTAGCTTACAAAATTAAGAGTTCATATTCCCTATCAGACATTAAAATTCACTTATGCGCTGATAAGGGTGCCAAAATAAAAATTATTTTTACAACAGGCAAAATATTTATCTAATTATAAAGCCACACACACGAAAAGCGTGTGAAATATGGCAAACAAAAATGGAAAAAGAGCTTGCTTATCTCGGCAAACACTTGGCGAAAGCAAGCCCAAAACAGAATGAGAAGCACTCAGGGCAGAAAAACAAAATTGAATTGAGTTGTGACAGATAGACGAACGGACGGACGGAAGGGGAGAGACAAATGGAAAATTTTCAGAGATGCATTGGATAGAGGGCACGCACGTACGCACGGTCAAACGGCCTATGCAAATTGACAACAATAAAAGCAGCATACAAAAAGAAAAAAAAAAAAGAAGAGAGCAATCCTCTTTCATACGTGCGAGCGAGCATACTGACAAAAACAACAACAACGAATGTGCAGACAAACGATGACGTAGTGAAAGTCGAAACAGAATTAAGTCACCTGCATTGGTGTTGTTGTTGCTATGTCAAATGAAAAAAAAAAAGATGTAAATAAACAATATGGCGGCCTACCTTGCTCCAACAAATTAAATTGTTTGTATCGCTATCCTCAACCAGACGCCAGAGTTTAGCCAAAAAGGCTGGCACTCCGCTGCCTGTTTCTCCGACCGTATGCATGTTGCGACGTGGGCGCTGCTGCTGCTGCTGGTCCTCCTCGTCCTCCTCTTCTTCCGTTGATTCGTGCTTTAGTTGCACGGCCTTAAGGCTTGCACGCGTTTTGGACATATAAAACGTCAATCAGAACTACTGTACGGAATATGAAAATTGCAGAAAAAAAACTGTATCAATGAATATGAATTTTTAACTCTTGCCACAGTTCATTCCACATCCAGTCACCATATATTTTCTCATATGTGTATGTGTATGGTACCTACCGCAATACTTTACAGCTGTTTTCTTGATTTATATTCGTTTTATGAGTGGAAATAAAATGTTCTTCACTTAGTTAACACTTTGTTCTTGATTAATTTTTCAATCACTTTTCACTATTCTTCTTTTAATGTATTTTTTTAACAATTTTATGCACAGCGTAATTGTTGAATTTCACGAATAAAATAATTTTCTTCTTCCTCTGTACTGTCTATCGCAATCGGTCTCGATGCTGTCGAGCAAAAACCTATCGAAGACAACGCTGCAGCTATTTATATACTTTTTCAAAGTATCGAGTACTCGCTAGTATATTCTAGTAACAGACAAAAATACAAATGATGCAATTTAAAATTAATTTGCGTTGATCAAATTGTTTTGAATCGTACAAATATAAATAGTATGATTTATGGTACTTTATTTAATTTTTAATTGCTGAGGGACCCTTATTGAACTTGCACTATCCAACACTGTTCAGTTAACACAGGTCATTTGCTAACACTGTGCATATGCTGAAAAATGGCTGACACTTTTAATTGCCGAATCAAGTGATTGTTTTAGTGTATTTTGTTTGCTATAATGCGAAAATATGCACAAAATTACTTAAATATTAATAACGAATGTAATTTAATGCTACACTAATTTAATATATGTGTTGAAACACAATAAAAGGTATGTAAATGCAGGTTTTAAAATGCGGCTCGTCGTGCACGGCTGCGTGAGAAAAAAACGTAGGTAAGAAGTAGAATACAAAAGGGCCCGCAAACGGTTTCAGTGTTCTCTTTCTCCGTATGATTATGTGTATGTGTGTTCGTGTGTATATTTTGTATGTGTGAGTGTGTGAGCAGCAACAAATTGCTTGAAAAAAGGCGCCAGTTTAGTGTTGCCGCAGAAGTAAAAATGTATGAATTAGAATTTAATAAATGTTTCTTTTTTGCTTTATTCTTGTTTTTTTTTTTATAGAAAAGACTGCGCACAAAGTAACTGCACAATAAAGCTATCCAAATGATGAACAACCATTTTCATTTGCAAGCACATGACCACAGCAACGCGTCGTCAAATGTGGCGCCGCAATTTGCTGGCGCTGTCGCTGCGCCAACAACCACATACAGTTATTTAGCACAACCATCAGCCGCGGTGCCAAGTCCCCAGCAATGGTTGACCTATCAAATATTGCCGCCCCCACCGCCCACACTTGCGACAAATACTGTTGGCCAACTACAGCAGGCAATAGGTGGCCCGAAGCGTTATTATGCAAATGCAACAACAACGGCGCCAGCAACGCATCCGAACAGCATTCAAATAACCAACAACTATGCGCAGCAGACGCAGCCGCAGTCGGGTTCATTTAAGACAAACAACATCAACAACATACGCATTATAAGTACAGCACCTAATGTTTATAGTCTTAATAAAACCGCAGATCAATTAAATCAGCTATATGCCACGCCCACATCGTCAACTGCCGTTACTCCTGCCACGGAATTGTATGCGCCAGTTGGTGCATACTATGCAGCCCCACCAAATCTACAGCCCAAACTGCAGCCACCGCCGTTGGTGCCAGTAAGCAACAACAATAACACTACCCACAACAACAACAACAATGTTGCTCTCACCAATGTCACAAATAGTGCAGCACCTTCGTCGACCGTTGTGCTGGATCGCATTAACATATGCATCAATAATCACTACACAGAACCAAACCTCTGCCAGCCTTCGCCCATTATACCCGCTATACAGCACAAAGCGATTATGCCGATCATTGATAGCAGCACAGCTGACAGCAGTTGCAGCAGCAGCAGCAGCTGCTCGACAGGTCGCAGCAGCAGTGCAGCCACAGCTGCTGCTGTCATAGTCATAGACGAGCCGGACTCTACAACAACAACGCCTCATACACCACCCACAACACCAGAGACTCTAAGCTCCCCCATAAAATCACCCGGCAGCAGTAATAGCTGCGTGCTCTTGCCAGCGACTGTGCTGAAGCAGAGCTTCACCACAGTCACACAGAGCATTGAGGAGGAGGCAGTTGAAATATCAGTGGCGGCTGCTGCACCTCCCACCCCACCCACACCACCACCACCTCCGGCACCAGCACATAGTCCCCCACCAATTACCTATGCGCTACAGGAGGATGTGTTCATAAAATGCAACGATGGACGCTTCTATTTAGGCACCATAATAGCACAATCGGATGATCAGTATCTGGTGCGCTTCGACGACAAGTCGGAGCAATGGTGCGAGCAGGAGAAACTTCGCAAATTGGGTAACGAACCGAGTACAGGCGGCACAGCCGCCAGCCAAAGCGGACCAATGTGCGTGGCCTGCAAGCGGGCGCAGCACGAGGATGTTGTCGAAATTTGCGAACGTTGCGGCCGTGGCTATCATCGTGGCTGCACCACCGAAATAGCCAGTGGCGTCTGGTGCTGCAAGCGTTGCGCAAAACCCATGAAAATGCAACCAGCTCTCGAGGCCAACAAACCGCACGGCATTTGTCGGCAGCTGCCGTATCATGTAAGTTCATTGCTCATCGAAATGAATGCAAGAGTTATACGAGGACTTATGCATTATTCATTGTTATTTGCAGGCGGACAAGCTGAGCTGGGATGAGAAGCATCGCGTCAATGAGGAGCAAATCTATTGCTATTGCGGCAAGCCTGGAAAATTCGATCACAATATGTTGCAATGCTGCAAGTGCAAGAACTGGTTTCACACCCAATGCATGCAGAACTTTAAGCGCAAGCTGCTACGCGGCGATATGTAAGTGTGTCAGGTTGATTTTCCCTATGAATCAGTGTCATGTGGAATATATATATATATATATATGGGAATATACATATATTTTGGTTAGACTTTATATTGTAGAAGCCATTTATCGTAGTATCAAGATATATTTAGTTGCATTGTTGCACAATTTGTATATACTGTGCATTGCATTTCAGTGTTTATTTAATTACTATTTAAAATTGGAAATAACTATACATAGTAACTATACATAGTAAAAAATAATATGAAATTTAACCGCAAGCTGTTGGGCGGCGGTAAGTGTTGCCGACTAATTGTCCCTATAAATCAATAGCATCTTAAATATGAAATTGTATGGCTAGAGTTGTTTTTAGTTTAAATTTTATATTATTGTGGATAATCTGTTATTTTATGCGATTCAAGATTATAAAAGTTATTAATTATTAGAAATCAAATTGAATTTAATGATAACTTTATCATTTTAACATTTATCTTGTATTAAATTTTGACAGCTTCTTTGTATTCTGTTGCACTGTGTGCAACAATGGCGTTGAATTCATTCGTCGCCTTCAAATCGATTGGGTGGACATGCTGCACATAACGCTCTACAATTTGCGCAAGCATCAGCACCAGAAATATCATCATTTGCTAAAGGACATTTGGCCGTTTATACTGGAGCAGCGACATCAGCTGCCCATTTGCGAGGAGTGGCGCCAGTTGCCGGAGACAACGCTAATGGAGCGTATTAAGCAGACGCTCAAGGAGTATTCGGATCGTTTTGTCTGTGGACGAGAGTTCAAGCGTGCGCCTGCCTACTATGCACTGCGGCACAGCGGACCACCATTGACGCCGCGTGTATTTCTGCAGCCGGATGATGTGCTATGCGATGAACTGTTGATTAACAAGTTTAAGCTGCTTTTGATGCCAGAAGAAGACCTGGAGACCGGTCGAGTGCAGTCGAATGCGGTTAAGGAGAGCGCGAACACCAAAAATTCGGCGGCCAAAGATGTGTACGAGTTTCATACGGACGATGAAGAGGAAGCAGCCGAGGCCGAGGCGGAAGTCGACACCAGCGAAGATGAGATACCCATCAAGCAGATTATCGACAAGGTCAAAAAGCAGAATAAGCAACAGCAGCAGCAAAAGGAGCAGCCAGTGACATCGAACGAAGATCTGCAGGTACATTTTAAATAATTTATTAAATAAATAAAATCATTAATAACATTTTGTTGGCAGATAAACAAGTCGGGCAAGCGCACGCCTGATCTGGCAGATGATAATGCCAACGATGGCGATCCAAGCAAATTGCAGCAAATGGCGCCCGCTCCACCACAACTGGATTCCACTGCCAACAGCAATGGCATTAGCAACAGTAACAGCTTCAGCAATAGCCGCAAACGCAAGGCATTCCGCTTGTCGAAACGTTACGACAACAGCCGCCACTGTGATCTCTCTTCAGATGAGAATTCGAGCAGCAGCCGTGGCACCAGCTCACTGGATCTCATCATACCGCCGCCGGCAAATTTTCTCGGTCGCAATAATCCCTTCTTAATGGCCACGCCCAAGAAGTCGACACAGCAACGTGTCGGTGGTGGTGCTTCTGCCGGAGTGGCGGGCATCATCAATAGCATTTTTAAGCTAAAGAACGTGAAGCAGTTGAGCAGCAGCGAGCTGGCCAAGGCAACGGCAGCCGCACAGCAGCCACGAATGGTGCGTACCATTAAGCGAAGACTGAGTGCCAAAGATATTACCATTGGGCCCAATCAGGAGGTGCGCCGGCGGCGCACTCGTCGCCTGACCACGGCCATTGAGGTGAGTGTGCAAATTTAAATAATGGTTCAAAATTATTATAATTTAAATTCTGCTAATGCCTTTTCCCTCGACAGGTGATCAATACGACTACAATAAATCCCATACCCAGCCACTACTTTCCCATATATGCCAAAGATTTGCAGCCACCGGCGCCACTGCTGCCACCAGAGAAGCCCAGTCATGGCCGTTTGCTGCGCCAGCGACCCCAAAAATCTCGATGCGGCACACCGACAGACAGTCGACGCAATTCCACCAGCTCTACAGTAACCAATGGCAGCAGCAGCACCAGCAGCGGCGGAGGCGGTGCACCCGGTGCCAATGGGCATTCAATGCTTGATCTAAAGCAATCTGTGAACAGATATTTCGGTGGAGCCATGAATCGCATCGATGCCGGCGAATCGTTTGCCATACGCGCCAAACGCCGCATGAGCAATGGCCAGGTGCAATATCTGGTCGAATGGGGAAGTGATTCGGCGACTGCTGCTGCTGCTGCTGCCGTTGCCCTCACAAACGGAATCTAAGCATTTGGCAACTGATGCTGACAACTGATAACTGATAACGGATTACTTATTATCTATTATTCTTCATTGATGGTATTTTTTAGTTATGGCTTAAGCCGAAAATTTGCTGCCAGGTTTTTAGGCCCAATTTTTGTTTTGTTATTCTTAAAAAAAAAAAAAAAAAAAAAAATGGAAAAACGCCACTGCCAAAATAGCAAAATGTTTTTCGCATTTAACAAAAAAATGCAACTGAATACAGGTTTTAATTGTGCAATGGCAGTATATATTGTTGAAATAGTTAAAAATGTAACTGAAACATAATTTTCTTTATAAATCGAAATTTGGCACTTGAAAGTATTACAACATTAAACTGAAGCCTTTTTGTTTAAATTTTTTGCTGAACATGGGTAAACATATTCAAGTATAGAAATACATATATATTATTAACTGCACGAATTAAAAGAAGTTTGCTGTGTAGAATTAAGTTTCAGTTCAGTTCCAATTATTTGATAGTTATTACTACATACATATAACAAAATATATATATTTTTGAAATATATATGTGCTGTACTTGATCTAAAAACGTAAACTTAATGAAAAACATAAAAAAAAATTACACAAATTACAAATCATGTTATGCATACAAAAATATTCGAGGTATACTACATATAATTTAATCGAGGTAAAAATTAAATACAAATTAGGCATAATTAAATGTACCCATAGATTAGGCATAATTCAATAATAATGGATAAATACAATTTAATTTTTAGTATTATGAAAATACACACAAGAAATCAAAATCGAGTTGAACGCAAAACAAAATCTCATGCATTTGCATTATAAACAAAAAAGAAACAGAATATACAGAAACACACTTAAGCATTATTCTATATGTGTAAAATAAACTTTTAAATAAATGTTTATACAATAAGTGCATTGATATAATTGGAATATGTGTTTTTTACGGCTCGGCTCAGTAAGCACTTTTCAAGAAACGAATTAATACAAGCAAAGTCTACTATATCAATTTCCATTAAGTAAATAAACATCCGATAGATATACGAAGCTGACTCAACGAAAGAGAGTTAACGAATGTACGAACATGTATGCATGTGTGCAAGTATGCATGTGTGTGTGCACATATGAATGTATTAGTGTTTTTTGAAAAGTTTGATAACTCTAAACGAAGCAGGCGATGCAGGCATCGAAAAAATGTTGACACATTAGCTGAGCTCGTTGTCAGTCTGCCTGCCACCTCATTAGGAGACACACTAAGATATTAAAAAAATAGGTTTATTAGCCGAAAAAAAACTCAAAAAAAAAAAAAAAAATTAAACAATTGGTTCGATGCAGTCTTTTGTTCGGTTTGTTTGAGTGTTGTTTATTTCGTATAAAATATAAAAAACCAAAAAAATTTAATTCTCTGTTCGTGTGCATTCTAAAAAACAAAAAAAAATATATAAGGAAACCCTTTTGTCTCTCGAGGCGTACTTATAAACCGCACTTCCCGTTGCAAGGCCGCGTCTGTGACCGTTGGTAAGTATAATTAAATTGCAAGGTATATTTACATACATATGTACATGCAAATATAAATATTTAAAATCTTCTGGTCTTTGAGCCCTCCAAATCGATTGTCGTAATATTAATGATTAATAATAATACGCAATAGGTTTCTTTTTGGTATAAATGAAAATGGGTATATTTATTAAATAAATCGGATTTTTCTTTGCCGCTAATGAAAAGTTGCACATCTTCCGCCAAAAAATCTATGTATATATTTTGACAGGAAAATTTATATTTTTTTCGCATGTCAGTTGTCAATATAAATATTTGAAAGTTTCTGGTCTGTGAGCCCGCCATAACTATTGCAGTAATACTAATAATTAATAACCAATAATATGCATTCGGGTTTTCTTTGTCATAAATTAAAAAAAAGTATATTTTTTTTTATAAAAAATCGGTTTGTTTTTGCCGCTAATTAAAAGTTGCACATCTTCCGTCAACAAAATTTTATATTTTCTGACAGTAAAATTGTTAATTTTTTCGCATGACAGTCGTCAATTTTCAAAATGGGCGAATTGCGGGGAAAAATTGATACAAAAAAAATTAACATTGACTTTGTAGAATCAGTGTTGGATAATATCGAATTAATATTTGACAGTCACTAAAACCACTGACTTATCGATAAGCGAGTGTCAAATGTAACGAGCTGTTTTCTGCCCTCGTTCTAGTAAGTGAATGCGGCGAGTCGAGTAGAGTCCGTTTAAGTGAGCGGTCGTGGTTTCGCTTAGCACACGACTTATCACATATTTTTTGTGAAGAAAAAAAAAACTTAAAAAATAAAAAAAAAAATTAAAAAAATATAAAAAGCAACAAAAAAAATTGTAAAAAGTAGCAAAAAATTCGAGCAAGTGCTGAAAACGTAAGTACAAATACTACTGCAAAATTCCCAATGCAAAGCAAAATTAAAATTTTCTTGTGAAATGTGATTCATGTGCCACGCAAGATGGCGACGTAAGCTGTCGTCCAAACAGAGCGCAGTAAATTGCTAAAGAAAACGAACAAAGACCCAGCCCACTGTATGATTTGCATGTTGAGTTGACTATAAAAGATTATATATTTAAAATGGAGTACATTTAATAATTCTAATGCGAGCTTAGCGTTTTTGTGTGTTTTTGTATATATGTGTGTGTGCGTATGCATGTGGAAATTTTCCAACATGCTTTCTGTCTGTTCGTATTGGGCTGTGAAAGAAGGAAACAGCAACAACAAAGCACATGCCTATGCCGCCGCGCAGTGTTGCCATGTCGACCAATCGACCGCCGTTCAACTGTCACATGCGTCAGTATTGCCATAGAAATACGCACTCACTTAAAAAAAAAGAATAGCAGAGAGCGAGAATCACGCCGCTTAGTTTTTGCTTTTATAAAATTAGTTTTTGCAACTTTTGTTTTCCTGTCAAAAATACTTGCTAAAACTTTATCAAAGCTCTGCACGATATCTACCCATAATTTGTAATAATCGATCTACAGCCGAAATATATGTTTATTAATACCAGGAGGACCTAATCATCAAAAATGGCTTCTTTATACGTGGGTGATTTACACCAGGACATCAACGAAGCGGGACTATTTGAGAAATTCTCCTCTGCTGGTCCAGTTCTGTCCATTCGTGTCTGCCGCGACGTTGTTACCCGTCGCTCATTGGGCTATGCCTACGTGAACTTCCAGCAGCCAGCCGATGGTGAGTAATCAGTAATTATAAATTTGTAATTGTAATACAAATACATATAAACTTTGTCCAATGTGGACTCGTACAATGAAAGCAGTATAAAAACACGTGTGCAATTTTCTTGTGCGCACACACAGACACAGCAAAAGTGCTATCATACTTTTGTGTATGTGTATGTGTGAATTCCAGTTTTTGTGTCTGAAAGTGAAAGAGCAAGCAAAAAGGAGAAGAAAAACAGCTGGTTCTCAGTGACTAATCATCACAGAACTAGAAGTTTCTTTACAAATTGCAATTTATATGCATATTTATTGTAATTTTTTTTTTAACAATGGCTTATCACACACAGAACCACACCGCGCCCTGTTTTGTTCTGTTGCAATCTCGCAATGGCGTCAGTTTTGCCTTGCAACTATTGTTTCCAAGTGCTGTTGGCAGAGATTGCATGTGTGTGTGTGTATAAGAGAGAGCATGCTTATATACATGTGTGTGTGTCTCCATAAACATGTGTTTATTGTTTATTTAACATTTTGAGAAACTGGCTGAGTAGTGTTTTATACCCTGTTTTATTCTCTTTTTTCTTTTATCGATCTATTTATAGGTTATATATGATTAGCAAATATTTGCACGTTTTTACATTAAACTTTGAATGTCGCTTTGGCAGCATTTTACGCTTCCACTTCGCATATCCAAAAGTGAGTGAAACGTCTTTTTGTTTTGCTTTCACTTTTTATGTAAAATGCAAGGCCGTTGTCACCATGTAATACCAGTGTTGTGCATTCATTCATTAACACGTGTAAATTCTTGGAATGCCTAAGTCCAGTATATTAAGACGACATTGAACCATGCCAGTTTTTGTTTTTACGCACATAACGAAAACAAACTTAAACTTTCACCACTACAGAAACTACGCTAAGCTCAGCTATTGTTGTTGATCTCTCTGCCAAAAGGTCGTTTACATTTTGAGTTTTATTGAATTAAGGCACCGTCCCTGGTTTTAGTGTGTGACTGTGTGTGTGTGTGTGTGTGTGTGTGTGTGTGTGAAAGCGTAGTCATCGCATCGTCGCATTCCGCTAAGTTTACTGAACTGTCTGCGTCTGTTATGAATCGTTTGCATTTCCGAAATTTCTATTTCTCTTTGAAGTTAGGTTAGGGTGAGTTAGGCAACTTATACCCATTGGTTGGTCAGATAATCCCATTTTGAGCCAGCTAAGATTCAAAGTTGCTAAATTAATTTGCGTGACTTACCATGTAAATAAGTCATTAACTCTTATTTGCAGAAGTAGAAGCGTAACACTATTAATTAAGATATTAGACTTTAATCACATTTAGCAACTTATACCCATTGGTCGGTCAGATAATCCCATTTTGAGCCAGCTAAGATTCAAAGTTGCTAAATTAATTAGCGTGACTTACCATATAAATGAGTCAATAATTCTTATTTATAGAAGTAGAAGCGTTACACTATTAATAAGGATATTAGACTTTAATCACATTTAGCAACTTATACCCATTGGTCGGTCAGATAATCCCATTTTGAGCCAGCTAAGATTCAAAGTTGCTAAATTAATTAGCGTGACTTACCATATAAATGAGTCAATAATTCTTATTTATAGAAGTAGAAGCGTTACACTTACCTAGATATCAATATAATTACTATTAAATATGGCAACTTATACCCATTGGTTGGTCAAATTATTATTTTTTGAGACAATTAAGATTCAAAGTTGCCAAATCAAATAACGCAGTTTACCATGTAAATGTCTCAAATTATCATTTACAAAAACAGAAGCGTTACAGATTTCAAATAGTGTATAAATATATAATCTTGCCTATTTACTTTAATTATATATATTTTTTAAAATATTTATATTTACCCCATGTGCAATATTGATTATTGTTATTTCCAAGAATTAATTCGAATTGCGTCATTTTAATTTTTTCCTTTTCCTTTTTTGTAGCTGAGCGTGCCCTGGATACAATGAATTTTGATTTGATTCGCGACAAGCCCATACGCATTATGTGGTCGCAGCGCGATCCTTCATTGCGTCGGTCCGGAGTTGGCAACGTTTTTATCAAGAACCTCGATAAGGCAATTGATAACAAGGCCATCTATGACACTTTCTCCGCCTTTGGTAACATTTTGAGCTGCAAAGTTGCCACCGATGAGAAGGGCACTTCCAAGGGCTATGGCTTTGTGCATTTTGAGACAGAGGAGGCAGCCAATACATCTATCGATAAGGTGAACGGCATGTTGCTCAACGGCAAAAAGGTCTACGTCGGTAAATTCATTCCACGCAAGGAGCGCGAGAAGGAGCTGGGCGAGAAGGCCAAGCTTTTCACAAATGTGTACGTAAAGAACTTCACCGAGGACTTTGATGATGAGAAGCTTAAGGAATTCTTTGAGCCATACGGCAAGATTACCAGCTACAAAGTATGTTAACAGAATGCGTCATACCAAATATTTTACATGCTTTTATTTAAATTTTAATTGATTTTCAGGTCATGTCCAAGGAAGATGGCAAGAGCAAGGGCTTCGGATTCGTGGCCTATGAAACAACAGAAGCCGCTGAGGCCGCTGTGCAGGCACTCAATGGCAAGGATATGGGCGATGGCAAAACTTTGTACGTTGCTCGTGCCCAAAAGAAGGCTGAGCGTCAGCAGGAGCTGAAACGCAAGTTCGAGGAGCTCAAGAAGAAGCGTCACGAGTCTGTGTTTGGCGTCAACTTGTACGTTAAGAATCTGGACGATTCCATTGACGATGAACGCCTGCGCAAGGAGTTCTCGCTGTATGGAACCATCACATCAGCAAAGGTCATGACCGACGAGGAGGGCCGTTCCAAAGGCTTTGGATTTGTTTGCTTCATCTCGCCCAATGAGGCCACCTGTGCCGTGACTGAACTGAATGGCCGTGTGATAGGTAGCAAGCCCCTGTACGTGGCACTGGCCCAACGCAAGGAGGAGCGCAAGGCACACCTTGCCTCACAGTACATGCGTCACATGACTGGCATGCGTATGCAGCAGTTGGGACAGTTGTTCCCGCCAAACACTGCTGGCGGCTTCTTTGTGCCCACAATGACACCCAGCCAGCGTTTCTTTGGCCCACAGATTACCACTCCGATGCGCAGCACGCCACGCTGGGCCCAGCAACAGATGCGTCCCGCTACAGCTGTTCAAAGTGTACAGGCCGGTGCCGCATCCGCTGCTGGCGCTGCCGCTGTCGGTGGCTTCCAGGGTGCAGCCGGAGCTGTGCCCACTCAGTTCCGTCAGTCCGGAGCCGGTGCCCGTGGCACCCAGCCCCAAGTGCAGGGCACACACGCCGCTGCCGCTGCCGCCGCTGCGGCCAATAATATGCGCAGCTCCGGTGCTCGCGCCATTACAGGCCAACAGTCGGTGGCCGCTCCCAACATGCAGATCGCCGGTGCACAGATTGCTGGCGGTGCTCAGCAGCGTGCTGCGAGCTACAAGTACACCTCGAACATGCGCAACCCTCCAGTACAACAGATGCAGCAGGCACAGCCATTGCCATCGCAGTTGCAGGGCAAAAGTAATTACACAGACTTGTTCATAACAGCTTGCAAATATATTGTAATCTATATATTTTTATTTCAATTTTTGTAGACCAAGAGAAGCTCATTGCCTCATTGTTGGCTAATGCCAAGCCCCAAGAACAGAAACAAATTCTGGGCGAACGTCTGTATCCGATGATTGAGCGCATGCATGCCACATTGGCTGGCAAAATCACTGGCATGTTGTTGGAAATTGAGAACTCTGAGCTTTTGCACATGCTGGAGGATCAGGAGGCACTCAAGGCCAAGGTGGAGGAGGCTGTCGCTGTGCTCCAGGTGCATCGTGTCACCGAGCCAGCTAACTAAGCTCGAAAAACAAAGCGGATTAAAATTTTTACTAATCACTCGACACCCAAAAATGTAAGCTAATCATGATAGTTTAAACGTTTATATATTTATCTAATAATTTTCTTGATCTCCTTTTGCAGTTTTTTTTCCAACATTTACTTTCAATTCAAGAAAACAAACAAAAAGAAAAAAAAAAAAAAAAAAAAACTCAAAAAATTCAAACAGAAACACAAAATCTTAAACAAAAATAGGAACAAGCATTCGCTTATTGATGCTCAAGCAAAGAAAAAACGCAGCGAATAACACAACAAGAAACACAAGATGAACAACAAACTTGAATGGCTAATGAATAAGAGAGAAACCGAGTATCTATTCAATACCGATAGGGCAACGACAAATAATATCAATTTCAATCATTTAATTTCGAACGCATTTAACGCAAGACCACATCGCAGAGGGAATCACCTACCTGCTTACAACAACAAGAAATGCAACAGGCGCAGATGTTTTTTATATATATATGTATATATTTTTCATTCTTTTGGATTTTTCAAACTAAAATGAAAAAAGAAAAAAAAACACATATACACACACACACTGTAAAATGTGTAAATCAAAACATTTTCCATATATATATTTATATATACATATGTTTATATACATGTGTGTGCATATCTACATTTATATATGCATGCATATGTATGCATCAATACGTATATATAAAAATATATATCTATACAAAAATTAATTTTTTTGCCTAAACTGAAATATTTATTTTGTATGCGCAAAAATGCAAAATAAATGATATAAATGCAAATAACGAAAAAAGTAGGCAAATGATTGATATGTTTAGCCTTATCGGCAAGTTTCTTGTTACATCTATACAAAACACTTTTTGAAATAATTTTCACACACTTATTTTTCACACTTTTCAACATCCAAACAAATATGAAAGTCAAATGTAATCATTTTTCTGTTATTTCAACAGAAAAGAGCTACTTTTAAAAAAGATGAAAAAAATAATACAAAAAAATTGCAAAAAATGTTAAAATAAATAAAAACTAAAAAATGTAAAAGTAAACAAGAGAGGTAAAGAGCTAAAGCAGGAGAAAAAAAATAAAACAAAACAAACAACAAACCGCAAGAATATGAGAGTCAAGTTTTTGCTACTTTGAAAACCAACAGTAATAAATACGTTGAGAAAAAGATACAATTTTTAAAAAACAAACAAATATAAAATATAAAAAATTATACAAAAAAATTGCAAAATCTATGTAAAACCCAAAAAAAAAAGTATGTACATATATGCATATATATATCATATATGAAAAGTTCACGGAAACATGAGGGCGCTAAAGCGCGGAACAAACGTGAAAAGTTTGATGGGAGAAGTGCGATCAAGCAAAATTTTTATGTTTAATAAAAAATGAATTAAAAATAAAAAAAATTACAACTTGCAAATATATATATACATACATATATTAAAACAAAAGCAAACAATAAAAAACAAGCGGGACGCCAAGTTATTTTTTATTATTTGCGTTCAGCCTTTTGTTAGATGTTTTTACACCATACATACGAGTATATTAAAGCAAAATAAAAAGAATAGGCCATGCCCATGTAGCGCATGAAGTGAAATTCATATTTTTTTATTAAATAAAGTGAAAAAATAAAAAAACATTTGAAAAAATTGCAAAATACAAAAAAAAAAATACATTTATACGCAAACTGCTGCAAAAAATATTACAAATATAAAAAAAAAAAAATATTAAAAAGTCGAAACCCGATTTGGAATATTCAGATTGATTTTTTTTTTTTTGTGATGACATTGCTGAAGGAGTCGAACCAAAATATACTTTTTATCAAATATAATTACAGAATCAACCACACACACACACACACTTGAAAACATAATATATATTACAGGTATATGTTAAGCAAATAATTTGCATAATTCCAAACTATTTGTTAACTGATTGGATTCCACTTTGTAAGCTGTGCACTTGCACGGCAAACATTGTCAAATTAAAATAATATTTAAATCAATCTGCACAGCGCAGTCAACAAAATTAACAAATTAACAGCCACAACTTTGTACACCCTGAAAATTTAATTAAATAAAATTCCACTTCGGCAAAACACAAAGTTATTTCATTTCAATTATTTTAGCTGGGGAAAAAGGAGATTGATCTCTTAAAATCCGTTTCGGCCAAAGAGAAATGAATTGTAAGGCTGCAAAGCTGGGAGCTTAATCTTGGATAATGGATATATCACCCTTATTTGGATCGCACAAATCGAACTGTGCGTATAAATCTATATGTATATTGAGTTATTTTTATATCATTCGCGTGTTTTATATAACAAATATCACATGCTTTGTTTTTCAACAATTTTATTTAATTTTGCTATAACAATCGTCTTTATTAAGAGAACTTAGCAGTTATTAAGTTTTAAATCATACTTGAATAAATAATTGAAATATTTGTAGATTTTTTTTTTTAAATTGGATTCGAAATAACAAAGGTACGAAAAATTGAATCTTTAATCTTAGAGCTATTATAATAGTAACAATGAAAAATGTTAGTGAGTAAAGTTTTGGCCTTGTTGCGTTAACTGAGGTAAGCAGACTATAAGATGTTGGCTAATCCAATTCTGACAAGAGCTTGCTCCATTTATCGCTCCCGTTGCGCACACTTAGTCCTCATCATCGTCGTCATCGGATGGCACAAACAAATCATTTTCTTCTAGAAAGTTCGCCACGTTCTTGCTAATGGTGGCCCCCACAAAGAGTCCAGGAATCACAGCACATAGTATAGCAAACAGTCCGAAGGGCATTTCCTCTGGCTTTGGCTTGAAGGCACCGCTACGGTACACTATGCCCGACATTTGACGACGAACAATGTTGTTGCTGTTGTTATTGCTGCGGGCAGCTTGTTGGGCTAATTGTCGCAATGCTCCATTGAGGGGATACGCTAATCGCGAAACAATCATGGTTGTGCACTTTATTTACGCCTTATATATATTTCAATACTTTGAGCTAGCAATGTAAGTAGTTTGGTAATTATACACTTAATATATATGAACGCCGAGCAGATGAATCTTCGTTGGTTAGGTGATGACAATTATTCATAGCATCGAGGCTCGTGAGCAAAAATCGATACCGATACTTTTGGCTTAAAGAATACAGCAAGTATCGTTGAATCAGCTGTCTAGAAGATAAAACTCAGTGTTGAGCAGCAGATGAAGAGCGCGTAATTTAAATTATTATACGACAAGTTTGTTTTTTAGATAAAACTGCTTTATTACTGTTTTTCTTGATGTACAGCTTATAGGTGTGTGTTTTTGTGTGTATATATGCAGAGCTCTTAAATATATATATTCATATATATGCTCATTTGTTACATTTTTCTTTATGTGTATAAATAAATATATATATATATATATATGTATATGCTTTCATCTAGTAAAAGTTACACGTTTGAATAGCCATTGATTTCGCTTCTATGCGTATTAAGATTGTTTTTTTTTTTCTATTTCTTATATTTTACTAATATAGATGTTGGTTAATAGAATATCAAATAAGATTTATTTTATGTAAATATAAACTGTCAATGCATTAAAATGCAACATTACTATCTAAAATAATGATTAAAGAAATAAATATGCGTTGAGCATACGCGCAAACAAAACTTAATTACATATTCAAAGACTTGGGACTACATGAGTGTAGAGCAAGGTTATTTATTTATTTATTTTGTGAAGCTGCTTTCTGTTTTGCGCACTCGTAAATACTTTTTGCTGATTATGAAAATTGTGTAGGACGTTTTGTTGATCTTAGTATATAAACAACTTAAGTAATAATTTATGTGTTATTAATAGATCGATAGTTAGATCGATTTTTGCCATACTCTATCTTCCTCTTTATAGTACAGGTATTTTAGAGTCGAGTAACTTTCTATGGAAATGACAAATCGTGGGGATTTCAAGCAACTCAATATATTGTTTTTTTTTTGGTAATTTTGTTTTCTTCTTATATATAAGCTTAAAAGTCAATAAATAATTGCACTAAACATAGAAATCAAACAAAAACTGAACACATACAAAAATAATGCAATAAAAAAAAAACAGTTGGAACATTAACAAATGAACATGAAATTGGCTACATTTTGATTTCTTAATGAGAAACTGATGAAGATAAGATTTAATTGTTTTCTTTTCAATTTCCTTCCTTTATCAACTTTTCAGCTCTTTAGCTGGCGAATCACCGGTCTGCGTAATCTTATTTTTAGCCTGACTCATTATCAATGATAACAAAGCGATTTGCTGCAAAGCGGATGATAAAAGAATGTAGAATGTTTAAGTAAAGTGCAACAATAAATACTTGTACATTATTAAATGACGTATGCATATTGAATGTACTTTTACATTGTATATGCTATATGTACATACAGACATAGACACAGACTCGGATAATACTCTATATCTAAATAGAATTCTCTATCGCTTCATGGATCTGTTACACTAATATTGAATTCCATTTAATAAACTCTGAATGGAGGGGCGGGGAGTTGGGTTTAACATGAGCCACAGCTCCATATCAAATTCATTGCCAAGTTTCCAGTTTCTAGTTTCTAGTTGCTAGTCTGAAATTGCAATTTTCATAGCGTCACATTTTAATTGACAAAAACAAAGACAACTTCTACAAATTCGGGGACACTTCGATAATTTAACTGATTGATAATTTATGGTAAAAATTGCAATTTTCTTGTGACATACATCATCAACTAGTGGGAGCAGGGATCGCGAATGGCTAGAGGTGCACTAGATGGTGATTGATGCTAATTGTGGATTGGATCGACCGTGGAGGCTTCGCCTGGCCCAGCAGAAGCAGCAGCAGCAGTAGTAGCAACCGGAACAGCTTTAATCAAGATCGGAAATCGGCGTACGACTGGAGTCCTCGCATCTGTTTCTACTGCTGTTGCGATTCAAATCGATCTGCTTGACGGCGCTTGGCGTATTGGCAGCTGATGAGGATGACGATGATTCATCGCTAGGTCATAAGTCCTGAAAGCGCCGCACATCCTCCCAATAATGTGCGGGTATCTCGAATAGCTTAGCGGGTATATTGTCGCGAAACTCAAACTTCTGAAAGGTCACCTTGGCGGTGACCGTATGGAGCACGGGTATCTCAATCTTAACGGGGAAACCCGTGGGCAGCTTGAGTGTGACAAACTCGCGCAGCTTGTTGATATGCTTGAGCGGTGCCACCACCTCCAGTACGTCCAGCAGCATGTCCACGCTAAGCGGAAAATCTGTGCTCATCGCAACCGTTGCCCGCAGCGTTTTGTTTGATTGCTTGTTAACCGGCGCACGGCCCAGCTGTGGGCATTTGCCCACGGGCGCTTCAATATATTGCGACCAGGTGACCGTTGTGGTAGGCGGCGGTGGCAGCGAGCTGCGACGCGGCAGCTCCGGCAATGTTAGATTGCTGCCATTGGGAGTTGTGGCCGCATTCGAATCCGTATGGTTGCCGCCTTTGGTGATTGTCTCAACGATGGCTCGATTCTTTTGCAAATCCTCGTGCGACAAGTGCTCACGTCGCTTGCGCTGCTTCAGCACCAGACCCTGAATGGTATAGATCTCGCATTGATATTGCCCGCCTATCAATTCCTTGCGATTGGCCCTGAACAGCCAGCCACGCTGAGCTCGTGCGAATTGTATGGTTTTCGTGGACATTTGGGTGGCCAAAATGTCAGTGGACATCAGCACATCAACCTCGTCCTCCATGTCGGACTCCTCATAGCGCAGTCGCTGATAACATTGCTGCTCGTTATCCAGCAGCACTAGGGACTCATTTGGCGCCGCCTCGCCACGAAATAGAAACGATATATCGCCACGATCCCAGCGCATGTCATTGAAGTCCACCAACGTTGTGTCCAGGCGCAGGGAGGCGCCGCACTTGTACAGACGGCAAATGTCCGAGGGCAGAATACGAGAGACGAGCGGCAGCCACGACTGAAAGTCCCACTTGAACTCCATGTAAAAGTCCTGCATCTGACGCAGTGCCTCCACGAGACGTTCACGTCGGCTCTCCATGTGCTCACGCGACTGCAATTTCAGCATGCGCAGCAGCTGCGTGATGGTCTGGCGATGGCCATAACTGATGGCCTCGGCCAGCGGTGACCAGCCCTCGTTGTTCTTCACCTTGACGGGCGCATTGTTGGCGAGCAGCAGGCGGACACAGCAGGTGCGCCCCAGCATAACGGCCAGATGCAGGGGCGTATTGCCATGTTTATCTTTTTCGGCCACTTCCTTTGCGGCAGTGTTCAGAAGCAGGCGACGTTGCAGCGTTCGTATGTCGTTCTCGAAAACGCTGCGATGCATTGGAAACTCGACACAATCATCTGATAGTGGGGAAGGTATGATGGGGACAGATGCGGCTGTTGATGTAGCTGTTGTTGCTGTTGCTGTTGTTGTATCGTCATCGTCGTCACCCTCGCCCGCCGATTGATATTCATCCGATTCCGAGTCATCATCGTGTGACACACTGTTTGTTGTCTGTTTTGTGTGTTCTACTTTCTGATTTTTGTCACAGTCGTCCACTTTTTCGTTGGACATATTTTACTCACCGTCTCTTTATCAAACACTCTTTGTATACAGTTTTTTTCATACAAAAATTGGTATTTTGCTACCCAAAATTGCTCTGTTTATTGATTATTATTAGCGATGGACTAAGTGCAGCACCGTGGCCAACATATCGATATCTTATCGATTAACGCAATTTTTCATTTAATGAGTAGAATTACTAAAAGTTGTAAATAAGCTTTCGTTAAATCATAACTACCGATTTCAATGGTTATTTATGCAGCAAATTGCTGCAAAATATGCCGATATGTTAAAAAATATTAATAATTTCAGTCTACTATTCTCCTGCTTATTTTGTGTCATTTAATAGAATATTGTCACAATTTGACATTTGTCGCATTTTTGTATGCACTGTTAAGAACGGTAAATATGATGACAGGCGAAACGAATCCAGTCTGTCATGCAGCTAATGCGGCCACCACTAGTGCGACTTGTACACGTAACAGCCGAATTTCATACAGAAATTTAATGTCTAACACGTAAATTTGTGTTTAAAAAGCCTCAGCAGCAAAATATGTTTTTATTGCGTCTAAATATATATGCACACATATGTAGAACAGCACTCGGTTTGCTCGCAACGCGACACTGCAGCTGATTGCAACGTGTATGGGTCACCACTGGTAACAAAACAAAAATAAAAGGGAAGAAAAAAAAGGTCGAAACACAGCAGGCGATGCGAATCGAAACGGACAACTGCAAACGGCAAAGGCAAGGCAACATGCAATAATAAATTGAGCAAGTTTCATAATCCTCTAAACAATTCTAACCACTAGATAGATAATGTCGAGCGATGAACTGCTGTGGCGTACTAAGTATTCAAGTTCGCGTTATCAACGCCACGAGAGCGCAGAACATCGGACGCCCTTGAATGCCAGCGCGTTGCACTGGCAGCGTCAACAATTTGGCTGCGATGTGGACGAACAGTTGCGACGGCGACTGCAAGCTTCACCAGCTTACATTGACCGTCTCGAGCAGGAGGCGCTGCTGACCGGCCACGATGGCTGTGTCAACTGTCTCGAGTGGACTAACGATGGCCTGCTGCTGGCCTCCGGTTCGGATGATTACAAAGTGATGATATGGGATCCGTTTCGCAAGCGGCGGGTCCATACGATAGACACCAAACATCTGGGAAATATATTTTCCGTCAAATTTCTGCCGCGTCACAACAATAGCATCGTGGCCACCTGTGGCGCTGACAAATATATCTATGTCTATGACATAAATCACGGGAATGCGACGTTGTTCACCTGCAATTGCCATACGATGCGTGTTAAGCGCTTGGCCACTGCGCCCGATTCACCGCATATATTCTGGTCCGCCGGCGAGGATGGCAGCATCCTACAATTGGATATGCGTGAGGCGCATCGCTGTCGCGGCCCCGATGATCAACAGCAGTCGTCGGGTGGCGTACGACTGCTCAGCTTATGCACTCAAGTTGAGTCCACAACGGAGGCCAAGTGTCTGGCCATCAATCCAAGACGAACCGAGTACCTGGCCGTGGGTGCCAATGATCCCTTTGCACGACTCTTCGATCGACGAATGCTGCCAGGCGAAGGTAATTGCAGAAGTGTACCATGTGCTAAACCAGATTATGAATTTTTCTGTCTTTCTTGCAGCCAGCAGCTGTGTGTCCTATTTTGCGCCAGGACAGATTGTGAAGAACATCAGTCGGAACATCATCCACGAATCGCGCACCGTCACCTATCTGACGTTCAACAGCTATAACACAACGGAGTTGCTGGTGAACATGGGCTCTGAGCATATCTATCGCTATGATCTACACAATGCCACGCCACCGATATTCTACGACCTGCCCGAGTATACAGCTGCGCCACCAGCCATGCAGGCGGAGCAGGAAGAGGTTTCCGATGCGGCGAATAGTAACGGTGCTAAGCTGGAAATACGAACCAAGAAGGAGCAGAAGCGTCGCACGTTGCCAACGAGCATCGAGCGGCACAAGAAACTAGGCAATGAGCAGTTGGAAAATGGGAAATTGCTGGCGGCGATTGATACGTATTCTGCGGCACTGGCTGAGTATCCGCAGGGCGAGGTGCTTTATTTGAATCGGGCTACAGCATTGATGCGTCGTGGCTGGTTTGGCGATATATATGCAGCGCTGCGAGATTGCCACGAAGCGTTACGATTGGATCCCACCTACGTGAAGGCGCATTTTCGATTGGCGCGTGCCCTACTCGAGTTGCACCGGCCACACGAAGCGGACAAGTGCCTGCAGGAGCTAATACAACGCTTTCCCAGCTTCGCTAATAACCATGGTGTGCTCATGCTGCACAAGGACATCAATGAGAACCGACTGCAGCAGCAGCAGCAGCAATCGCAGGAGTGTGGAGCTAATACGCCCGATCACGAGCCCACGTTGATTGAGAGTGGATTTCGCTATTTGCGTCTGACCGACGATGACTATGCCCAACGTCGCGCTGCCAAGGACTACAAGCAGCGCTATGTGGGCCACTGCAACATCACCACGGACATTAAGGAGGCCAATTATTTGGGCCTGAATGGCGAGTTCATTGCCGCTGGCTCCGATGACGGCAACTTTTACATCTGGGAGGGCGACACCGCAAAAATTCGAGCCGTCTACCGTGCCGACAGTGCCATTGTTAATTGCGTGCAGCCACATCCGAGCATTTGCATGCTGGCCACCAGTGGAATCGATCACGACATTAAAATCTGGTCGCCGTGTGCGCCGAGCGCCGACGAGCGGCCCAATCTCATCAAGGACGTGACGCGCTACGTTGAGGAAAACCAGGAGAAAATGCGCACTGATCCGTTCGAGCCGAATACGCGTAATGCGTATTGTTTTAATAATTAGATTTTAAGCACATCTAGTATAATGTAAATTAATTTTTTAAAATTGAAATTGCAATACAATCTCTGCAATACTTGGCCACACTTCACCGATTATGCCTGCACGAAGGATATAGTCGAATTATATATAGAAAACCTGGCGTAATCCTCGCGAAGTGCCATCGATTTTGTTAAATTGTCAATAATACACTATATGAAACGGAATGGAGAAATATATACATATATGTATATATACGTAGGAAATATAAGAATATGGATATGTTATGTACGAAATCAAAGTAATAAAATTCAAAGAATTGCAACATTTAAATTCATTTGTTTTGGCCAAATTTAAGTCATTTGCATTTCAGCCGAATTCCTCAAGATATGAAGATGGGTATATTTTTTTTGGAATTATTCTGTTTATTTATCGTAGTTATTTAAATCTATGCTCACATGTATACATATACATACATATAAATATTTTACTTTATGTAATAATATTCAAGTATCGTTTTTCTTGTTTTGTTGTTTTTCAATTTTTCATCAAGTTTATGTGTAATATTTAAAAAACTAAGTAGAATTGATAGCTTTACATGAAAGTTTCTATCTTTATATCGCAAACGGTAAACGTTATTGTTGTTGTTGTTCTGTTGTTACATATGTATGTTATGGTATGAAAGTTTAACTATATTTCTTTTCCAAACAAAGTAAAGTAATTAAAATATTGCATTTAGAATTTTGAAAAAACATTTTTTTGTTTTGTTTTTTGTTTGTGTGCGTGAAGAGGGTGAAACGTTGTGGATTTTAGTTAGTGGCTTAAAATCTAACTGAATGTGTTGTAAATATTCGCTGCCGTGCGGATGATCTTTAACTTCCTACTTGCACATTTTTCACATTACATTATGTATATAACTATGTTTCTATATATTTTTTGTTTTTTTCTTTTATGAGTTTTCTTTTATTTACTTTACAAAAGTGCGTACATTTTCATTCCTTTGTTATGCAGGGTTGTCCATATTTTGCTTTTTATACAGTGTTTTGTGTGTTTTATGTTTAAGAATAGTATATTACAAACTATTTTATGATGAAATTAAAAATACGATTCAAATCAAATTCAATGGGTCGACAGTGTTCATAAATATTGCAAATTTGTGTTTGATCTAGTTAGAGGGGAGGGATATAGGTCAGTGTCAGGGATCATAAAATCGTAAACGTTACTTTTAAGTTTGAACTATTCGTAAATTTGTCAACTTTGTGGGCTTATGGGTGTGCATTAAGTTTTGAAATGAACTTTGTGTCTGTATATCTCTAATGTTGTTATTCTTTTTGTTTTAGCTACGTTCCACTATTTCTGTTTCGTTCTTTTGTTGGAATTTTGTTTTCTTGCTTGCGTATATAAGTTTCTTATAGTTGTGTTTATATTTTGTTTATTTGTTTAAATACCATCAACCCTCCCGCTTTATAGAACTAGGTGTCTCTGCAAGACCTTTCACTTTAAGTCGATCAGCCGTTTTAAGAAATGCTGGCAGCTGTTCTTGCGATACATTCACTTCGCCGGCATACATGAACTCGAGTATTGCCTGCAGGTGTATGTAGGACACATCTTTCAGTATAATGATTGGATGCTTTGAGGGATTTTCCTGCAAATCAAAAATGATGGTATGAAATTGTAAGTGAAATATATTGAAATATGACTTACCTCTAATAGCGCCTTGAAGTAGGGACTGCAAGCTGAAAGCACCATTTTGTGTGCCTTACAAGTTTGGCCTTCGCAGGCAAGTGTTACCTAAACAGAAAACAAAGTAAAGCAGCTTAGTAAACCAATACAATATATTACTACATATAAATAAAATAGGAGCAGAATATATGAATCACAATCAAAAGAATGAAAGAGAACAGGTAGATGAGATGGAGAGGTGGAGAATGAATGAACTCTTGTTTGTCATTTGAGTATTACAGTGTATTCACGAATTTGATTATGCGTCGTTAATAAGATAAACAGGTGCGTTGCTTGGTTTATGATAAATAAAGATGTTAATGTAGTAAGAGATATTTCAAAAAGGTAAAAACTTACATCTGTGAAACTCTTCTCATCGCGCAAGTGACGGAACGAGGTCACCATATTCGTTTGAAAATCGTTCCATTTTAGAAAAAACTGTTGGTCCGACGACATCATGTAGAAGCTTTTGTATTATTTATATGTTTTTGTTTTGTTATGGCCTGGAGAGCGTTCGAAGAAAACGCGCGCTCAGAGTTCTGATACACAGGCAGGAGAAATACAATTTAGACGTGCGGGCCAAAAGACTCTAGTAAACTATCTCTTAACTTCACAGATGATTTTAAATGTTCTCCTTGAGTTCTGCAAATAAAAAACAAACAACGGTAATGGTATGGTACAATACATATATGTATATATAAACAAAACGTGACTTTTAATAGCTCGCGAATACAAAATAAGCACAAACTTGGCGAAATTTCACACAGTTCGCATCGAGTGTGACCGTCGTGAGAGCACCGAGCGCCGAGCCAAACTTGCAAATTGCGAAAGAGTAGGCAGCCGCGCTGACGCTGTCGCTGTCGTCTACACTATCGCTGGCAACGTCTTAAGCGTTGCACAACGGCAACGACAACGCCAACTGACGAAGACGACGATCCACAGCCAAAGACATTCTATATACAATAGCAAAAAGTATTTTGCGCAGACGCAATGTGCAGTCACCGGGCATGGAATGTACTGAGTGTGTGTGTTGGAAAATGTCAAATGTGCAAAGTTGGGCCGCAGTAAACACAAGAAATAAGAAACAACAAAAATAACAACAAAAGAGCGACAAAGGTTAAACAAAATATCAAAGACTCGCTCACTTAAGCGCGCTCACACTGAATGCCTTTCACTTTTCAAGGCAATTTCTGCATTTTAGTCATTTGCGTTGCTTATTTGAAATTTTTTTGCTCCCGCACAGTGTACATACAATATACACATATATTTATTGTATGTATATGTGAATATAAGAATATTGTAATCATATATACATAAGTCAGCAGTTCCATTAATGTGAATGCCAACGTTGACGCATTAATTTAAAATGTAACACTTTTTAAACAACTTTATTGAAATTAAATTATCTTCAAAATAAATGGGTTATGCATTTTAAGTAACTTTACTACGGTCAACGCTCCACTGTGCAGACAACATGTGTTGTGCTGTTGCGACAGTCGCTGGGACCAGCTTGTCGACACTTCCATATGCGCTACACTTGCGCCGGCTCTGTGTGGGCGGCCTGAGATCGCAGCAAAGTAGCGCGTACAAACTTCGTCTAAGTATAAGCTTTACAGCAAAGGCAAAGGCAAAGGCTCACACATACTTGTCAATATACATATATACACAAACTCAGCACACACATACACTTGGTTAGGCGCTCTCAACTTTCAACTGCCGTTATGATTTCGCAATTACATTACAACAGCAACCATAACAACAACAACACAGCGACAGCGAAGACGGCGAGGGTAGACATTTGTTGGAAATTTCAATTGCATTTGTGTGCGTGCATTTTTAAAAATGCAACTATCTCTCTCACTTGCACTAGTTTAGAAGCAGTTAAGCAGCGCGGCAGCAATAAGATAAGTTGTTGTTGTTGAGTGATGTTGAAATTGTCTAATTTGTATTACTATTGGTCGGTCGAGTATTGATTTTTACCCCTTTTCTGTTTACACACGAATAGGCAGAAAAAACACCCACAATCGCATGCATATGTTTATTTCTTCATTAAGAAAAAATACCAGTTTTGAAACTGAGAAAAGACAACAGAGAAGACTGAAAGAGCGAAAGAGTGACGGCAGCCACAATAATTTGAAACGAGTTCGAACGAAAGTTGCAACACTCACAAAATTGATGAGCCGCCGCTCTCGCAAATGTTGTTGTTGCTGTCTCGTGTATTACTCAACATGGCGCTCACAACAACAATATTTGATGAGGCAAAGGAACGAACGAACTACTCGAAATTCACTGAAGAAGAAATGTGCGAGAGTCGTTGCTGCTGCTGCTGCTGCCTCCTAGACAATGGCGGCGGCAGAGACAGCGGCAGCGGCGAGGGCAACAGTGGCGGCACACTCAACACACTCTTCGTGGCATGCCACAACAACAAATGGTCGGGTTAATATTGCATTGGTAATTTGACTTTTGCACGTTCTGTTTCTCTATTGTCATATTTGTACTTGTTTATGCAAATATTATTGTAATATGTAGATGAAAATTAGGTCGCGCTTCGTTTTACTTTAATTCACAGAGCCACTGACATATACACGCACGCACGCACACACACACGAACGCGATACAGCAAGCGCACACAGTTGCATACACGACACACACATACACTTGTCTTTTTCTACACTTTCCTAATCATTATTTGGGTTGCACTCTGTACTTTTACCAATGTGTATTATGTGCAATTGAATAATGATCATTGCAAGTGCATTTTGTATGCGCTATGTCCACGTTTTTTATTCCTTTTTTGTTTCAATTTAATACATACACGCTTTTTTAGCACGCACTCACTCACCTTCTGTACACGCTCTGCTTTCGCTAATGCTTGCTTTGCTGCTTTCTTTTTTCTCTTTTCCGACGAGTGTTTTTTTGCTTTTTCCAACGCGTTCATCAACACTACTAGCTCTCGGCACACTATTTAACAGCACTGACACTCCACAGTTTTATAGCGGCGAGTGTTAGTTCGCATGCCTGGGCCTTAAAATGTTAAAAACTAGATTTTTAAAGAAATTGAATGAAAATATTTTGTGTGTTTGGAAGCGATTACAAAGCACGACACCAAATGAAAAACAGAGCTTCCGTCAAAAGGCTTGGCATGCGGCACGACAACGCTATGTTAACTATGAATACGTACACTACAGCTCTTTCCTCGAGTACTATTTGGGACAGCGAAATAAATTTGACCAAATTAATCAAGCGGTTTTTCCACCACTGGAAGTTTTAAGTGCCTTGCAAAGTGATGTCTCACCGAATCCTCCATCATATCCGCCCAATTGGATGGATGACTATGAGTTCTATGCTGGCGCAAGCGATGGGGCGGGCAACATTGATTCACAACATGGAACTGCCGATGCAACAGTGCCGCCATCAACGGTGCCCTGCAACGGATGTGGAGCACATTTACACTGTGCGAACACCTCTATGCCTGGTTACATACCCAGTGAAATTTTCAAAGTGATTATGCAACAAATTATAATTCTTATTCTATATGTATTTTATTCTAATATTCAATATAAACTATTTTTAGGGTCGTACAAAGACCGAGCTACAGACAATTACCTGCCAACGCTGTCACTTTCTCAAGAACTATAATATTGCGTTAGATGTGGAGGTACCGCCGTCGGCCTATGTGGAAACGATATCACGAATACAAGACAAATATGCTTTGGCAATTATAATTGTCGATCTGCTGGACTTCCCGTGCTCCATTTGGCCGGGCATGCAACAGGTGATTGGAAGCAAGCGTCCAGTTTTCCTAGTAGGCAATAAGGTGGATTTACTGCCGCGTGACTGCAATAACTATCTAACGCACGTGAAGAGCTGCCTCAAACAGCAGTTCATAGAGCACGGTGGCTTCAATGCCCTCAATATTAAGAATGTTAGCCTTATATCGGCCAAGACGGGCTTTGGCATTGAGGAACTCATAACGCAGCTGCACAACGTGTGGGCATACAAAGGCGACGTCTATTTGGTGGGCTGCACCAATGTGGGAAAGAGCTCACTGTTTAATATCTTGTTGAACTCGGATTATTGTCGCACCGAGGCCTCAGAGCTGGTGCGCAAGGCGACGACTTGTGCTTGGCCAGGCACAACTCTGCAAATGCTTAAGTTTCCCATACTGCGACCGTCCGATATACGCATATATCAGCGTTATAAGCGTCTCTTTGCGGAACGGGAGCAACGTGCGGCGTTAGAGAAGATGCGTCGGGAGCAGGCAAAGGATACGGGCGCTGTGACATCGGCTCAACTTATTGGAACAGTTGGACGCACCTTTGATAATCGCCTAGAAGTGGATGACGCTTTCGCAATGCCAAGTGGTACGCAACCCATCGTATCACTCAATGAGCGGAAGCCGGAATATCGAGAGGCCCGTTGGGTCTATGACACGCCCGGGGTTATGCAGCCAGATCAATTGACGCCGCTGCTGACGACGCAGGAACTGCTTCATCTGCAGCCAACAAAAATGCTAAAGCCCAGAGCTGTTCGCCTGCCATCCAAAATGTCGCTGCTATTGGGAGGTTTGGCCCGTGTGGATTTGCTAGAATGCAATCGGAGCTGGGTAAAACTGTTTGTTTTTGCCGCCGAAACACTGCCGATTCTGATAGCTGATACATCGGCAGCAGAGCTGGTTTATAAACGATATTTGGGGACACCGCTGTTGGGTGTGCCCATGTCGAGTGGAGATGAAAAGCGCCTGCAACGCTGGCCGGGATTGCAGTGCATGGAAAAGGATATTGTTGTCAAGAATGGCGGTGTGGACAGCATTGACGATGGCAAACAACTTAATTGTGATATAGTTCTCAGCTCCGCCGGTTGGCTTGGTCTGTTGATGCCAGAAAACTCCGAGTGCATTATGCGTGTGTGGACGCCACAGGCGGCGGGCATATACGTTAGAAAGCCGGCTTTAATACCACTGGCTGAGCGTTTGGTGGGCAAACACATTCGTCATTCACTTGCATATAATACATCGAAGCCATTTGTTTTCCAAAAATAGTTATTTTTACTTTACCTGTACATTAATCCAAATCAAAGTGGAATAAATTTATAGTGTTGTAAAACATATAATTTTTGAATTATTGAGGTTGTCCGATAATCAATGAGTTTAGCTAGAATCGCATATTGTCACACCGATAAAACGATATTTTTGTGTACCATCTCTAACAAGAAGTATCCACTTTTTCACGGCAACAAAGAATTTGTATGGCATAGAATTTAGCAAATTAACCCACGTTAGAGCCATTAAAATGCCATTAAAATAGTGTAACATAACGGAGATAAGTGCAATTTAAAGTTAAAACTGTAATTCAAAATTTACAAACTGCGACGCAGCCTTGAACAACAATTTTTTTATGCTGTAAAAAAAGCCAGGATAATGGAGCAGAACTCCAGCGCTATTTCAACCGAGCAGGAGCTGGATGTCAATAGTCCAATAGCAACTGCTACTACAGCCGCCTGCAGTAGCAGCGGCAGCGGCAGCGACATCAGTGCTACACATGAATTCCAGACCATGAAACCGGGTGCAGGACATAAACTGCAACTACAGCAACAACATCAGCAGCAGCATATGGGCAATGGTCGCACTGAGCTGCCACACAGCGAGCTGGTAAAGATGCTTTACTACTTGGAAGGCGAGTTGCAGGCACGGGATGTGTGCATCGCTGCGCTACGCAACGAGCGCGTCAAGCATCTGATCACACAGCTGCGCACGAAGCGCGTGCAACCAAATGATCCGTACGCATCGCTATTCCGAGATAAGATCGCCTTAAATGGCAATCTGATATCGCGCGAGTCCTCGACACAGGCCGCCCAAGCTGAGATGGAAGTACGACAGATCATTGAGCAGCAAATGGAGCAGCAGTATCAGATGGTCAGCAAGCAGCGTGGCACCCATGTGCGGATGGTTAACATATTGACTGAGTCGCTGGAGAACAACCAGCGCATGTTGCAGCAGCTGGAGGAGGAGAGACGCAAGCACGAGCACGATACCGCCCAGGGCGATGACATAACCTATGGCCTGGAAATGGAGCGCACCAAACTGCGTCAACAGCTGGAGGCTGAGCATGCCCAAGTGACCAACATGGAAAAGGATCTCAAGAAGCTGCAGGAGACGCTAGAATATGAGCGTAATAGGCAAAAACAAATTGTGCTATTGCTCATCGCAGAGCGAAAAAAGATTCTAATGAAGTACATTGAGGAAGGTAAGTAACATCTTAATTCACATTCAAACAAATTGCATTTTTTATTTTTTTAAATAAAAAAATCATTCGCAGGCAAACGCTCGGAGGATTTAGCTCAAATACTGGCCGAAGAGAAGCAACGCTCCGATACCATTGCCGAGGGTCTTGAGGAGGAGAGCAAAAAGTCGCTGCGTATGGAGGAGGAGCTGGAAAAGCAAACCCAAGCCATGGAACTGGAACGCAAAACCCTGATGTCCAAATTGGCCAAGGAAGAGCTGCGGTCAGTGTTCCACTAACACATTTATCTAATTTTCCAATTAGTATTAAATATTTCTTCTGCAGTGTCAAAGAATTGGAGCAGGAGCTGAATGCGCTGCGCAGTGAGCACGAGGCCCTGAAGAAACAACATCAACAGCAACAGCAGCTGGCCGCCAGTGGCTCAACGGTGGCTGCCGCCAGCAAGGCGCGTCAGTTTAGTGGTGCGTATGGCTCAGCTATTTGGCTGAAATTTTGCTGTTGTAATTATGATTTAACCTTCTTCTGTTTTCTCTGATTTATTTGATTTATGAATAATTCTATACATACTATTTTTTTCGTGTCCCTCTGAAAGATGAAATATTTTGTTAGAAAATATCTTACGCAATTTGCAAGGTGATTTGTGTTTTCTCTTTTCTTGTTTTGTACTTGTGATGACAACAGCACCATAAGCCAATTTGCGCATCTGCATCCCCTTAAAAAAAAAAGAACACCCACACACACGCACACAGAGACACATGTACATGCACATAATACACACAGTGAAAATGCTAACTTAGTAGACAATAAAGAGATGTATTATAGTTCCCAGACAATATGCAAATCCAGATGATAGTAGAGTCTATCGGATATATACCTTACAGATCAAACTGAATTTAGTTTCATTTGCTATTACTGCCGGTCTTAGGTAGCCTCAAGTTGTTGCACACGCTTTTATCACGCTTTTATTTCAAAATATCTTTCCCTCTTACTGCCCATGCACAGTGGTCCAGATGTCAAATATTTGTAATATTTTTGTTCCTGCCGTTTAAGAAAAATTCTTAAATAATTTTCTGTCAACATTTTTGTCATTTAGATCACTGTGCAATGCTTAATGAAAATCATGTAATATCAGCAAATCGAATGAAAGATTTTTAGGAGATACCATAATCAGGGGTTTTCAGTTATAAAATATGGCACTCAATTTAACTAAGTTTTTAATATATTGCAGCAGACTAGCTAGAAGGCTTACTCTTTCCATGTACTTTACATATTTAATTATAATTATATACTTTAATAAATGCAATTTATATTTAAATTATATAATTATAATTATAATATTTAGCTAAACTGAGCTAAGCTAATACACGTAGAGGCTTAACAGTATTGAAGATTATTTTAATTGTAACTATTTTGTGTATATATCAGTGTAAACACATAATTGTACTGTCCAGTGCTAATCAATTGTAATAATATTGTTGCAGACGACGCATGTGCCGCGCCCTTGGTAAATATTGCGAAAATAGTTCAACCCACTGCGACAGTGAGCAGCATGCCGGTATCGGGCCCTCAGACGGGCATTGCACGCTCCATTGTGCCGGGGCAGAACATACGCAGCGCCGCTGTTACGGGCATTGCCACTGTGCCAACGGGGACCGCTACCGCACCCACGGCCCCTCCAGTCCTGGCCGCAGTCAATCACACCAGCAGCATTGTCGCCGCCGCAACGGATGCCAGCGGTGTTGCAATTTCCAGTGCGGCTGTTGTAGCTGCGGCTCCACCATCTCCCTCGCCGGCTAAAATGCAGCCGACGGCGACCATACAACGTGCGCCGGGCGGCAAATATGCGGCACTGGCTGCTGCAGCTGCGCTGGATCAGGCCACAACAGCACCGCATCCACACCCTGTACCCATTGCTGTACCACCTGTGACTGTGCCACCAGCCGGTGCACGCGGCGCACCGCCACCCATACCGACGAAGCCAATCGTACCACCCAAGCGAGAGCCATCGCTGTCCCGCCTGGGCTCCATAACGAGCGGCAGTGCTGCTGCAACGGCCATTGCCGCTGCCGCTGCGGCAGCAACGGCTGCTGTTGCGGCCACCGCAACCACCACAACTGCCTCCACGACGAGCGCAGCGGCAGTGGCATCGGCGACCACGGCGAAGCATAATTAGACACCTTCCTAAACGACTTTCGACATACATATATATACGCGCATTATACCATATAGCATATAACAGAAGCGAAAATACTCAAACCCGAATATAGCTCCACATTATAACTGGCCGTAATACTAGTTAAGGGTATCCACGTTTGGAGACATATATATATATATTATTTTTTTGATAAATATGCCAAATTCATACAGTCAAAATGCGTGAATTCCCCTTAATTTACTCACCTATATCGTTGAGGTCTTGAGCTTTGAAAGTTTTTGCCTCCAATTTTGTTCAATTTTGTTATTATTTATCGTTTTACAATTAGCGTTTGCAATTTAGTGATTTTTAAAAGGTTTTAAGCAACAAATAATTGCCAAAAGGGCTACAGTGGTTCGTTTGAATATTTCGCGCCTTTCCTTGCTGGATTTGTGTATGTAATTCCGTGTTTAGTCGTTAGTAAATAACATTTGTACAAGGCCGTGCGATTCTCATTATCATTATATATGTATAAATACATATATATATATATATAAACTTTGAACATATAGTAATTATATACCCATATATAGTATACGGACTACTCCATTGTGCTCTGTGCGTTGTTTCTTAGTTCTTAGGTGCGTTACCCTAAATATCCCGTGCAGCTATAAACACAACTATGTATTTAACCGTAGAACACTTTAGGTTTATAATTTCGTTTTAAGTTCGTCTTAAGATTTTAATTTGCCTTACGAAACGATGAAGAAAACATAATCCTATAGACTAGCATGTAAAATTTGAGTCCTGCTTACAAAAATTCGTCAACAGAAAAGTACCCGAGAATGCCCTTATTTAATAATTTCACGTTTCTTAAGTTGAATCGCGGTTAGTTGCTTTCGGCCAAATGAGACAGTCTTAATTAGAGACAATTAGCATTGTTGGTACTTACATTAAATAATAGCAGACAAAAAGAGGCACAATTAAGCAAATGAATGATTAGCAATGCAATAAACGTTTACAACAAATTACGATTACGATGTATTGAAAAGCGAAAATATAAAATAAACTACACTACAAAAGAAGTATGTATATATGAAACAATTACATTGCGACTGCAGTATTCTCAAGTATCATTGCCCTGGACAGATTGCGGGCACATGCTAGCCGCATCAGATCCAATATCTCCTCAACATTCTCCACGCGGTAGTCGCTGAACACAGTTTTCGATGATTGCTGTTTGAGGTGTGGAGAAGGCAGGAATTGAGACAACTTGATTGCATATATTGAAGAGCTTTGACTCACATTGTTAAACTTGGCAGTGTTTAGTTTGTTGCGTTCGATTAATGGCACCAGCTCCATTTCCAGATGCTGGAGTATAGCAATAGTTTCCTTGGAGAAAATCTTGGGATCTTCAGACTCCAGGAGCGGCAGGGCATCGATCAACAGCGAGGGCCAGAAGCTATAAATGCAATACTTGTTAATCAACAAAGAAATCGTTTAATTATATATCTCTTACTAATCGGGCGTTATTTTTGAGGCCAGCAGATTGATAAGCAGCTCAGCACCAGACAAAAAGTCACGTTGCCGGTAAAATTCATAGAACTCGAAATACTTGGAAAGAAATACCAAACGGGGCGAGACAAACATGCGTGCTCCAATGCTTGTTATAACATCTGGACAGAGCATAACGCCAGTACTAGAATAGTGCTGTGAATGAATGATAATTTCAAGTAATTTTTGTAGAGCAGATATACCAATTTAAATCATAGATACCTTTAGTATAAAGTCGGCTATGGCGGTAACTAGTAAAACATCTTTGGAGCGCATGGCCCACTCCAGTGCATTGCCATATCGCTGATCGGAATACGCTCGTTTCGATAGAACTTTACAGATGCTCTGCTCGACGTTGGCCAGGCCACGTTCTTTGGCCATTGCGATGATCTTGAAGGCTTGCCGCTCGCTCTTCAGTGGAATGCGTGGCAGCAGCAGCTCAATTGCTGCGAGTCCCTCCTGCTTGCAGCAGTCTAAATAATCGATGCCCAGCTGCCAGAGGTTGTGCGAGGTCATCAGATAGCTTCCGTAATCAAAGATCATTGAGAAACGTAATGAAGGGAGGTCACTATTGGATTAAAGGGGGTATATTATTAGGGTATATATCTATGTCAGGGTATTCATGATAATTACATGTGCTGCTGGTCAAAATATGACTTGAGCTGTCCCGTGTGGTAGATCAGATCAATGAGATGTGTGGCAAACCAATGACTGTCGCCTAGCTTCTGCGATTCGTAGATGAAGAGCTTGATATCGTGCTCCATCAGCTGCATAACCATGCGACTCAGTTGCGTCATCTCCCAATTGGGACGAAGCCCGGACCAGCGGTTGATCCAGTTGCTGGCTGCAATGCGCAGCTCAAATGGCTTGCAGGCGGGTCGAGTGAAGAGCAGATAGCCGGGTAGAAACTCATACCAGTCGTGAGAATTCATCAGTGCTGCATCCCAATGCTCGTTGCTGCCCGAAACCAGCTGCATGAGTAGCTCAAGCTGTGGTTCGGTGGCAAACACATGTGCGGCTAGTTTTCGCTCCAAATCTACGTGCCAGTACTCCCATTGGGAGCAAAACTTTTGCATTGCATAGCCATCCTGATAAACGGGCATTGACTTGAGTACCTGATCGGCTGTTTGAAACGCAGTCTGATTGAATTTGCGATGCTGCGAGAGAATGGCCCGTGTCACGTCCAGCTGTCCGAGCATTATGAGCGTTTTTAATGTGTCCCAATAGCTCTCGCATTCGCTGGCCTCTTCGGCCATGAGCAACAGATCAGTAGCCGCATCTTCCGTGTTGGGATAATGAAAGCGCGTCCACTCCAACAGTTGGGTCACAATCAGCTGATTGTGCTGCTGCTGCATGTAGAGGATTTCAAACAGATGCCACAAACACTCGATTGCATAGAAAGTCAATATTGCGTCCGCGTGGCGCTGTTTGATGGCCTCATTCTCTTGTACCTCTGGCGATTGCTTAGCGTGTTCCAGCTTCTCAAGACAGCAACGGATTATACTGCGATAGGTTCTGGAAATTTTTATGTACTCTACGGTTTTTTTTGCGTCTCCCTTCGACCCCTGGCCTAACACTTGTAGAGTCGCAAATGTGGCATTCGTTTCAGCAAGTAGACTGCGAAGCAGAGGCTCAGTATAAAGCGTCGTTTCTTGTGCCATATAAATCAGCACCGGTTCCTCGCCAGCCGATTCACTCGGCGCGTCGGGTGTGCTCCATTTGACTGGCCGATAGGCACTCAGCGCTAATTTGGAGCCGCCTGGCACAAAACTTGCGGTTAGCGTATTGCCGCAGCGCATGGCAAGTGTGTCGCCAATTTCCTGGAGAAGAGAATCATGAATTGGAATACGGTCATATATTTGAAAACGTCTTACGAAATGCGGTACGGTATCCTCAGTCATTGTAAACAATTAATATTAAAATTTTAAGAAAACAAGCAAACGAGCGCGATTTTATATGCGGCACATGAGCCAGTGTTGGTAGGGCCTAGCGTGTAATGCAGTGCTGAGAAGCTTTAGATACTTATCGATTATCTTGAAGGCTAGTATGCTGTGAAATTTCGTAACGGATTTTATTTGTTATAAATATGATGTGGTAAATGCATTGTCAGTTAGGATGATATGGAAAAAAGTATTTAATTTGTGTTATGTATGTATATAACATAGAAGAAGAAATTTATTTTAGATTTACATAAGTTGCATTAGTGCTAACCATATGTTGTATAGTAAGTGATTAAAGCTAATTTCAGCTGCAGCTTAGTTTAAATACTCTTTTAGTGCTCAGTAACGACGTTGAAGAGTCAACAGAACCAAAATGTTACAGTTGATGCTTTGCCGCTATCTCGTAAAGTTCTTTAAATTGTGTGATTTTGAGAACACATTTAATTATGGATATGGACGGTCTTTTTTCGATTTTGTCGCTATTCGAGCGCAATTTAATTAAATTACAAACAAATCTCACTGCTTATCAAATGGAAGTCAATGCTGTGCGACGAACACTTGAAGATAGCTGGTCGCACGTTGGTCGCGCCGATGGTCGCATTATTGCCGTCCACGACGGCCTTTTAAGCAGCGTGAACGCAGTCAATGAACATATTATCAAATTGAATTTACATATCGATTTAAATCGAGCCATTGGAATTTCCAAGAATGAGGACATAAAGAAAGCAACAAATAATTACAATGGAATTCACACAAACCTCGATGGCATTGAGGTGGGCGAACTGGACGTACGCTCTGGCAATGCTAAGCCAGGAGATCAGACCGAGGACTATGCCCTACAAATCATCACGTCAAACATTGAGGTGCACAAACTGGACGTACGTTCTGTTCATGCTAAGCAAGAGGATCAGATCAAACAGACCGTCATGTCAAATCATGACATTGACTTCAATGATCAGCCCGAGAACTCTGCCCTGCAGCCCAATACGCCAAATCATGGCATTGTGGTGACTGAACTGTGCGAACGCTCGGTTCCTGCTGTGTCAGAGGATCAGACCGAAGACTGTGCCCTACAGCTCGATACTCCGAATCATGATATTACGGTGGGCCAACTGGACGTACGCTCTGCCCATGCTAAGCCAGACGATCAGACCGAAGAGTGTGCTCTACAACTCACCAAGCCAAATCATAATATTGAGGAAGCCGAAATAGAAGTACGCTCTGCTAAGTCAGATGATCAAGCCGAGGACTGTGTCCTACAGCTCGCCAAGCCAAATCAAGATGTTGAGGAGGCCGAAATTGAAGTACGCTCTGCTAAGCCAGAGGATCAGACCGAGGACTGTGCCCTACAACTCGTCACGCCAATGCCGCGTACTAACATGATAAATAATCAATGTATAGAGGATCCGCTCATATCCGCTGAACCCAAATTTACTCCGATCGCCCAATTATTGCCCTTCCCACCTCGTCAATCGAAGCTATTGCCGCCAAAGGGCGGCAGACAAATGTCAAGCAATGAGATTTACGATCAGCTTAACAAAAACATAAGCAGCTTTGTGGAAGGCAGCGTGGTGCAGGCTACAATGATGCATCTCAATATTGCGGACGATTGCATTTTTGTAGCCAGGTGGAACGAAGAATCGACGCCGATAATAAAGTTATTGGAGTGCCAAGGGACGGGCCGGCTGCTGGACCAATTTCCCGATTTTGGAGAAGTCTTTGTTGTCTATGATGCTCAAGAGCGGATATTGCCACGTGTTGTCATCAATTCCCATGCTGAGGGTGGCGGCTATGATGCGTATCTGATAGACTATGGAGAGCATATTCGTTTGGCCGACGACGATGTCATTCTGGCAATACCCAACCAAGTCAAAACCCTACCAGCTGAGGCCATCAGGTGCTATGTGCGCAATCGTGGAGTGGTCAGCATGTCACAGTTTATCTATAAGAATATACAGCTGCGTATCCTGGTGAACAGTGGCAACGATCTGGAAGTGGAAATCATTGACGATGGACCGTGCGAAGCGTCGACAGCTTCCTCAATTCATATCGATAATCCGGACATAGCTCGTAAAGATGAAGCGAATAGCATCCCAAATATGAGTACACAGCAAGAGCCGACCAAATCAATTCAAAAACTGTCTCCAGAGGATTTGGAAATGCTGGAGCATGTTGAGTGCAGCACCAGCAATGCGCTCAAAGCTGTGCTGGGCTATATACCAACAGATGAGAAACGTATTTGCCGACACTACGATCCAAAGATCAACGGCTGCTTTAAAGGTACTGAAGCCTCCACTGACTCGCTGATAACCAAACGAATGTCCACCTAAATCTTTAATCTTATATATTATTCAATTTTAGGATCCAATTGCCGTCTGTTGCATCAGCCTTTTGCTCCGCATGGCGTGACCAAGGACGTCGAGCTGGTTGAGCCGCTGCCCGAGACTATTTATACATCTGAAGCTCCCAAAGAGCTGGGCAGCACCATACGCGTGCTGGTCACGTATATCAGCAGTCCGACCGAGGTGTATGTGCAGTTCGTGGATGATGCGGCGCCGCCTCTGGTGTGGAACAAGAAAGATGTGCCCGAATCGCAGTGCACTTTCAAGCGTCCGCCGCGTCTATTGGACATGGTGTTGGCGCTTTACAGCGATGACTGCTACTATCGCGCCCAGATCATTGAGGAGATCGATGGAATATTTAAGATCTTCTATGTGGACTATGGTAATACAGAGTTTGTTACCATTAGATCGCTGGCGCGGTGCACTGATGATATTAGCCTTAAGCCGCACCAGACCAATAATTGTTTCATTGGCGGCATTAAGCGCTGCTCATTGTCCACCCAGCGACAAAGCACCGAATGCGTGGAGTTTCTCAAAAGTAGAATCCTTAACACAGAGTTAGAGGTCAAGCTGATTAGCCAAATGCCCGATGGTTATGTGATCAAGTTTATGGATCCGTATGCTGATTTGCCCAGGCAGATGATCAAACGCGGCTACGTGGAGCCAGTATTAGCTACTAGCTCTAATTTGAACGAAGCTTGACCCTCACATCATCATATATTATTATTATTATTGTTATTTGTTCTTTTTTTATTGTTGTATGCCCAGAGAGCATAGCGCAGTTTCTATAATTAATATAAATCTAGTGAACAATATGCTTCCGATTTATATTTTGAGTATTGACTAGGCCTAGACAATGACTAGGCAATTCGAATTTGAGCTCTTTGCATTCCTATTGACTCAAGAAAGACCAATGAGAGGTATTAAATTTTTTTGTTATTGTTCGAAACTTGCTAAACAGTATGAATAAATATTTGACTACTTTATACTACAATAAACTAGATATATTAATAACAATTTATTTTGTAAGTTTAGTTTTATTTAGTTTATTTCGTTTACACAGTTCATTTCACAATTCTGAAACTGCTATATATTTGTGCTGATATATTTCTTTAGACCTCGGTACTATACTTAATCATATGACGATTAAATGGTAAACAAGAATGAAAGATATAAATACAGATCATAGAAATTTATTTTTCAGATTTAGTGAATAATTTCTGACTGAAAAGGAAGTTCTTTTTACTCGCACAAATTGGTCTTATGTTGTTCCCTTGTCTGCCTCAAAATAAAGCTTTTTCAGTTGGTAAATTACAGAGAACTGAACGATATTATTATTTAATAAAAATTCTTAAATGACAAACTCTTGATTGTACGTCTTTGAAACTAGAGTCAAGATCGGATTCTATTTCAACATTTTGCATTTATTATCAAATAATTGATATAATTTAGATTTTTAGAATAGTTTGGTTACCTGTTGGAAATTCGAAATTGAAATTCAGATGCATAAAGTTCAGCTGCAAATAGAGTTAAGATACCAAATATGTAAATGACTTTGCTTTAACTAAATTGATAAATATTTAATATAATATCGATAGAAGCTTGTTGCAATCTTTCGTTTGTTTTTCAACTAACAGTTCTTACTTTCTTTTAGCGTCGGTGTGGGTAGGAGCGCTACGCCGAAGAAGTGTGAGTCGAGTCTTGATGTTTTTTTTTGTTTCAATTTGCTTTTTTTTGATTGTGGCTGCAAATACGAAAATTGTTTACGTTTATTCTAGATACAAGCATGGATTTCATATTCATTTTGATAAAACCTTAATGAAAATTAAAATTTTATTAAATAATACTTATCGTATTTACATGTTTCAAATTTGAAGCGCCATGGAGATGAGAGATACTCCTCATTCGCGTCACGATCCGGACTCTAGAAGAAAGAAGAGGATTATTTGCATTGTGGTTGTCGTTTTAGCCATTGCCATAATAGTCATTGCGACTTTAGTAATAAATTTCTGTTACCCAAACCTTTTCAAGAGAAAGGACAAAGAAATAAAATATAGATACGAATAAATGGTAAATAGTTATGAAAGATATCTATATATAGATGATAAAAATTCATTTCTGTGGACTTTTCCAGTATTAGTGAATCATTCCGGACTGAAAAGGAAATAAAGAGAGCATATTGGTTTTGTGTCTTGGTCTTTCCCCTAAATAAAGATTTCACATTTTATGCTTCAGAGAACTGAACGAGGCTGTTATATAAATATTCATAAATAAAAAACTCATGATTAATTATAGTGCGGCCCATTAAAAGTCATTATCTCACCCTAATCTGTTGTCACAAAGCTTGAAAGCAAAAAGCGATAAAACAATAATAATAATTGCTCATAATGTGCAAAAGCAGCAAACTTTAGTCCTGGCTCGAGTTCGGTCAGGTTGTCATTGTCATCGCCAGAGCCAGAGCCAGAGCCAGAGTCGCAAATGCTAATAGATTATGCGGCAACGATTAGAAAGGCAATAAATAACACCTGTCGGAGATCACATGCGTGTACGGGTCACATCGTTGAGCAATTCTCAGGGAGTACTTGGAGTATTCATGTGGACTGGAGTAATAACGTCCACATTCGATCACTCTTATGCCCTGGGTATAATGGGTTTTGTTGAAATGAGTTTAGTATGCAGGAGGACCCATTCGAAAAGCTGGGTCGTTCGCCGATTAAGTGCTCCTCAATTAATCTATATAAACTTTATGGAAAGTCAGATATTAATTTATGTCTCGTTCGCCCTTGAATCTAGAGTCAAACTTGCATTGAAATTTTAGTTTAGTTTAATTTTATATATATTTTTTATACGACTTCGAAATTTACTTACATAAGGCACAACCATAGTAACTATGCGATTAGATATTATGAAACAATATTTGTAGGAGTTGAAGTGCATTGGACATGGGAGATAATTCTCATATGCAAAATAATTCGGGAACATCTAACAGGAAAAGGATTATTCTTTCTATAATTGTCGTTGTTGTCGTTTCCACATTTATTGCGGTTTTAGCAATATTTTTCTGCTTTCCACAACTTTTTACGGTGATTAGCACCAGCGGATTACCAGATTGATAACAATAAATGGTAAATAGCTATGACAGATGTCCATACAGATGATAACTAATTTTGTGTACATTTTCAATTTTTGTGAATCATTACAGACGCAAAAAGGAGCCATTTATACTCGCTTAGGAAATTCAGAAATCATTTGGATTAGTGTTAGATCTTTCCTCTCGCCTGTCTGTAAATAAATAGACCAATTTCTCATGTAGTAAATTTATTCGTTAATGCAGAGCGCTGGAATTTCAAATAGCAAATAAACCAGATTATCATTTAAACGTCAAACTCTTGATTAATTATAGGGCGCGGTCATTAAAAGCAAAGGAAAAATATCATTGTCTGCACCTAAGCTGTTGTCACAAAGCTTGAAAACAAAAGCAATAAAACAATAATCATAATTGCTCAAAATGTGCAAAAGCAATAAACTTTTGTCCTGGCCCGAGCTCGGTCAGGTCGTCGTTTTCAACGCCAGAGCCAGAGTCAGAACCAGAGCCAGAGCCAGAGCTGCGGGTGCTAATAGATTATGCGGCAACGATTAGAAAGGCAATAAATAACACCTGTCGGAGATCACATGCGTGTACGGGTCACATCGTTGAGGAATTCTCAGAGAGTACTTGGAGTATTCATGTGGAGTAATAACGTTCATATTCGATCACTCTTATGTCCTGATATAACGGATTTTGTTGAAATGTGTTTAGTATGCAAGAGGAGGCGTGGTAGACCCATTATATATATTCCTGATCCATTCGAAAAGCTGGGTCATTCGCTGATTAAGTGCTCCTCAAATAATCTATATAAACTTTATGGAAAGTCAGATATTAATTTATGTCTCGTTCGCCCTTGAATCTAGAGTCAAACTTGCATTCAAATTTTAGTTAAGTTTAGTTTTATATATTTTTTATACAACTTCGAAATTTACTTACATAAGGCACAACCATAGTAGCTATGCGATTAGATATTATGAAACAATATTTGTAGGAGTTGAAGTGCATTGGACATGGGAGATAATTCTCATATGCAAAATAATTCAAGAACATCTAACAGGAAAAGGATTATTCTTTCTATAATTATCGTTGTAGTCGTTTCCACATTTATTGTGGTTTTAATAATATTTTTCTGTTTTCCACGACTTTTTACGGTGATTAGCACCAGGGGATTACCAGATTGATAACAATAAATGGTAAATAGCTATGACAGATGTCCATACAGATGATAAAAACTGATTTTGTGTACATTTTCAATTTTTGTGAATCATTACAGACGCAAAAGGGAGCCATTTATACTCGCTCAGGAAATTCAGAAATCATTTGGTTTGATGTTAGATCTTTCCTCTCGCCTGTCTGTAAATAAATAATAATAATAAAAATAAATAATGTAATAAATTTCTCATGTGGTAAATTTATTCGTCAATTCAGAGCACTGGAATTTAAATAGCAAATAAACCAGATTATCATTTAAACGTCAAACTCTTGATTAATTATAGGGCGGGTCATTAAAGGCAAAGGAAAAATATCATTGTCTGCACCTAAGCTGTTGTCACAAAGCTTGAAAACAAAAGCAATAAAACAATAATCATAATTGCTCATAATGTGCAAAAGCAATAAACTTTAGTCCTGGCCCGAGCTCGGTCAGGTCGTCGTTGTCAACGCCAGAGCCAGAGCCAGAGCTGCGGGTGCTAATAGATTATGCGGCAACGATTAGAAAGGCAATAAATAACACCTGTCGGAGATCACATGCGTGTACGGCACATCGGGTCATGTGGGGATGAACAATATGACGATTCGTCGCTCGGCCAGCTCGGTTTTGTCCTGGTGTTGATAATTTAAACGACTAGAAAAAGTTCTGGTTAGTGAGGGCAAAGGGTAGAGGGTAAAGGGTAGAGGAATGGCACTCCGTTTAACCAAAGCCAAAACATATGCAGGGATGTGCTGCAGTGTGAACCCGAACAACTGCAGAGATCTAATGGCAAACATGTCAAATAATATTCCATTTCGGATATCTATTTTGACTAATATAAGAATTAAATTTCTGTTGCTAATAAAACTGAGAAAAATATGAATATTGTTCTATTGATTACAATATTTTACACTGAAACTGCCAACTGATATTTATTCAAGAGATATGCTATTGTATTGTATGTAGATTTCCATTAAAGAGTTAGTCTAAGAATGGTTCTGTTCGACTAGCAGATACTCTGATACTCCAATCCTTCGACTATTCTTTTACTGGAGAGTAAACATACAATAGGCACAGTCAATCCTCATTTAACATTTCTGGAATCTATATATGTACACATAATACATAATAATTGGAAATACCATTTACCGTGGACAACACACCTGCTGGGACCACCCTCGGCGATAATTATATGAGAATCAAGAACAGGGTTAAGTGTCAAAAGGATGAGAATGTTGGGGGAGGCGAGAGACCCCTTGGCATATGTTTGAGCCAGACAACACTCGTATAATGATGATGAGCCTGAACCACCCTCCATATGGTCGCAGTTCGCTCATACAAAAATAAAGTACACAATTTGGTTTACTCTCTGCTATTTTTTCGGGTTGAACAATAATTTGGATGTGAAGGAGGACGTGAAACAAAACTATTTGAATTTCTACAATGGATGCGTTGGATGCCGCTGCGTGGAACGAAAAACTTAGAAACGCAATTGAAAAAAAAAAATGAATAAAATCAAAACGTTTGCCAGCTAAGCTGCCTTTGGCATTTTGGCCAGCTAGCAGCTGGAGCCACGCCTGTTGCACTTGTGGCGATGGCTGTTTAGGGTGCAGCTGCCGTCCAGGATGTCCGAGTTGACTTTTTGTAGTTCGGCAATGCGCTGCCAGGTGGCGCAAAAGTGTCGCACGTTCCGTGCATTGGCCAGCTTGGCAATCGGCCCCAATGTGCGATATCCGTTGTTAATATAGCGTATGAAGCCCTTTGCCGACAAGTCCATGACGGCTGTCTTCACCTGAGCCTCCAAGTCGCCGCAGGCAAAGGGTCTGCAGCGAGACACAGATTGTGATCATAGATATGAAATATGCCTAGTATATATGTATATGCATATAGCTTACTCCTTGGCCAACATATCGACAATATGCTTCTCCTTAATGCCATTCACGTACTTGGGATGATCCTGAAATATGCGCACCATGTCCATGATGTAGAGTGGCAAGTGGATGTGATAAGTGTTCGAGTGCATCATCAATGTTGTCGGCTCACATTCGCTTATCGAAGTTTCTTCGCACATTTTGAAATAGTTTCGATTTTTTTTTATTTTTTTTTGGCAAGTTTAGTGGTTTGTACTCTATTAATATATATATATATTTTTATTTAAGTATATATTTATTTATATATATATATGTACCTGTATGTTTACTAATTTGTGGAGACGTGTAAGGCACGGCTAATGATATCTGTTGTCCACATCTAGTAGGCCTACTGGGTTTCAGCCCTCGTTCCAAGTGCTAATGTCATCCACTTACAGGTGTCATTAACAGTTTGTCCAGCGAGGTTTGCTTTCGGTTTGCTCTTCAATTACGAGTTGAAGCCGGAGCCGTACAAATATTGTAACAATTACATGTTCCCTTCTTTTTTCATTATTACCTGGTAATTTGCCTAATATATAAATAGATGAGGGCCTCCCACTGCATTAGCCTGGAACTGACAGTCCCCAGGGGGTGTGTTAAGTGCCAATGAGGTATGTGGGCGATATAAGGAAAAAATTAACACAGAATGAGCTGAGATCCTGTTTATTGGTTTCTATTTTGGATAAAATTTGGATGTACAAATATTTATTTTCAATTTCAAGTTATATCTAAAATACATTAAGATAATTATTAAGATAATTAAAATGTCGGATGACATTAAGATATTTCTCATTAAAAGATAGCATAGATATTATCGGTTAGCATATTTTTCCCAAATAATATATAATTCGAACCTTGATTACAATTATTTCTGAGTACATACCAGTTATAAATTCTGATATAATATAAATAACGGTTAAATATACATATACCAGGTATAAGGTCTGGTATATTATTAAACACTTAATTATAGACTATATACAATATATAGTGTTTTTATTTTTTACCAGTTGACAATTTAATCAGTATATATTAAATATGAAACTATTTTATATTTTAAACAATAATTTAAATATGTTTCATAATTTAAACATTTTTTCCATTTAATTTTATTTTTTTTTTAATTCATATACTATATTTCTTATATTATATAATGAACATGGAAATATGTATGTACAAACATGTAAAACAGTTATAAATTCTAATATAATATAAATAACTTTTAAGCATATACCAGGTACAAGGTCTGGTATATTATTAAACACTTTTAATTATAGACTATATACAATATCTAGTGTTTTTATTTTTTACCAGTTGACAATTTAATCAGTAAAGTCTTGAATATCCTATACCTATCTGCTAAAATTGTTATACCTAACATTATTTTCTTAGACCTTCTTCTTCAGATCTTCAACAAAGGTTGCTTGAGCTCATAAAGCACATTTATTTACTACAAAGATGTCAAGTTTTCAAAGCACCGTTGTCTAGATCCTCGATCACTAAACTTTTCTAACCACAATTAATGATATAGTATGTATTGTCAATTCATCGTCCATGGAATCCTTGGTGCATGTCAAAGTGCGCACGCCATCCTTTTAGCCATGCTCGGGCATTGCCTCTCCAACACCGTCAAGAGACACAAACGAGGCCAGTCAAAGGGTTAACTATGGTAAAACTTTTGCCAACAGATAATAAATTAGCGCATACATTATGAAATATTGTTAGGATGCCACCGTCAACTGTCGCTGTCTCTGCCTGACTTCCGGCCAGGTGGGGGCGGGTCGCTTCCAACTGGCAATTTGCTCTACCTGGAACAGGTGACAGTTTCTCAACGCGAACGGGTTGCCGAAGCAGCGCCACGAATGACATGTGTAAAAATGTTTTATTGGTGAGGTTATCAAAGCTAAACGTAAGTCCCATTGCTTTTTATTTGCCGCAGTCATGCTTAAGGCATAGACTTTTTGATGACTCTATAGGTTAGATTAGCCCCCAATTGAGGCCTGACTGTGCCATTTGTTCTTCATTTTTTGGTACCCCAATTATTACTATAAGACCAACTGGATATCTTGTTTAAGTAAGCAGTATATTGCACGTTCCGTCAGCAAGTTTAACTCATGTCGAGCGACCCTTGTGGCTTGTCTATTGTCTATTGATTGACAATACACGTGACTTGACATTTTCTTTTGATTGCGCATTAGTCTGCCGGGAACTGATGTATATGTAATGTATATATATATACATATCCAGGTATATCTAACAAAAGTGAAGGATATGTCAAATAGTCTAATAACTAAATAAACTGATATAAAATTATACTTGATTTGGGATTAAAATGTTTATTTTAAAATAAATAAATGAAATAAATAATATTGATTTAAGTTAAATAATAAATTTTGTACCTTTTAATTATGCATCACAGTTAACGTTTATTAGAAATATAAAATAATATGAAACTATATAGAGTACTTAAAAATAAAAAAAACTTTTTTATTTACTCTTTTTATTTAATAAATTAAATTAACTTTAAATTATTATTATTATTATTATTATTATTTGTATAAATAATGAAAATTTAACTCTTAATTTTTATTCATGTATTACTTAAAAAATTTTTATATTTTATGTATTACTTCTATATTTTTCATATTTTATATATATTAAATACGAAACTATTTGATATTTTAATCAATAATTTAAATATATTTTATGTATATTTTTGATATTTTTGTTTCATTTAATATATATATATATATATTTTTTAATTAGTATACTATATCTCTTTTATTATAGTAATAATATATATTTAATATGTAATGCACATGGAAATATGTACAAATATGTGAATGAATATTTAATAAATACAAAATATTTCAAACCAAAAAATACAATTAAATTTCTGCCTTTAAATTTTTAGCTTTCAAATCCGCAAATAGTTGAAAATTGATTTTATTTAATTTATTTCCCATTATTTAGTATTAAATTATTATATAAATCTGACATATATTTATTATTTACATTGTATTTATTTTTTATAATTATATTGATTTACAAGTAAAAGTTTTGAGGGCATTTAAAATTTACATGCTTTAAAATTTACAGCTCTTTGTTGAATTGGGTTCTCTGCCCTTTGAACCCTGGGCCGACAATTGGGGCTTATTAACTTTAATCGTAACGTTTCATCTACAAAATGTCGTTCGATCTAGAGCGCAACGTGAAATTCCATTGCGGTCGATTTGCAGGCGCTGTATCCCATCTATTTGCTAACCCGCTCATCGCCGCCGTCCACTCGACCGTTCTCATTGGCTGTTAGAAAAAGTTTTCAGCCCTACGCTGGGCCCTGCTGCATAATAGTTGGCCAACTCATATAACCCTGTCCGAGCTCAGTCCATGTCGGGCAACACCCCCAAAAGGAAAATCAGAAACGCGACTTCCACATGTGGTCAACCGTTTTTCCAGTCCGTGGCTAGCATTTTCTTTTATTTTTGTTTTCGTTTTGGGTCCTGTGGCGGTCGCGCGGGGGTGGCTAATCAAACTAACCAGTTATATGAAACCCTTATAACTGTGCAGCAAAATAAATGTCATGCAACATGGAAAAGTGTCATGTATTTGACGAATAATTACCGTCAACATTGCGTGATTGGCTGAATCAAGCGGAAGGCGGCCTGTGGCGCTATGACTTAGATTTGGTCCCAACTGGTTTAGGGTTTAGGGTTGAGGCTTTGGCTCGTGGCTGTGGTTGGGGGTTGAGGGTTGCCCTTTTGGAGCTGCCGTTTTTGTGTGTGACAACAACCTATAATTACCTGGCAGTCAGACCTTCGGGTGCAGCTGAAGCCGGTCGTTCGAATCAGGAATACGCGCCGCAGGCTCAAAGACAACGCGGCCGTCGGCGTGCACGGTAGTCCCAAGTCCCAAGTCCCAATCGTTGGTCTCCGGAAATTCTGGGAGCTGCTCACAATGTACTCGCCCTCTAAATCGCCCATCGTAGACGTCACCGAAACCATCTCCCTGCACAGTGAACTGGACATCGAACTGGAGCCGAGCTGCAGCTCCAACTTTACGATACCTTCGACGCATAATCTGCGCATGCCGCTGCCTGGACTCGCACTGCCCAATCTGTTGGCGTCCAAGAGCAATGGCAGCTTGGGCGCTGCCACGTTACCCGCCTTCGAATATATTGCGCCTCCAAATCATGCGATGCAGTCTTTCGATTTTCCGCTCATGGAGCTGAATCGTGTGGGCATGTTTCCCGGATTCCTGCATCGACGGGCCCGCGGCGAAAAGCGACCCATACCAGATGCCCAGAAGGACGCCAAATACTATGAGCGACGCAAGCGCAACAATGAGGCGGCCAAGAAGTCGAGGGACGCACGCAAGATCCGCGAGGATCGGATTGCGTTTCGGGCTGCGCTCCTCGAGCAGGAGAACTCCATACTGCGCGCCCAGGTGCTCGCATTGCGCGATGAGCTGCAGACGGTGCGGCAGCTGCTCGGCGCCACAGCGGGCGGCATGCTGGGCGTGGCTAGGCAAGTCTGATCCAAGAATGGATAGGAGCGTGTAAATATGTATATGTGCAATTGTGTTTTGTGATCTCTATTTATAAATAAATTATTATATGATATGAAGGACTACAATTTGTATTTCTTTCTCAACTTTAAATATCACTGGACGAATGTCATTCGGAAAGGCAACAATTATTGTTCGATCGTGATTGACTGTACTATTGTACTGTTTTCAGAAGACGGGTTAGCTAAGAAGTATATTTTTTAAATTTTAATATTATTGATTTATTTTTAAAATGTTTGTAGCTATGTGGCATGGCTTTTCGGCTAAATAAGTTCGTTAAATAAATTCTAGAAAAATTATATATTAAAATATATATTTTATAGATTTAAATTTTTTCAGGAATAACACGAATTTATTAAGTAATATCAAATATATTTTTCTTTATTTATATCCCGAATCCTTTGAAAATTTGAACTCAGAATATTTTTATTAATTATATTATATAATATATGTATGTATATGTTTATATAGTCAGTGATATGCACTTAAGCGAAGTACTATAACCGACTATGTTTGTTTCTCTATTTGTCGGTTTGCAATGCGTACATCATTTAAAGAGTATACTTTCAAATTAGAGAGAAAGCTTGAAAGAGCTGGTAGTAATCATATATGACATATAACGATCAGAGAGAGACTCTTGAGCTGAGCACAATTTTCATTTGGAGCGTTACCCTCTATAAAAGCTGATATGCTGCAGCGAATAGATAAGACGATATTTTTACTCACGAAATGAGAGTGATTTAAGCAGCAATATATAAGTATAAGTATATCTATTAATATCTAAGTATATCTATATATAATAATAATAATATATACATATGTCCATATAAATAGAAGTGTGTAACTAAACCACATTTGTAAATTATGAGTGAATTCATTTTAAATTAAAAATATATTCTGCTGCAAACATTTTGGTATAAGTATAAAAGTCTTTAACACGTTTCAGAAGAGTGATGTGATCACATTCATATTAAATTTGTATAACTCATTTTAACCATAATTTAGACAATAATATATAAACAGATTAGGACTTTTTCCTACTACATTGCAGTTCCTCGATGGTTTGGAGTTTCTTAATTTTATAGATTTGCAGGAAGCTCACATCATTAGGCCTGGTACCAAATTTTTTTAAAGGTATGTAATATCAGCAATGAAAAACCATTGACAAACAATTAATAGAAGACCTTTTCTAAGTTGGTATGACTGTCGCTTAAAGAACAAAGATAGACAAAAATCCACTACATCATCTCGTGTTATAGCACAAGGGTAAGAAAACAACTTTATTGCATCGCTATTTGAATGATTTTAACAACATAAACATTAAACATAAACATAATATATTAACCAACTACAAATTGATGGAGTGCATTTGCACTCTTCCGTCGGCCGACAGCAGCAACAGTTGCTGGTTGCTAGAGGAGCTGCTCGATGCAGCAATGTCCGTGACAGGTGAGCCGATCTGTAAGCCCAGATCCGTCAATTCCCGATCCAAATGGAAATCGTAGCTGCGCACAGCGCCATTGGACAAGGCGAACAGCCGCCAACCGTCGTTGGACTGGACAAGGGCCTGCACAAGATTCTGTCGCAAGACGCTGCCGCTGAGCAGCAGCTGCTGATCGAACACTTGCAGCTCGTAGGCGCGGCGGGGCTGCTGCAGCAGTTGCAGGGCGGTATTGGGTCGAGCATCATAGTTGTCGCTGTCACTGCCATTGCCAGCGCTCGTCAGCTCCTGCTGCTCGAAGGAACGCCGCTCGTTGAGTATAATGTTTTGAATGGCGCAAGATTTGCCCGTTTCAGGCTCATAGTCCAAAGTTGGCTGCGGCATGGCCGTCGTTGGGCGCTGCACCCGTTGGCGCTGTCGCTGATTGCAGTTGAGTATCATCACGGAGCCATTGGACAAGCCCACAGCCACGTAATACTCATTAGCGAGCACGCATAGCGCTGTGGGGAAGAGAAAGCGACTCTCATGGAGACCGATGCGTGTAAAGCGCTCCGTTTTAAGGCTGCGCGTGCAGCACAGCACAAAGTTGCGATTGGTGCACACGTAGATGAGATCGGTGCCCGTATCGATGCTGCTGAAGCGTAATCCCTGCACGCCCTCACCCGTCATGGCTGTCGTTAGAGTTTGAGTCTCGTTCAGCTCACGCAGCAGCTCGTCGCTGTAGACGTTGCCCTGGAACAGGGACTTGGTCTTGTCGTAGTCGCTTTGAGTGCGCTTCAGCAGGCGGCGCTCTAGATAGCCGCGCAGATCACAGCTCACAGCCTGCAGCAGCTTGACCCTGGCCCAGGGTGAGCTGTACTCGTTTCGTGTCGTTGCACCACAATTTAACCCACTTGCCACCAGCGACCAAATGGTTAGCAGACCAGAATCGTTAAGCGATGCATACTATGGAAAGGGATTGGAATGTAACTGGTTCAGGCTCACATCATTTCAAGCTGCCAACTCACCTGAATATCCTTGTGTGCCAGAGTCCAACTGGTGGCCACTCCAAGGCCAGATGCATGGGGTGCCGGGCGAAAGCTGCGCACATCTACTACGGCACCCAGGTCCAGTGCAGTCAATCCTTGGTTCTCCATGGTGGGCACCACCGACTGTGTGGCTGCAAAGTGTGTCAAATTTCCGTCCAGCTTGGAGCAAAAGCTGTATGTTTCGCGCAAATCCCACATGGCAATGCTGCCATCGCGCAGACCCGCAACAACTATGTCGGGTGCTTCGCAGCAAAATGCCACACGCGATACTTCCGCCCAGGTGGACAGCAGACGTAGCGGCTTGCTGGGATCCGTGAGAGACCAGACCATCAGCAGATTGGCGAAATCATCTCGATAGACATTAGAATCGGGCGGACACTCATGCACCGTGACCACGAGCTGCTGCTGCCCGGCGCTACCAAAGATGCGACGCACTGGGAGCGCATTCAGCAGGCCGGTCTGCAGCAGCGGCACTTGGCGTGCCGAACGAGTTGGGCCATTGGAGTTCAGTACTTTGCCTAGAAGCAATGATGCCTTTTGCAGAAACACGCCTAGCCTATTCAAATCGCTGGGTTTGGTCAGACGCCGTTGTTGCTGGCGCATAGCGCGCTGTTGCTCAGCCTGACGCAGTTGCTCCAGGCGTGCCAGACTGCAATCGAATACATCATTTGCATGAGCCACGAGTCTATCACTGTCATCGTCTGCATCCCCGCTGCAGCTCTGCACCAACAGACTGCCATAATGAGGTGGATGCTGTGTCCAGCTGGTGCGAGTGTGCAGCTCCAGAGTCTGGCATTCGTTGTCCATCTGCTGGGAGTGGGTTTGCGTAGCCAGCTGGCAAGTATTTAGTTTGCCATAGCTCTGCATATATCCCTCATAGCTGAGCGGCTTCATCTCGAATAGCTGATAGTCCAGATGATCGAAACGCAGCTTTCGCATCAGTTCCTGACCACGACGGGTTAGAACTGGATGCGAAATAAAATTGACATAGCCGCCGTAATGCACATCCGCTGTTGACTCTCGGCTGTTGGCCAGCTCTATTGGCCCTGCAACACCATAGTTGCTGATGCCGGAGTCCAGCTGCTCCGAATTGGCCATGCTGTTCGTATCGAAGCTATCAAATTCCTGCTGTGCAGCAATGCGTGGCTGTCGACGTGAGTGCATGTCATAGTGGCCCGAATCCAATTTTCTCTCCAGTTCCTTGTCACGATGTATGACTGTAATTGGGTTTTGCGTGGGCTCCGAATCTTCCTCATCCGCGTCATCTTCCTCTTCAGTATATGCCTCGATATCCTCCTGCTTGTCTTCTATAAAATTGACTTCTGCCATAACTTGTTCTGCCTCCTCACTTTCTTCTATTTGATTTTCTTCCTCATCCAAGTCATCTTCTTCTGGTGTGCTGACATCTGTCTCAAAGTCCGATTCATAGGATTCGAAATCATCCGAGTAGTTATCCAAATCGGTGGCCTGCTTTTTGGCTGCCTCAAAGTTAACTTCAAAGGCCACAGGCTGCTTAACTTGTTTGATTTGCTGCAGCACATCTAGATCGCTGCGTTGCTTAGCCGATTCCCGCTTGAGCACAACTATTTCCTCCGGCTGCAATGTCCGTGAATAAGAACGCACACGGGGCGTCCGCCCATCCTCCACAGAGGCATCCACCTGGCTGGCCGACGCTGTCGTTGTTTCTTGTTGTTTTGATTGCACTCTGCGCTTTTGCGGTGGCGACGACACCGTCACACTGTGATATGTGTCCAGCACTGCATTGGGCTTGACCTTGCCGCCGGCAGGTGGTTGTTTCGCTTTGGCCGCACGCAATGTGCTTGCAGTGGCCTTTGTTGCTGTTGTTGTTGGCGATGGGGTTGCTCGTTTGTTTGTTTGGGCAACAGCCTCACGCTCCTTATTTTTGCCTGTATGCAATGACGTTGATTTTTTAGCTGTTGCTGTTGCGGCTAGCGTCGTAGACTTTGTGGTTTTTCGCTGAATTTGCTCACTTTCAGGTTTCTCCTGTTGCTTCTCCTTCTGCGTGTTGCTTTTCGATGATGTTGCACCGGTTTTACTTGTTGCAGGTGATTTGATAGTCTTGCGTTGTACTTCATGTTTTGGCTATAAAATACAGTCATATTTGCTTTTTGATTTTGCTTACTATTTTTTCGTCTTCCGAATATACAGCAACAAGCTACTGTGCTACAGCTGTTCAGCGTGTGTTTTTCAACACTGGACAAATGAAAATTCAAAGATCAAACTGCTCTTTCCACAAAACGATCAATGCTCTCTTTCCATTCGTCCAATATTAAGTGTAATTGTGGTAGGCATTAGTTTAAATTAATATGTGTGCATGTGTGGGTGTGCGTACATGGTGCATAATAATACGTCTGGGAACTACATTCACAGTCAATCCAGTATCAAGTGGCTGAGCTGTTGAGCTGAACGTTAATAAAATCTTTGCAAATTAAGTAATATGCGGTATGTGATTTAGTTGGTTCCAAGTAAAAGTCCTTGTGCGTTTGAAGTGTCTAATATATGTATACAATCTTACATTTAATTTATTGGTCGTACGCGGTAAACTCTTCGACATTTTATGCCCACAATGACGGGTTTTCGTTTATAGTAGATGTAAAGCAGACACGTATGTTTAATCAATTGTAATTGTTAATTTAGTTCATTGCAAAAATTCATTTCGTTGTGACAAATTTAATCGTTCCCGTAGCAACCATTTGAGTAGCATAGCAACAAAAACAAAATGAACAGCTGATATGCAAAGGTTGGTAAGTTTGAATAAAAATAATCGATAAGAATTAGATATACATATGTAAATATATATACATTTGTTTGTTAATATAAAAAATAAATGGCGAAAAATATGGTTTTAGTTGATATTATTTTTGCTTGTAAATTTTACCTCTCGTGATGAGCTGCGTACCTGTCCCCACCGAAGCATTTTGCAACACTTATTCAAGAGAATGATTTGTTTTGAAAATTTGTGGTATTTAATTGCCTAATATTATCTAGCTTTACTTGTGCTCTTGTAAAAATTAATATCACAATAAATAAAGGTAATCTTGTGCACAGAATATTCTCTAAAATTATAAGCGTTGCATCAGCCACCAAGTGCTCGTAGCCAACAAGAGAACAAAGCTGCTGTGGATACCTAAATGCGCGCCGCTGTCGTCGTCGTGTTTTGAGGCGTAGTACTGCGATATGTAACGGGCATATATGTGCTCCATGGAACGCTTGGCGTCGTCTCGCTGCAGCTCATGCGCGCTTAATAGTGCATCCGTGCTGTCGTGGAATAAGATGTCAGTGCGCCTATCGAAGATGCCATAGAGCGAAAATGGGCGTGTGTCTGTCTTCGGCTTCTTGCCAAACAAATGATCCATGTCGCGCAGCGAGTTGTAGATCTCGTTGTGCCGTGTTAGAGATGAATTGTGCGTCACCAGCTGGCCACGCGGCGTCCAGTGTAGATAGCAGTACTCAAACCTTGAATGGCGTTCAATGCCGCCGTAAGGACACAACAGGCGGTAAGACTGGGGTGTGCCTCGCGCCAACCAGTCGGATGTTAAATTGCCACTAATATATTTCTTGTAGACATCGGAGCTGAGGAAAGCCACATCGGCACCCTCGGCCAGGCAACGGAATGCGCCCTCATCGCCATGATAATGCGGCGGACACTGACGACCACGATGCGGATGCCAGAGGCAAGATTCGTGACTGAAATATGAATTCACTGACTGTACTTTTCCGGTGGCGTTCACAATGGTATCTAGCACAGAGAGATGGGCAGCACCCTCATAGCTGGGCAGGCAAGCTCGAGCGCCCTTTAAGTCCGTAAAACTTTTAAACTTGGAATCCTTGTGTACTAGCGCAATTATTACATAGCGATCGTGCATTTGCTCTGCGAACTCGAAAAGCAACGGCGTCAAGCCGTAATCCCTTTGAGCTTGAACCCGTTGCTCTTGGTTAACCATTAGAACATCGGCGCTCTTGTAACGAGTATCTTCCATACACTGCTCTAAGTTTGTCGTGCGTATGCACTGAATGTTCGGCTCGACGCCATATACTTGGGATGCCTCCTGCAACCAAGAGCACTTAATATGCTCGATGATCGATGTTGTGCAGACGACAATCGAGCGTGGGGGATTGCACTCGGGGAAACTGTAGGCCGACTGAAAGCCAATAGCCTGATCCAGATAGTCATCTATAGAGATGACGTTGTCCAGTGGCACAGTAAACACATGGTATGTCTCCAGCAAGCTAAGCAGCGCGTTTTGCCAGCTCTGCGGCTCGTCGTGTGTGAGTCCAGTAACCAGACGCTGCACCTGAGCGGCATGCGAGCGACGTGCAGCCACCACAGGCCATGGCTTGGATACCCAAATGCAGGGATGCGTAACATTGATTGGCTGCAAGTGTCCGTCTGGACAGAGATAGCTGTATTTAGTCGGATCGTCCTGTGCTTCCAGACCTGCCAGCTGTTAAACATGATAATTAGCAATGTTTATGTATAAACAATAAATCAAATTTTGCTACTCACCCCAAAATGACTGCGCGTATCGTCAAGGCGTGCCCAGGAGACGCTACCGCCGCCACTTGTCAGACAATAGAGTGCTCCACGTCGGCCCCAATGCTTGTCCGTGTCGTCGCAGCTATATGGATTATAGCACATTTGGCACAATGATGGATACCGATCCTTGAGAATGCGATCCTGTTTACGATCTGGCACCCAAGGACCAGCTTTGCAGCTGGGACCAAAATACCTCGCTGAAGCCGCAATGCGGTCTTCAGTTAATGTAATATCTGGATTGCAGGACTTTGCGACCAAGGTTGACTCGAAGTACTGCAAAGAGTAATTATGACAATTAAAATGTATACAATGTTTGTTAATAAATTAAGAGTGCTCTTCTCACATTGGCCAACACCTCGGTCCAGTGGTGATCCAAACCATAGCCAGGATGACACAGCTTGGCGCCATGCAGATCATTGACGGTGTGTATGCCAGCATCGTTGTTCACCACGGCAACTATTTCATACTCAAAGGGCGAGTGGTGTGAACGTAGCTCGCTGGCAACCAGAATCTCCACACTGGCCCAGCGAGCTGCCACCAAATCCTCGGAAGTGAGTACACCGAAGTGTGCCGTTCCTTTGTGTATGCGACGCACACAGTCCAAGCGATCGACGCCTATCACGCACTCAATGTTACTCGTGGCCTTCAGCAGCGGGCAGAATTTGGGCGCCTTGCGGTAATTACCAAGCGACTCGACCACACAGACGCGTACTGAAAGTGAAGGCGAAATACAAAGGAAATTAAAATGAAGTTGATAATCTTTAGTATTCCGCTGGAATAAATTTAATTTCTGTGTGAATTGATCGTTTATTTCGTGCAGTTTTTCGGAAAGAGTCTTAAATTCAAAATTCCCATCTGACAACCGGTTTGAAGGCGTACTCTTTGCATTTAACTGTCGACTCGTCTTGGAAAACTCTGATATCATGGCAATTACGCAGAATTCACAACTAACTGCTGTCATGCGAATGCAGGAGGGGCATTTTGGCCAGTGGAGCACGCAGTCAAGGTCAACGCGTGTGTGAACTTCAATGTGTTACGAGACTCTTCGGTAACAGGTATTCGGCTTGCCTGCGGAGTTAAGATGACACCTAAGATACTATATATATATATATGTATATACTGGATACTTTATTTATTTATAGTTGTGAAGTTGTATGTAGTGTGTAAATGACTTATGATCAATCACTGTTGCCACGTTTAAAGCTAATAACATAAACTTGACATAAGTATAAGCTTTCATTATGCGGAATAGTTCATACTCTTTTCATAAAGGTATAATTAATTTTTTACGATATGTGTAACCACATTGAAATTCGCCCTGCCTTCTTGATGGATTTGTATGTATATTCTCTTGCAATATAAGCAGCTGAATTGATTAGGTCATTCTCTTCGTAGGTCTTTCGATTTTAACATAGTTATTACATTACATTATATTGAATCGTTTTTTGTTGAAATATTGGACATGTAGACATCTATTGATATCTCAACCAAATTTGTTTCTTTCAAGAAGAACTTCTCTTCATTGTATTTTAATCGATAAATATGCTGTTTTAAGAGAACTTTATCGTAGTCCTTTTAGACTTAATAAATGTATTCGATTGTAATTACAATTAAATTATTAAATATATTATTCATATTTTCTCTTTGTGGAACTTGAAAATGCTCCAGAAAATTACTCGCCTAAATACATTTCTTATCTTTAGAGGTCAATACTCTTTATTTTATTATTTTTTTCACACATAAATTGCATATACTTTTTTTTTCTCTTAATTTTGCTTTTTTTTACTGCCTGTCATATAAACATATTTAGTATAGGTAGATATATACCGCTGCTAATGAAAGGTTCACAATTTGATGCAATTAAGTTTTGATTTAATTTGTAGCTTCAATGATATTGTAAGGATTTATAATTGTGTTCAAATTCAGGTATTTGAAATTTATATGTTTTTTATTATTCTGATGAAATTCAGACGTTAAATAGGCTTATATTTGTTTTTATAATTCTGATGAAATACAGTTATTAAATACAGTATATCATTTTGTGTAGCGTACGCACTATTCGGTGTTTTGTATATTTCCTGTATTTCTTGTTTTTATTTTTTCTTTTTCCTCATGAAGGTCAGCCGGTGTATTAACATTTTATTTTTTTATTTTAGGAAGCAAACTGAATAGATAAAACGTTTTTAGCAATTAAAATGTGTTCAAGTACTTATTTTGTTTATAGATGTAATCAATTTACAGAAAGATAACAATTAAATAATCTTGCAGTCATTTCTCGTCTTTCCAGTCGAACTTACATTTCCCATCATCGAGCGGCTCGATGGCTGCACAATTTGATATTGATAAGGCGAACAAGCAAGTGAATATTATCAGCGGCTGCATAATTGTGTAATTATTAGTATTCAAACTTTTATTGAAAGTATTTTAAAATCACTTTGTTTAAATGAAAATTAATTCAGCACTTAGTTGAAATCTCAAGTTGAGTTCGTTAATTAGTCGCCCTATCAGCACTCGGCCCACGAAAAACGCCTACAAATTTTTAAATGCATATATTTATACATATGTACATATATTAATATATGTATGTATTTGTTTTTTTATAGTCTGTACTATAGTCGAGAACGCGCTGAGCGAGAGAGTTTGAGTCGACCTCATGCGGCGGACGAACAGATGCGACTGTCTGAGCTTCTGCTCGCGGTTACGTCGTCGACTGCGGATGCACCGAATAAAACCCGTTTCGAGCCGCATTTTTTTTTTTTGTAATATCAAAAATGATCGCACGTAAACAAAACTAGCAAAGAGCTGCTGACTCAAGCGCCGTTTGGGGTATTCCGAGTTGTGATTGATTGATCAGAAGCAAAGAGGAGGTGCCTTTAACGGGGAATTTTAGATATCCAAGGAACTCAGCTTAACTTCGCCAAAAAACCTCGGATACTGGGTAGGGAATCACCTAATCAGAGACTATTTGCGAGAGTAGGAGAGGTGGGTATCTATCTATAGTTGGGGTATTCGTAAATCAAAATTTTGGAGACTGCTACTTAGGCTTGCGAGATAAGCCGAAAATACAAAGTAACTTTATTAAAGTTGCTAACTGATTTTATAGAAATAATAAAGCTATCACTTAAACTGAAGCAAATCTGAAATTCTTGGAAGGTGAAATCTTATCAATTATTTGCGAAACAATATCTATAGATTATTTAAAACATATTTGATATTTTACAAATGAGAAAGCTTTTGCTCCTGATTCCCTGCATTCAGCCCTCCATCTTCAGTGTATTGTATAGTTTCGCAAAGTCGGTATACCCCTAATCAACATTAGAGTATATTTACTAAAATATATGTAGTATATATATAATATATGTATGTTTAATTCCTTGTCTTAGACGTTGTTGTATCTTTTGAATTTGTAATCTCAACCCTTATCGTTATGCAGTCGATTACTTATTAGAATTGTATTATTATTGGCGGTGCGCTTATCAGTCTGTGTTGGCTTATCAGCAAATGTTTTGTGTCGTAGAAGACTGCTGGGCGGTGTACGCGACGCTTTGTAATAACAGTCGCAGTTCGCCTTTTGCGGCATTCCCATGCCTTTAACTTGATCTCAAGTGGCGTGATATATCTAACAAAGTAATGAAATAATTTTTTTCCATTTAATTATTAAGAAAATATTCGCGAGCTGTGAAAGTGTGCCATTGTGTTCAAATGCTCAGATTATTCTTGATGGATTCAGTTCAATTACAAAGACTATGAGCTTAGTGATTTATTTATATGTATATAGACTTCATGTTCATTTCTATGGCTTCTCAGTTGCTATTGACCTAACTAGTTGACGTTGTCTCGCGAATTACGTTTCGTATAAAATCCCATCAAATTCGTAATGTTTCTCTTGTTTTTATTTTTTTTTTTTTTTTATTTTTTTTTTTTTAATTGTGGGTGTTGGCTTTTTGTATTTTTATTTTAAGTGTAGTTTGATTAATGGGTAAATCAAAAAGTATTTGTTGTTTTCTCCCATAACTGTATTTAAAGCTTATATAATTTGTATATGTATAAAATTGACATTTGGATGCGTGTAAAATTTCATTACCCTCCCATTCATTTTGTTGCTAAATTAGTGAAACCGTTACCTTATTGTAGTACACTCACTTATTTCTTATTCATTTCTATTTCTGTTTCTGTCTGTTATTTCAGTTATTGTTTTTTTTTGTGCGTTTGCATCGTAGATAACCTTTTATTTTGGCAATTTATTTTTGGGTAATTAACTTGCCGGCAATACCGAACGTTGATCGTAATTTTTCTGTGTCAAGTTTGCTGTTAATGCATTTATATAAAAATGTATACATGTATATGTAAATACTTATATATGGCACTGGTTTTCGTTGTAGATACTTAGCCTATATCTCTGCGTAGGTAGTTAGTATTGCATATACATCATAAGCGCTCGACACTTTGATCTGGTTTATGGCTATTGAAGCAGCGGAATTTATTTATTAGCTAATTGTGCTGACTAAATTATCTCAATAGTATCATGGCATTTTCGTCAATTGAACATATTATTTTTATTTCTCTAACTAAAAGAACAAATAAGAAAGTTTATTAATTAAAACAAAATAAAATGTTTATTGGGTAGAATCGTGCTTTGATTGCTTAAGAACTGAGCAGTTTAATATTTCTTGTTTTACTAAATGAATAAATTAAGCAATGTATAAAGCTTAAACAAAAAAAATGTCTGATTGGTTATAATTGAAAAGAATGCAAATTTAATTTTATGCAAAAGGTAAAAAAATGAAAATGAAGGAATAAATAGAAAAAAATACAATACAATACAAAAATAAAAGAAAATTAATAAATAAATAAAAAAAAATATGAATTTAAAATAATACTAAATCTTAAATATACAAATATGTATATATAATTTAATTTTAAATTATAAATATTAAAGTTTGACACTTAAAAGTATAAAATATACTAGTAATAGTCGATTGGAATATAATATAAAATTATGACATGAATATTCAATTTATTTTATATGCACACTATCTTTAAAATATTACATTTTTAAAAGGATGCCTCTTGTTGCTTAGACACTTGGGCTGTTAAACTATAGAGACTTATTTTACTATTACTTGGCATTACTTAACTTACAATCTAACGGTTTTTAGTGCCATAAACTCTAGACGTTCCATGTTGGCAAGCCGTATTTCCATAATAGAACACGCCTTTTGTTTATGTCAAATATCTATTCAGGTGCCAGAGATAAGATTTGCACGTCTTTAAGAGCAAACATTAAATTATAAAAGTAATTTATGAATTACACAAAAACTCAGATATATTTCAGGTAATTTTAGCAAATACATTTTTATCTCTATACAATTTTATGCTAGCCCTATGTTACAGTGAGCACTTTGTAGCTGCGATAAGATAAGTTTCTGTGTTCAGTGCGTCCATAGCAACATTATGTTTACAATTTGTCTACACTTATTCCCACAGCCTCCGGATCGAGTCGATCGCTGCTCACTTACTATGGTCTTGTGAGGGCAGCGGGCAGGGAAAGCAATAAAGATTACGACGCCGGTGCATGGAGTCATCAAACTGTGATATAGTATTGTGAACCGTCTTCGAGTTAGGTGTCGTACATGCATATATATGTATATGTAGTAGATATTCTGTACTGCTGAGACAATGGTGTCAATAAACAGACGCCTGCTGCCTATTAAGGCGCATTTCTTCTTTTTTATGGCGGGTGAGTTTTGATCTGTTTTAGTTTGCTGTTATGCTAATGAGATCTTTAATCTTATAGCCATGGGTCCCATATTGCCGCAGCTCTCGGTAATAGGCAAACAGATTGGCATACCGCCGGACATAATGGGCTATATAACCGCCGTCTTGCCGGTACTCTATGTGTTGGCCAAGCCGCTAGTTGGCTTTTTAGCCGATTATTTTATGGTAAGTCGATTAGCCCTTGCAAATATCTGGCTTTAATAATATTCTTAACTTTACAGCACCTGCGCAAGGTCATCTTTATGGCATTGATTGTAATCATGACCTTGGCCTATGGCGGTTTCTATTTTCTGCCCAATGCACCACATCCCATTGAGCTGAACGAAACGAGCGTGGAGTGGCCAGTGACATTGACAGAGGAGCCGCTCCACTGTCCGCCAGAGATTTATGCCGCCGATGCTCATTGTCAGGCGGCGCACGAGGCTGAATGCAGCCAAGGCGACTACATCTTTCAGGCATTGATAGCGGCGCCTGAGGCTCTGGCTAACCTGGATGCCAGCCCCAATCTGCAATATGGCAACGAAAGCTACTTCATTTGCCTCACTGAGCTGAAGATGGCCAGCTACTGGAGCAACACCTCCCTCACCTGCCGGCTGAAGCACATCGATAGCTGTGTCTACGGCAGTGGAACGTTCTGGCTGTTCGTTGCCATGCTCTTCATTGGCACCATTGGCTTCAATGTGACCAATTCCATATCGGATGCCTGCTGCTTTGATATGCTGGGCGAGGCAGAGCAGAGTAAATATGGAGCACAGCGCGTTTGGGGTACCATTGGATTTGGAGTCACCGCGCTAATCGCCGGAGTTGTGGTCAACCTGTGGACAGCGGATGCAGTGAAAAGCTTTACGCCCGCCCTGATTATAATGGGCGTGTTTAGTGTGCTGGATTTGTTCAGCGTGTCCAAGTTAAAGTTGCCCAAATTGGGCGGCTCCGAGTCCATCTGGGCGGATGTCTGGCAGCTGGTGCGTCAGCCACCGATTGTAACCTTCTTGTTCTTCGCCACAATGGCCGGCATTATTGACTCGTTCATAATCTACTTCATGTTCTGGCATGTGGAAGAGGTGGCCGCTCAGACGGGTTATATGGCGGACATCAAGCTCATCGAAGGCCTCGTCGTGGCAGCGGAGTGTCTGGCTGGCGAGGTGCCGTTCTTCTTCTACAGCGGAAAGATTATCAAGAAACTGGGCTACGTGCACTGCATGAGCATGTGCTTCTTCTTCTATGCAGTGCGTCTGTCGCTCATCTCCTGGATACCGAATCCCTGGTATCTAGTGGGCGTCGAGCTGTTCTTCCAGGGCGTGACCTACGCCCTCTGCTACACTTGCATTGTGGCCTATGCCTCGGCCGTGGCCCCGCCCGGCACCTCAGCCACGGTCCAAGGCCTCATGGCTGGCATGGACGATGGGCTGGGCTTCTCCATTGGCTCACTCATTGGGGGCATTATGTTTAAGAGGCTGGGCGGACGTGAGAGCTTCAAGTATTTTGCCATAGCTGCCATCTGCACATGCGTGGCGCACATTGTACTCCGTCCGTTGTCCAGGAAACGGCAGTATTTACCCAAAAGTGAATATCAAGTGCCGCCCGAGCTGGCCGAAAGCGAGCTGGGGCCCATGACGCCACAGGAGATGCCAAAAGTATATTAGTTTTAGTTCCCGTTTTGTATTATTGCATACGATTTTTTATACAATTTTATTTAAATACTTGCTTCCAAGTTGAATAACATTTTCGATTGTTTTATTTGAACAAGTGCTCTCCATATTTGGAGGAACACGAGGCGCCGACAGCTCTCAAGAGGTTTATTGAAATGTTGAATAATACCATAAAAAAAAAAAAAAACAATACAATAAAGTAAAATAAAATAAACAACAAATATAACATAATTGAATAAATCAATGTATACAAAAGATTCAGATATTCGAAAACTGAAAGCGTTTTTTATATCCAAATGCCGAATAGTTCCCACTCCATATATCAGCAAGTCACACAATTGAGACTCAATAAACCAATAAAACAATCAAAAGAGACTAACACAATTTTTGAATTAGGCTCTGATCACAATTTAGAATTAAAAGCATTGAAATCAAAGAACGGCAAGCTTTTGTAGGCTAGTGTACTTAATTATGCTTAAGTGTGGGCCCACTTGAAAGTTGTTGAAGTGGGCAGTTGTCAAAAATTAGATTGGGCAGCTATTCGAAAGTCGCCAACCAAAAGGCTATATAAGCCGGGCATCACAATGCCAATTCACATTTCACAAGAAGATGCCAAAAACGTGGCCGGTTTATCTGTTGCTCTCTTTACTGATCGCGTTAGGTGCGAGAAGGATTAAAGCTCGCCAAGTGAAGAAATGTAGTCTGGCCCGACAGCTCTATCGGAACGGGGTGCCTTATAACGAGCTAGACGATTGGCTGTGCCTAGTCGAGGGCGAGAGCTCGTTCAATACAAAGGCTATTAATCCAACCAATGTGGATAATTCTGTCGACTGGGGATTGTTTCAGATCAACGATCGGTACTGGTGCAAGCCCTCGGATGGCAGACCTTCCACAGATTTGTGCCGTTTACCCTGCCGACTGTTGCTCAGCGATGACATTAGATATTCCATTGCCTGTGCGAAATATATCAAACAACAGCAGGGATTCTCTGCCTGGGTTGCTTGGAATAATCGTTGTCAAGGTCCAAAGCCAAGTGTAAAGCGTTGCTTTAAACGAAGGTATAGATATAGAGGTTGAAACAATGCGGCAACTAAATGTGATATTAAAGTAAATGCTTAATAAAAGTATTCAAAGCTCAACCTCCTTATATACATACCCACTTATTTTTATTTACATTTTTAAATATTTGCGGGCTTTGATTCAAATTAATATTGTCAGTGTTGCCTAACATCAACTGCCACATCTGGCAACTCTGACAGCAAACGAACACAAGCTGCCTGCTACATAACACAATTGCATATTCACCTTGGCCTTTGCTTTGTTTACGCAGACGATTTTGTGAAACTTGTAATAAATTGATAAAAATAAGAATATAAAATGGCATCAGCATCTAGTTCAAGCGCTCGTCATTTGTTTGATGATTCCAAGAAACGCCTGTGCGCTCGAGTTGGTGTAAATGTGAACAATTTGGGCTCTGTAGCCAGGCAAGTGGTGCGAGGCTCCAAGACCAATGAGGTAGGAAAAATAATAATAATGTATAAACTATAAATTAAACTAAATGGTGTTGCACAGATTATGCATCAGACGCTAAAGAACTTTACGCAAGTGGACGTGGTATCCGATTACAGCAACCAAAACCTGCAAAAGATGACGCTCATCCTACAGCACGTCGGCTATCAGTATGACGTGATGCAAGATAGTGTCAATCATTTGGATTACCTCAAGGAGCAGGTGACGGCCATGGAAAGATGATTGGAAGAGCAAAGGCCTAGACATTAGTTGAACTGCACACCTTATGCCCACTATGATTTCGACAGTAATTCCGCTCATATATTTTCATAAATACCAAAGCTCCATAACCTCGTCTCAGGTTAATCGCAGCGAGCAGCCCTTGAATATGTCTCTGAGAGGTGGTGTCGCGGGCAAACACACAAAATGCGATAAGGGCCAAGATATCTATGGCTGCCTTGCCTATAAAAGTAGCCAGCAATGAGATACGCACGATTATCTATCTATAAGTCACCTTTCGCATCACATTATGCAGCGCACGCAACTGCTATTCTTCGCTTGGCTGGCATTTGCCGCTGCCCAGGACATCGCCACACAGGAGCAGAGGCTATTGGCGGACAGAGATACTCTCGATCCACAGGATGGTCGCATTGTCGGTGGTTGGGCAACAAAGATCGCGCATTTCCCACACCAGGTCTCACTGCAGAAGGGCACACGTCATATCTGCGGAGCCACAATATTGGCACCCACTCTGGTGCTAACTGCCGCTCATTGTGTGCTGAAGGCCAATGAGCCGCAGGACTATTTCATACGCGCTGGCTCCACCAAGTGGTCAAGTGGCGGCAGCCATCATCGTATTCGTCGTATCATTCCTCACGAGCATTTCAATCTGCCTACACATATGAACAACGACATCGCTCTGTTACAGCTCCAAGATCCGCTTATCTTTAGTGACAACATAAAACCCATTCCGATCGTAACACCGATGGATGATGTGCCCACACTAGCTCAGCTCTTCGTCAGCGGCTGGGGATCCACAAAAGTGGAGCAAATGGCCACATCACCGCTCTTGCATTACACAGTCATCGTTCAAATTAATCGCGATTCGTGTGCACGTAACTACTTTGGCGCCGCCACCATAACATCCACCATGTTCTGTGCAGGCAGCAAGTCTGGCAAAGGTGATCGGGACAGCTGCGTGGGCGATTCGGGTGGTCCGTTAATCACACACGTTGACGGTCGCTTCAAACTGCTTGGCATTGTATCTTGGGGCCTAGGCTGCGCCAACGCTCAATATCCAGGCGTGTATACCTATGTGCCTGCTTATATGAACTGGATATACCAGACAGTGCAGACACTGACCTAGGCTTATAGTATTTGTATTTTAAAGGTTTTATTGTTATGCGCATCTAACCTAACTAAAAATAGATTTAATAAGTTTCTTAAAAATCACACAGCCCAGCTCTTAAATTGTATGACTATTATAAAACAGTTTTTTCCACATGATGTAAATATTTTAAGCACATATTTTTGACCTAATATTGATAATGTATATATAAGTTTTATTATTGTGAATACTTATAAACTATAAACAATTCCACGCAATATTTTTGTTGAACAATAATGATTGTCAACACTCAACTTGTTTAATATGCAGTTGATTAAGTATATAAATTCATTTTAAAAAATCAAATGAAACCTGTATTGAACCTGTTTAACCGTTTGGGTTTCAGTCAACTCTTCTCTTTAGGATTAGTCATAGAAATGTCCGAGAACAAATTGTATATTTAATTTTAAAGTTTAACTATTCATTTCTCTTATTATTCATTATTGCTCTAAAGCCTTGATCTTTGATTTAAAAAATAAGAATAAAATGAGTTCTTTTTGGCTCAAGTTCAAGGCGAGTATGGAAGTTTGTTGTTGATAACTGGAAAGTTATTGAAAGAGCTACACATTTTGCTAGCTAAATCTAGCTAAGAATCAATAGTATATGAACACACGATCTAAGCCTAATGCTTTAATTATTGCTATTTATACAAAATTTAATTTCCTATAATCACTGGTTTAGCTTTTTGTAAAAGTTAATGCTTTGGCATTTAACAATATTCATATTTTTCACTATCAACAAAGAGAGATTTTTCTCAATTTTTGCAAGTCTAAAGATCGTGCGGCATTGAGAGATTATTAGAGGAACTGATTGTTGTAGAACAGCAGCGTTAGCTTATCTGGCTTATTACAAAATAAATTCAACATTAATGTCGAGTTGTCTTGTTTATGAATGCAAAATTATAAAAATGAAAACAAGTTTTGTCTTCAAAGCTCCGAACGGTGTTTTGTATATAAAAAGCGAATCTGAGAGGCTAAAGCACGGCGGCAGACCAGTTTTTTCGGTTTCAGTTTCGATTGCGACTGACAAAAAATTCGCTACAAGTTTTTAGTTTCCCATCGCAGCTCAACAAAGAGACACACGTAAAAGGAAAAAGAAAAGAAGAAAAATCATGAAGCACTTTTTCATATTGGTAAGCGATAGTCAATGGCAGCTACGCAATGCAACTACATTTCCGGTTTACTGTGTCAAGGTCGTTTGTGCATTGGGCGCCAGTCGCGCGGATGTGTCGCATCTTCATTTGGCCACCACTCCAGAGCCGCATGCGCCCGCCAGCCCGTATGTGTTTAGCTACCAGGCGGGGCGTGCACCAGGTCATGTGGATAGACAGCACACAGAGGTATCCGATGGCTCGGGCGTTATACGCGGCGCCTTCTCCTACGTGGATCCCAAGAATCAAGTGCGCACCGTTCAATATGTCGCCGATGAGAATGGCTTCCATCCGCAGCTGAGTCACCAGCTGGAAGACAGTGCAGCCGTCAAGGCGGCCAAGGAGAAGCACTTCGCTACCTATAATCGCATTGCGCAAGAGCATGCCAGCCACATACCAGGCCAAGCGGTGAGTACGGCCCAGAGATGGCCCAGAGCGTGTTGTGTTGTGTTGTGTTGTGTTGTCTTACATGCATGAATTACAAATGCTTTTCACGAGCTGCGCAAAGCTTGCTGCCAGTCATTGCTGTTGCTTGACGTCGGACGCTGGCAAATAAATTATTTCAATTATTCAGCATGCGCCAATCCCTAGCAATTGTATAAATGTTACAAACTCTTATTTTTATTTCCATTCGCTTGCAGTCTGTGGCAGCTGCTCCCCGCGGCAGTGCCGCCGTCATTCATGCCACCCAAAAGCATTTGAGCGCATTTGAGCGTATCGCAGCGGAGCACGCAGCCATCGGGGCCCAGCAGGAGGCGCAACGCTTAGCATTGGCAGCCCAGTCGCAGTACAGTGAAATTGACAATGGACAATACCATCCATAAGCTGTGTATACTTGCACAACAAATATTTGTATTTAATAAATATTGTCATTTGAAAAAACATTCGTTAGTATTTTCTTTAATATTTTATTTAATTATCACAGCAAAGCAGCCGAACAAAGTAGAAAATAGGCTAGTATTTCCTTTAAATATGTCCTCTAATTATTTCCCCTAAATATATTCTCTAATTATTTCCATCAAAGTATTTCCTCCAAGAATTTCCTCCAAGAATATTTCCTCTAAGAATATTTTATAATTATTTCGTGTAAGTATTAAACTTAGAAAAAGTGTTTCCTCTCAGAATTTATTCTTAGTATTTCCACTAAGCATTTCCGCCAAGTCTGCGCTCTGTCCTTAATGCCTAGCAGAACGATCACACACTTTACTTCACTGCACGACTGACCCCCACTAGGCCTAGGTGACTGAAGAAATGCTGTAGCTGCTGCCCTTTATATAGGGCAACTTTCACTCATAGCCGAAGTCTCTCTCAAATGTTGAGCCCGACGCCAGGTAGAGCTCGTTGCAATCGAGTTTAAACGACCAATGGGAACACCCTCTGCTGCTGAAAGCATTCTTACTTTGTTTTACGGAGTACTGCTGCTACATATGGACAACTGAAATGATCTTCTATAGCTCTTCTTCGTTCCTTAGTGACAAAGAGAGACAAACTGATGGAGAGACAGACTGTGAGGTAGATACATAGACAAACAAACACGCATACTAAGACTATAAGCTGATATGCTAAATGGGGTATGTACTTTAACATTTATAATTATAAGGTATGGATATAGACAGCTATAGACAGCCATTTCTTCTGTTGATTTTGTTTTAATTATTATCATATTATCATAATATCATTAAAAAAAATAATAATAATAATGATTATTATTCGTGATCAGCGCTGCAAAATTAAAATATTGATATTCATATATATATATTTTTTTAAATATGTATGAACTGTTTCTTTACCTGATTAGATTACATGAAATAGGAAAAACAAAAATGAATATTTAATATTTAATTATTGTTTCGTGTGAATGATTAACTAATTTGTTTTTATATAAACTGTATAATGTTATTGCATGACTCATACGTAACTTGTATGAGCCCATATTGATAGCTGTTGTAGACTCTTCATATATTTTAAATTCCGTTGGGTATAGGCAATGGCTATATGTATAAATTTTTAAAATTTTTTTAATCGAATCTGTGGTATCTTCTGCCTGATAAACTGGAAGAGTGCAAGCACTGAGCCTTCTTCAATCAACGATCTATCATATTTGTATACACACTTACTGAACGGCTTGATAAACATGATAAGCTGTAATTATTTATACTACTTAATTTATAACTATTTAACAACTCGCTGGTAACGGTATATAAAGTAGAACATTTAGTTTTTATTGCCAGTAGACTCGCAACGTTCATTGCTGCTGCTTCATTTCATAATTACCGAACAGATTTTTGAATATTTGAGTAAATATGAAATTAAAGAGATGCATTTTCATCGCGATTTTCTTGACTTTGGTAAGATTAAACTACGTAATTTCAACTGAACTTTCGAATATACATTTATTTTTTTTTTTAAATTATATTTTTGTTTAGTTGTGCTTTAGCTACTGCAATGAAATTTGTCAGAAGCTTAACAATATTACTATAGCTGACCTGAATAACATTCCAAGAAATGTTCCAATTGAAGATTTGCCGGATAAATTTAAGTGTTACTGCAAATGTTTGCTAAAGGATATATTGGATGAGAATGGTAAACTGGACGTGGAGCTTGCGCTGAATAGCTATCCGATGGCATATGTCGACAAAGTAAAGACCTGCAAAAAGCGATACGATCATATGGAGTCGGAATCGTGTAATTACGCTGCTTTTGCATTCAGCTGCCTACACTTTGAACAAATAACCTAAACAGAACCTAAACACAAATAAATTGAAAGAGAACAGGCTAATGAATGCTCGTTGAGAATTGAGAGATTTCCAGTTATCAGACTTATAATAATTAGTTTAGCTGAAGCTGTTAAAAATGATGGAAATATTATACTTTTGATTAAATGAGAGATTGTTAGACCAACTAATTAGTATTGAAAAGAGAATGTCGAAATGAGCATTCGACTATCAGCTCGACAAATGAGAGCTCTTTCCGCTCTCGCTTTGCTATGTATAAATCAGCTGAGCCTCAGCATTTGCTCAGCATTTGGAGACTTACTCTCGGCGGAATACGAAATGCGTTTGCTTTTAAGCTGTGCTTTTATACTGACAGCCGTGGGGCTTGGCGGCGCATACAAGGTGCCCACGGCACAGGTGCGTGTCTTTTATCCCAAAGGATTTGAGGTTTCCATACCGCATGAGGAGGGCATTTCATTGTTTGCCTTCCACGGCAAGCTGAACGAGGAGTTCGATGGATTGGAGGCGGGCACTTGGGCACGCGATATACCCAGTGCCAAGAGGGGGCGTTGGACATTCCGTGATCGTGAAACGGCATTGAATTTGGGCGATACTCTCTACTACTGGACGTATGTCATCTACAACGGGTTGGGCTACCGCGAAGATGATGGTGCGTATGTGGTCACCGAATATGCTCCAAATCGAAGAAATTAAGTGTGAAATGTGATTTTGTCTTGATTGATATTTACAAAAACTATTTACCTGCTACACCTGTAAATACTACATGAATAGAGCCTGCACTTTATTTGATTTTATTTAAGCCATTTCAAATGATATCAATAAATTGGGAAATAATAGCAGTTTTCGCAGTGTACATATGGAGAGTGCCATGTATAATGCAATTAAGTCAAATGGCATTTAAATATATAAAGCAAATCCTTTAATGAAAATCCATTTATTTTGATATATGCATGTATATTCATGTACGTAGAGTCGCACCGTTTGATTCATTTAATTATTCGTGTTAATAAAATTTGCAATGCATATTTATGCGCTTTTAAACGCTGTAATTAATCATGCATAAGTGCAATGCATTAATGGGCCAGAAAAAGTCTCACACCTGATATGCGCTCCCAAACCCCCGGAGCCATCGTCAGAGCAGGCGCCGAAAAGTGGCCAAGGATTCGCAAGGCGAATTGATGAAGTTTTAGCTGCGGCAACTGCACTACGTGACGTATACGTATCCAGACAGCAGCATCGGCCACGCCCAAGAGGCGGCAGAGCTCATGCTCACACTTATACATTCTCGCCATGTGGATAAGAGTATATCTGTTTGAGTCTGTGTGTGTTGATCAAATTCCGAGATGAAGTCTACTTAATTCTAGTGATGAAGGCAAATGATGAGTGCGCCTGAGTGCATTGCAGCTGTCAGGTAGACCCCATTTTGCATATAGCAAACTAATAGACTTCACCTCATATTGAATTAAAGTCATTTTGCAAACATTGGCTTGAGACTAAGTGAGTGAGCGAATCCAGAAAGAGGATTCATAATGCAAGCATCTAAGCATTGCTTTCAAGCAAAGCTGACTCACAGAAATGATATATGTATGTATATATATTTGGTATGGATAAATCAATTAGTCATTCATATTAAAGATTTAATGAGAGCTTATCTAAGCCTTAATGCAAATGGTTGCAGTTTCGGCCACCAAATTTTGGAATATTGAATTTTGTGTGACGAATTGGGTGACGCAACTTGCGAAGAAGATTTACGATGAGGTCGTTACCTGAAAAAGGTTGAGTTATAGTTAGGGTGACCATATCACTTTTGCGAAATACTGTAAAGTAGATATCTTTGAAAAGTTACTCTACCGACTGATTTTATAACTATTTGAGGCGAGGGAAATATAAAAATTAAATCAATAGAGCTGCTGGCTTAAGCGTTACTGTTAAGTGCAGTCAGGCAATACGCAGTCGGTTGTACTCGATTCCCACATTATGAGTTGTTGTTTTTGTTTTTCGTTCGCCCGTCTCTTTGTAGCCCTTCGTTAAGTTTGTATCCTTTGCGTTTTCGTATTCGTTTTTCTTTGTCTGTGAGCAACAACAAAGCAAATGCAATTACAACGCAACGTGCACGAATTTTTTGCACTCAGTGTGGCGCATTCGGCAGCCAAGCTAAATTGGTCTAGCAAATGCTTTTTGCACGGCTTCTACGGTCTACAACTAGCTCTACTCTTATAATTTTTGCACTTTTGTGCACTACTGTAGAGTTGTTGCCACCGTTAAACGCTTCATTGCCGCCTGCCGACTGCCACCTTACCTCTTTTTTTTCTTTTTTTTTTTTTTTTTTTTTTTGCCATGCGCCAATTGCCAAAAGTGCAACAAATGTAGCTAGTCGAAGTAGCAAAAAATATTCTTGTTTTTATGGTAGGACTTTAAACACACTTTCTGGCTGGATGGATGTAAAGCACTAGAATGTTGCTCCAAGCATGACATAAAGGCGGGGATTCCTAATACAGATTTCAGGCGTTGTAGGCATTGAAAATGGGTTAACAAGTTAAATATATTTTTGAACAATCAGATTCAGAGATTCTTTGAAATTTGTCTTCGGTGGCTAATGAAACTTCCTAAAGAAAAAGTTTTACCTTAAGGTGAGAGATAAAATTCAAGGCAATCTAAAAAAAATTTAGAAATTAATTAATTAATTGAATATAAATTAAAAATAACTTTGTTTAGGCAATTGAAGTACTTTAAAAGATTTACTGTTTTTGTAAAAAAAAAAAAAATATTGAATTATTATTATTATTATTATTTTATTATATCATATATTAGAAAACTTTCTGCCATCTGTTTTTAAAGACTGAATCAGAATAGAAATTGAAAATGGAAAACTTTCCCTCAGAGACGAGAGACAGATTTTTATTTTCAAGCTCTAATGCACATTAAAAGCTTTTTGAAAAATAATGAAAGTTTTTAAAAAGTTGGAATTCTGTTTACCATTTTGTTGTTGTTAATGTCATTATTATTTAAAGCTGATTTTTAGCTTCATATTTCATATGAAATAGTTAAATTATTGCAACTTACCACACTAATAAATATTTCTTGAAAAAATGCAAATAAAATTTACAAATCAACAAATTCGCTCTGTTGTATTTTTGAGAGAACGTTGTGCGGTACAAAACACCGCAATTGCAATTCCATGCTAAAAATCATGCTCGTTCATTATATATACACGAGCTAAAGCTCTGGCGACATATTTAGGGTAGCAGGTGCTTGAAATTTGTGAATATTTTGGTAGAACCCTTTGGCTAGGGTATAAAAGGGCTGGTGCTCACGTTCAGGCGCTTAATGCATGACACGTTTCGCTTTTGGGGCGTGCCCGTCTGCTGCCTGCATATACATATACATGTATGTATGTATATGTACTTTTTTTCGCCAGTTTGCTGGAGCATAGCAAGTGTCATAAATATTCTTTGGCGTTGCTTTATTTCTTGCCACGCAGACGATGGAGACGAGCAGTTTATCAATAATGCAAAACATTCGAGCGAGGGGTGTTTACACCCGAGTCGCCACCGAGGGGAGGGCCAACTGTCAGTCGAGCGGCATAAGTTGCTTGGGCAACTCCTTGGTTCCTTGGCTCCCCGCCCCTTCAGGCTGCCAGGCGAGCTTCGTTTCGCATTTCGCATTCGCATTCTGATTCTGATTCTCATTCTCATTCCTATTCCCCAACGATAGCAGCATCAGGAGCAGCATCAGCAGGAGCAGGAGCAGGAGCAGGAGCAGCATCAGCATCAGCAGCCGTTGCATTTGGTGTGCATGTTTGTCGATTTGACTACGATTGCGGAAACGTATACAGTTCGTTGATCATTATCCGGTTCGTGAGGCTTTCTGGGCAATCCGTTTGCCAGACACGTGATGTTGGCCACCAGAGTCTTGACGCTATCGAGCTTACTTATTACCGATGCTGGATTCTGAGTGGGGTATTTAGTGTATTGACAACTAAAACACATTTCAATTGCTGGACACCGAGGCGTGAGAGCTTTGCCTATTCCCCGGCTTATGCTTTGGCCCAGCCGAAGTGCTGAAAATTATCCTGCCCGGCCTGGCTAGCTGGCAGCCACTTTGCCAATTGGCAGCTCGACCCGCTTCGGCCCAGCCCATAGGCATTACTGGCGCATTTAATGGCACTCTATGGACCGCTAATGGAGCGTGTTGTAATTGCATTTCGTATATATTTCTTGCAGCACATACATAAATTCGTTCGATAGCAAATGTGGCTTTAGACTCGCCAAATCGAGTGCATTTCCGTGGCACAAAAAGTGCATACAAATTTCGATTTGCTGAGAATTTCTTGTTAAAGTACTGAATAATGTTAACTAACTGCAGATAAGGGCTTATATGTTGCAGTAAGTAGATCAGCATGTATGTATTTCTATAGATCTGATTCTGAATATGTATGTGTAAAAAATGTCTTGATATACTCAACTTTGTGTCTATTGATAATTGCATATTATCAAATATCAAATATCCATATAGATAAATTAAATTCGAATTAGCTGTGTGTACTTGTTTGCTCATATATCTGTGCGTACGTATGTTAACATGTCTGTCTCTCTATCTATCTCTCAGCCTGTCTCTCTGTCTGCCTAAGACCAGAAGAATTACAGAAGATCACCTAAGTGTGTATGCGTATGCAGCAGTATGCATTCGGCATTTATATTCAAGTAAAACGAAGTAAGAATGCTTTTAGCAGCAGAGGGTGTTCCCATTGGTCACTTCAAGGTCGACTGCAACGAGCTCTACCTGGCGTCGGGCTCAACATTTGAGAGAGACTTAGGCTATGAGTGAAAGGTGCTGTATATAAAGGGCAGCAGCTGCAGCATTTCTTCAGTCAGTAGTGTAGTGGAGTAAAGCGTTCAGCTAAGCATTGAAGACTTGGTCCTCCAAGACTTAGAGGAAATACTTGGAAGAAAGAATTGCAGGAAATACTTAGAAATATTTAGTGGAAATGTTTAGAGGAAACAGAGAGAATGCTTGGAAGATATACTTAGAGAAAAGACTTGGGAGAAAAGACTTGGAAGAAATACTTATAGGAAATACTCAGAGAAAATACTTGGAAGTTCGAAATAAAATTTTTGTTTGCTGTATTAAAAGTGCGATCAATATAAATATTGACAAGAATTTTGCAAGCGAATGCTGTAATATATTTTTTACAAATTGCCTTAAACGAGTTTTATATTCCTTTGTTTTAAGGAGCCATTGAAGGCTAATCGACCATGCTGCATGCATGGCGCAATCTAATTGTCTAGACACATGTGTTTGTGTGTGTGTGTGTATATGTATATAGAAATATCAGGCATTTTTCGTTGGCTTAAGTCAATAAACGTAATTGAAACGTGGCACATTTTCGAGCCAATGACAGGCGCTGGCAATCGCATAAGAAGCTGCTGCTGCTGCTGCTGCTCAAAATCAAATTAGAGCAAACGCGAGGCACTTGGAAGGAAATGCGCACTGCAAGTCACAGGAAACAGGAAAGCGCGGAGGCAGTGCAAAATCAAATAAGAAAATCGGATTGAATTGAAGCTGGGGTAAAGGTAAAACGGTAAACGCTGATTTATTGATTTTCAAGCAGCGTCTTTGACATTTTCCATCTGCTCCACATAAAAATTAAATAAAAACCAAGACAGCGGGAGAGCCAATTCTGCCTTTGTGTTCTGCCTGTTGCAAATTTTGGGGGAAAAAAAAGTGATGCAACGGCTCCATATCTAAGATGGAACAATGTCAATTCAGACACTTAGGCACACCAAAAATTGTATTTACAAAACATTTACTTCAGTCCGTTGCGCGATATTTTTTTTATTTTTTATTTTATGTTTCATTTAATTTTTATTTTATTTTATGCTTTTTTGTCGTTTGGCGCTGCTGCTGCCGCCGCTGCTGCTGTTTGTTTGTTGTTTGCGTTTGGCGTTGAGTAGCGGAAATAGTAAAAGTTTTCTAATGAGAAAAGTTTACACACAGAGACAGAAAGGAAGCACGTAGGAGCGAGTAAGTGAGAGGGAGAACGAGATAGAGAGACAGAGCGCAAAAGTAGAGCTCTTCTAAGATGTAGACAACGGACAACCCGTACAGAGCGAGCGGCTCCGCCAGAGCCCGCGGAACCAGTGGAGCCAGCGACGCTGTCCACATTGGCGACGAATTTAATCATCTGCCTTTACAGCCCCTCCTCCTCCTCCTCCTGCTCCTGCTCCTGCTGCTGTTGCTACTGCTGCTGTGTGCGCGAATGTGCACATCAAAAACTAAACACGTCAAAGTAAGCAACGGAAATGAGAAAAAAGTGCGCTTATTTATTTTGTACTCTTTCCCAACAATTTCGTTTTTGTCGCCTACACCTCTATTTGACTTGGTTGACAGCAAGACGGAGAGCGAGAAAGAGAGAGGGCGAGAGAGAGCGGGCGAGAAAGCTAAAGAAAGAGACATAGACAAAGACACAGGCGCCCAACGCCTTTTGTCACGTCAACATCAAAGCGTGTTATAATTTTCAAATTATGCAAAGCTCTGCTAAATGTGAACGTGAACTCATTCCAACGTTTTGTAGTGCCGGATAGTACGGTTGAATATCACAAAGGGAGCGCCAGGCTCACTGCCCAGCCTGCCATATTCGGTTTAATGTAGCTTGGCCAGATCGTATTTGAGATACGTATAATGTAGATTGGAGAGAGATTGTGTAAAACACACATCGTCAGATTCCGTAAAATTAATTATTGTTAAATAATATATATGTATTTAGATATTATCAATAATATTAAATATTAATAATTTGATATTAGCATTTATAGTATTTAATATGTTTTTATTCTTTTACTATTTTTAAGCATTTTATTTTTAATAAATATTATTATAAAATATATACTTTAAATTTTAGTAGATGTGTATTAATATTTTATAACATTTATAATTTATGCTATGAATTTTTAATATTACTAAATCTAATCTAATAAAAATCTACAAATATTAATGAATATATATTTTATAGAAATATTTAATGAAATAAAAATAAAAAATTAAATTAATTTATTAGTTAAAAAATTGTTTAAAAAATTTATTAAAAGAATAAAGATATATTAAATAGTATTAATGCTAAGGTTTAATTATTAATATTAAATTTAAAATTATTTATAACATTTTAAAATTTATTCATTATTAATTATAATTGAAATTTTGGGTATTTAAAAATTTTTATGGTTTGTATTTTTACAGATGATATTGAGTTTGAGCCTATTTAATTTCTTATTTTACACTGGCAAAAATGTTTAGGTTAAAATTGCTAGGCATATTCAGTATGATTTATAGAAAATACGTCACGGCAGCAATGATCTTCAATTGATTAATTTGATTAATAATAATAATTATTATTCGAAAAGATTGTGCATACTTAATTTGCTTAACATTTCAATTGGCATCTAGTTTAAAGAGCACCTGAAGTATGCTGATTGTTTTATTATATCACATCTCACACGTCGGGTGCCCACCCACAAGACGCCCTCACTCTTTTTGATATGCCGCCCTTTTCATGTTCATGCCGATTGTATCTGGAGGATGCATGTTACGTTATGTCATTCGGCAGCTGCTAATAACTTCCATGATTTAATAAACAATTTAATTGTTGACCCTGTGCGATACGTATCGGCAATTATTCGGTAAGCTGACGTTTTACAAGATTTCGGATAGCGTTTAACAAGCCAATTGAAATGACACAGTCCCCACGGAGCTTAGGGTATATAAGAAGCTGCCCGGCCGAATGCAGGCCAGCAGCGAGAAGTCTCCGTTTCTCGAATATAAACGGCAACGTGACGAACCGAAAATGAAGTTATTTTGCGCTATTTTGCTTGTTTACGTGGTGGCTTTGACACTGTTCGGCGTGGACGGACGCGGCGGTGGGGGCAGCAACAAGGGCTTAGAGGTATGCAACAGCTGTGTACTAACTATTTAATGCATATTTATCCTAAACATCCTTTTCAAGCAGGACTCGATGCGACTGTTTGTGCGGGTAAGACAGCATCCAGTTGAATAGCGTAAAACGTTCAAATTTTTCTGCCCTCAAGACGCGTCGCCAATTAAGCCTTAGTGAAGAGGAATTGAAGCGGCGACGCTTTGAGGGCTACAAGGCTTTACTTATGCGATTTTGCCAATGCCTACTAATTCTAGGCACGGCGCCATGCCCCCGTAACTAACATGGGACTTGCGACCGGACCTGGCTATGTGAAGAACGAGGAGCAGCCGCCGCCACCTCAATTCAGAGTAAGTCACAGCACTAGACTACAAAAGTCAATTTGATTATGTCATGATGATGATGATTATAATGTGATTATACTTATGCTAACAGTCGCGTCGCAATGTCATGAAGAACGAGCCAACCAGCCACGAGAACAACGAGGAACAACCGCCACATTTCAGAGTAAGATTCATTCTGCCTAGATTATAAATAGCTGGATAATTTTAGTCTTTGTCCTTGTAGACCCCATAGGTGTAGTTCTTTGCATAATACTCTACTAGTCTATTCTATCCCATTCACAGCAAATTCGTCAGTTGTCCGGCACAGGTTTGCCCACTCCCCCCCCTGGCATGCCCGCCCCACCCTTATAAACCAATAAATTAAGCATAATTCACAAATAGAGTTGCGCTTATGTGCATGTCAAAGGGAACTAAACACTAACCAAACCAATAAAACTTGTCTAAAGCATTCCAAAAACCCAATCCCGCAAACTCGTTGCCACATTTCCAGGGGATATCGTAGCGTCGACCCAACTCTTTAACCAACTCCTTGAAGCTCTCTCCCATAGATAATCAATTTGATATGAATAAATATTGAAATACATTTATATATAATCCACAGCCACGTCGCCAAGCACCGCCGCCGCCACCTGAGGGCATGCCACCACCGCCTCAGGGTATGCCACCACCACCCGAGGGTATGCCACCACCGCCACCAGCTTAAGGATAAGAAACTGTTAAATATTCCTCACATATACATATCATATAGTAAGGCGCTTGCTTAGGGTAAGGGAACCACGTCATAAACGAGAGCTATGCGTATAATAAAACTTATTTCAAGCATTCCAAAAACAAGATTTCCGATCCCATAAACCATTTCACATTTCTCAGTAGTAATTTGCGCTAATCCTTGCCGGCAGCTGCTCCCGGTTGAGTCAGGTAGATCCTGGCCCAGGATTACCTGCTCGGATTTTGTATTTAAGAGGCTGTCGCCAGCTTCGTTCAGTTCAGTTACAGATCGTACTCCCTGAAGATGAAGATCGTTGCATTTTGCTTGTTGAGCAGCCTTACTGTTGCCTTGGTGCTGGCCTTTCCTGCTAGCCACAATGCAATTGATACTGTGCCAACTGCTGAGCTGCCTCCTGCTGCGAGTGCCAATGCAGGAGAGGGAACCACCGCTCCGTCATCAACAGCTGATCAGCTACGTCGGCCACGTCATCTTCTGACGAAACTATTCAGCCCCCAGCCCCAGGTGATTGTGCAGCCAATTGTGGTGCAACCATCGCATCATAGCCCCTATCCCAATACGTATATCTACAACGGTGGCGGTCGAGGTTATAACTACGGCTACGGCGGAAATGGATACTGGTAGAACATTGAAAACTTGTCGAAAATTTAATAAACGAAAATTTTCCCTTAAAGCTACGCATTTTCTTCTATTTCTTAATTTTTTTTAATTCTTGTTACTTCCGCATTTTATGCAAAGTTAAATTTTCTTCAACGCAAATCCCTTAAGTCCAAAACAGTCGTCGACTTGACGGCAGTAGTCGCTGTCCGTCCGTCCGCCCGACCGCCGTCCTTTTCTAATGCCTAATTAGGCATGCTCGGCACGTAAGTCTAATTCCCGAAAACTTGGCGAAGGTCGCGCCTCGTCAGTTGGACTGCGAGATTTTCCAATAATTTCAATACTCGCCGACAGTTTGCGGACAGTGCGAAATTCGGGAACTGGTTCGGTTCATCGAGTTTGAAGAACTGATTTCAAGCCAATTTTAAATATTTTTATGGCTAACAAAATCTAAAGACAAAGTTAAAAAATAAAACTAAAAATAAATGAATGAAATAAAATTTAACGAAATATAAAACATTGCATTAAATTAACGAGATATTAAAAAGTTTGTGTTGTAATAAAAATATAAAAAATAAATAAAAAAAATCATATATAATGTAATATTTAATAATATATTATATATTAAAATAAAAAAAAAAAAATTTTAAAAAGAACTCAAAACTATATAAAACCAAGTTAAAAAAATATATTTTAAAAAATTGATTATTTGTTTGCGATTAATTATTTAAGAATTTCTTTTTTTATTTAACACATTTCTTTATTTTAATTTAGATGAATGTATTACACATAAATAATATTTCAAGTTTTTTTTTTTTTTAACATGAAAATAAATTAATGAACTTATTATTCAAAATTTCAAGTTCAACTATTATAATAAATTGGTTAAATTTCATTCGAAATCCAAATAGAAACTTTTGACATAGCGACAAGGATCAAATAGAACTAGTTCATGAAATGATTAGTCGCCCTTTTAGCTCAATGAGCTAGTTGCTTGCCAGCCCTGCACAACTTCCACCTGGGGACTCATCATTCATCAACTGAGCAGCGCGCCCATGGGGTCCCAAATGGGCAGTTCCTCGCTGGGCTCGTCGCGGAGCGCCTGCATCACGCCTGGCGGCACAAAGCGTGCGTCGACAACTACCTCAAAGGCATACTCCCGCAGCCAGTCGACGTGCAGGACGCTAGCTTGGCCCATGGATGTTTTGCGCTTGGCTGCATCTGCTTTGGCTGCTTTGGTTTTCGCTTTGGCTTTGTCGACGGTATCGACAGAATCCTTTATACTCTCCTCGGATTCTGTATTTTTAACGGCATTAGTCTTGGCTGTCTTGCGTGCTGTGCCAAATTTTAGTGGCTGATGCAGTGCATCCAACGAGACCTCGGTCACTAGCAGCGAAGTATTTCGACTCGTCGCCCTATAAAGCATTCGGTCCGCCTTGTCTAGAGCTGTGCCCACCGGCATGCCGAATACCTGCTCGAAGTTGTGCGTTTTCAGGCTGAGCACTCCATCATTGTTCTTGAATATGCGCTGGATATCGCAGGCCAGCCACACAGCCGAGCCAGCGGCCAGAGACTTGGCCATGACCTCAAGCAGTACATCCATGGGCTGGTTGTTGTAGCTTTGCAGCAGTCCACTCATCATGTTGGAGCTGTGGGCAATGCAATAGTTGCGCCCATAGCTGGCACTCGGCCGGGGATCATGGCCCAGGCTCACCCGGGCATCCAGCGCAAAGTGGGGCGCTATCATGCGCTCATAGAAAGTGCGCGGGCTGAACCGAGCCTCCTGCTCTTCGTCCTTTAGGTTCAGCGTAAAGCTCGTGGGCGGCGTGCCCAAACAAATGTTGATTACCTTATAAAGCTCTGCGATCATGGACTCGACCATTAGGTGCAGATTATGGGCATTCCCGTCCGAGACGAATCGCTCATGCAGCTGGCTGCTAAACTCGTGCAGCTGTAAGAGATTTGGGAGTATTCTTAATCCAGCAATACATTAGGCACACATACTTTACTCTTGAGCATCCGATTAAGGTGCAGGGTTCGGGTTGAGGACCAGCTGGCCAGATAGCACTGCTTGGGCATTACGCCGTATTTCTTGACGAGATTCACGAACATCTGCCAGTTGCCGCCATCGGGCACTGTGTGCTTCATCAGGTACCTAAAGGTGCGCCCCTCAACCGGCTCTCCACACGCCAGACACTCGATCACAGTATTGAGGAAGTAGTTACAGCGCTCGAGCTTATGCCAGTAGAACAAATACGGGGCGGATAGTTCGTAATCTTTGCGCAGGCCATGACGCAACAGATCCAGTCCCGTGCAGATCCAATTGGGACCGTCCACGCTCGACTTCTTCAGCCTGGCCACCTCATGGTGTTCCTTGCCCCCTACCATCAACCCCTGCAGATTGGCTCGCTGGCATGCCCTGATCGGATCCCCACTTGTGCAAACGTTCTGCGCCAGCCGATTCAATGGCAGGCTGAAGAACTCGGAGCGCCACTTGGACAGCTGGGAGCTTTGTAGTGCGTAGCTAGCAGCATTTGGCGAAATGCTCATTTCATGAACTTTAGAGAATTTTTGTTTGATACTTAAGAAAAATAAAATTAGATTTCTATTTTAATGCAGTAGAAAGTGTGACCAGCCCAAACGGCTATAAAACAATTTTCTAATACGAAATCAGGGCTACAAAAATTCACTAGTAGGAACGTAAGAGCTGTGGCAACAATACTCTGTAATGTTTTTGAGCTTTGGTTTTGTTGCAAATATAATATATTTTGATTGAAATCAGAGCTTTATACTTAATAGTAAAAGTGTAAAAGCTAAACTATTTTTTAATTTGTAATATAATAAGATATAAAAGAAAAAGAATACCCAATATATTATATAAAAAATATTACATTTTTTTTGGGTTTATTTTTAATATTTATTTTAATTCAATTTAAGAGTAAACAACAAATTTAGACAGCTTTACTTCTAAATCAAACCCACATATAACATAAATATTTTGTCATTTGATTGAATGGTGAATACTGAGAGTGACTGAAATTGGGGGGCGTATAAGCTGCAGCTTAGCTAGATGCCAAAGTTATCATTCGAGCGTAGCTCGTACTCAGCAAACAACAAATCTCAGTTGAAGTTTTAATAAGCACTTAACATCGCTTTGCGAGAGAGAGAGAAAGAGAGATGGGAACATAGAGAGAGGCATATTCAAGGTTAATCAAAAATTAAACTGAAAACAACAACTTTTTTGATTTTGATGATAATCAATATGTAGATGAACATGTACATAATGCTCTCATTATAGAGTACTCAATAATTTTTATACTGGAGTAACCAATAGACTCTCAGTGATTTATCATGTAGCTGAGCGCATCCAAGGTCTAGTTTGATTGCTGTTTTTTGTTGTTTACACCCATTGATAGATTCACGGTTTGTATTTGATTTACTTTATATGTATTGCTCGCTGTTATGCAAAAATGACAAAATCAGTATTTTATGGCTCGTAGCGATTAGTTGAAGTTTGTATAGCATCGAGATGAGACATTTAGTCAACGTGATGCTGCCGCTGCTGCTGCTGCTGCTGTTGATGACGCAGTTGAGTGTGACGAAGCCACAATATTCATTTGGAAATAGCTATGGTGGACCTTTGATGAATAACAATGGTGGCGGACCCTTTAGGCAAGCACCTAATGGACTCATAGGATCTCGATATAGTGGTGGACCTTTCGGAAATTCTGGTTATTTAATAACCGGTAGCAACAGTGGAGGACCATTTAGAGTTAATGGTGGTCAGGAAGGACTCATATCTGGAAATGAATATGGCGGTCCTTTTGGAAACACTCAGAATTCAGGTAACGCTGGCGGCAGTGGAGGATCATTCGGGCAAGGAGCTCGAGAGCCTGGAGGTTTCATAGCAGGATATCAAAACGGAGGCCCGTTTGGAAATGGAAATGTTGGTAGCAGTGGACAGGATCAACAAGGACTAGTTAAAGGAAGTAACAGTGGAGGACCATTCAACGTAAATGTTGGCCAGGATGGTATTATAACTGGAAATCAGAATAGAGGACCTTTTGGTGGTGCTGCGAATGGGGGTGCTGGTGGATTGGTTAACAATGGCGGCTGTGGAGGACCATTCGGAAGAGGAAATTGCAATAGTGAAGGACCGTTGCAGCAAGGAAGAAATGAATTAATAAGTGGCAAAAATAGTGGAGGTCCATTTCAAGTAAATGTTGATCGAGACGGTCTCATAGGTGGAGGTGGATTGATTACCGGTGCCGGCAGTGGAGGACCCTTTGTTAAATCAGACAGACTTATATCAGGAGGGAGCAATGGAGGACCCTTTAACAATCGGCAGCAGGGTGTCATATCGGGTGGACAAGGCAGCGGACCGTTTGGGAGCCAGGCATCTAATGGATTAATAAACGGCAGTGGCAGTCAAGACTTTTTATATAAATAGACAGAATTAATTAAATAAATGTATGGTCATAATTTTGATTGAAATTGCAAGAATCAATGACCTCTGTGCTGGCAGCTGTGTTTTGTTTCCTCGTTGTTGCTTCTTTCCCTGAAACGATACAGATAAAGCTAACAATTGTTGAAATTGATTTGCTGATTTATGCGTCTGTTGTCTCCGCAAAGAGCTGCAAGTCGAAAAATGCAGTCAAAGTCATGCAATATGCAATAGTCGCTCCCCATTCCGTTCCCGATTTCGACCAAACCTGAACTCGGCAACTAACATTTTTGTGCTTGTGCAGCCAGGCGTTGATGGAGACATTGGCCAGGGCAGAGGAGAAGAGAGAAAAAGTGTGAGAGAGAGAGGGAGAGAGTAAGAGAGCGAACGAGACAGTGCTTGGTGCATCTCTCGGTCTCTCGCTCTGCTCTGCTTGTTATCTGTGAAGCAGATTTCTACATAGCAATGCTTTGTGGCGCTTGTTGCTGTTGTTGTTGCTATATTTAGCCACCCAGACGCAATATATATAAAGTTTAATTGATTGGAAAATCAAATTGATTCGATTCGAGCAACAAAAGCAATGTGAACGCCCCAGGCTCGACTGGACCGCATCGCACCCGACCAGAGACCAACACCCAGCCAGGTTAGCCAGAACCTGTGGAACAGTTAGTCGGAGCTTATATACATATATATATTTGCCACTGAATGCAACTGCGTCCTTTTAATGGTCTATGCATTATTGTTTGGCCTCTGATCATTGTTTCCCAACAGCCCTAGACTTGTGCAAGTTTTTGTGTAATGTTTTCATGTGGCATAAATAAGTCTCCTGGTGGCAAAGGCAATTGGAAACAGAGGTTTGCAGCTAAACCAAGTGGATTCTGAACTCGGTTAGTTCATAATTTAGTAGCTTGTTTCTGGTTTTCCGGCAAACAACTGTTCTAGACATAACATAAAAGAAATCTTTGCTACTACATACGAGTTACATAGAAAGAAAACTTCAAGCAGCTTTATCACTTTGGATTAAGAGAAATGTGAATTTTTAAATAGTGAAAATGCCTGCTTGATTAAGATTTGTAGTAAAGTACAATACAATTATACATATGAGAATAAAGTAAATAATAATAATTAAAAAATAAATAAATACAATATTATAAACATAAAATATATTTGAAATTGCTTTAATAATATTTTAATGTACAACATTTTATTAATATTAAAAATGATATTTTTATTTATAATTATTAAAAATAAATTTATGTAAATAAATAAGACATAAAATTTGTAGTTAATTTATGAACTGATGGATGATATTTTAATTACTAAAATGCCAAATTTTGTTTATATATGTATATATTAATATATGTAATAAAATAATTGTTAATAATTAAAATCCAAATTGAATAAAAAAAAAAAAAAAGATTGAAGCAAGCCAATTTTTAGAAATAAAATATAAACATACATATTTAATAAAACACACATTATAAACTAAAATTAAATTATAACAATACTAAATTTCCAATCCACCATAAATAACTTTAATATTCTTCAACTTTTAGCTGCTGATAAATGTGCCTATATTTTAGCTCTCTTCGTTGTTGTCTGTATGAGAACTCCCACACAATATTATAGCAGCACTTTGTAGTAGTTGTAGCTCATTTAAGTCGCGTTATTTCTCTCCCGTTCTGGAGTTTTCTAATACTCATTTTCTATTCTCACGTTTGAGCAGTCAACAACTCAGCTATGCCAGCTATCATTAACAACACGGCAAAACCTGTTTAATTTTTATTGTTCAACTTGCTCCGCAGTCGAATCGAAAAAGAGAGAAACTAAATAAACGCAAAGCGTAAATTGCAGTTGGTTGGGACAGCCACAGTCTAGCTGAAGGGTGGGGGTGCACCCAAACAAAAGCTCACAACCTCAGCTCAGCTCAGCACCTGCTCACCTGCTCAAGTGGGGCTAATGTGACTGCTCAATGAATGCCAACAGCCGATATGTTTAATGGCCAGCAATACAAAAACTTTTACCTACAACCCAAAGCTATTCAATTGAAAATAATTAGCAGACACATAGCGAAACTTCTTAATTGCCTTAGCATTCGTTGCGAGTTGAGAGAGGAGACAACGAAGAGAGGAAGAGCAGATGAGAGCGTTGCTTCATGTGAACTTGCCTTATGAAATATGTGGATGCGGGTATACTTGCCTAAGGCATACTATGCAGAGCAGAGATATATGAGAAAAATAAATAAAAAATAATAAATAGAAATAAATAAATAAATAAATAAATAATATATAATATACCTAGCTACATAAATTTTATTTAGTATAATTATATATGGCTTCATCGTTTATTTTTTATAAATTTAAAAATATATATAATCAAAGTATAGTAACAAGATATGGAATTATTACTTTAATTGTTTTTACTAGTATTTAATTTTTATATAGAAAAACTTACTGCTGAGAAGTAAATAAATAAATAAATAAAATATTTCTCAAATATCAATGCCATATTTGTAGATTGTTTAAAAATTTAATAATGACTTTATATAATCATACTCATAATATTCATATTAAATACACAATCAGAACATATTTGAAACGAAGTTTAATTTTTTGCAGAGTCTTAAGAGAATTTATTCAGTCTCTAATTTTCCATACTCCCTCTTGTGATCAGTTCTGAGCAGGGTATTGTAAAACGTAAACAAATAAGGTCACGATAATCAGTGGGCACAGACAGTCGCAATCGCCTTATGCATATAGATTGATTGTCTACCCGAAGACATTGTATGTTACCCTTCTGCTGCACGTTGTCGTAGCCCTCTCTGGAAATACTTTTATATAAAGGCGTGGTATTACTTAAAACTCATTCATTTGAACTTCTTGCCTTGACCATGCAGCACACTCATCAATTTATTTTCGTGCTTTCACTGCTCGTTGCACTGCTCAGCGGTAAGTCTTCCTATATAAAGTTTATATATTTATTTATTTACATATTATATTTTTCGTTTAAGCTGTCAATGGACTGCCGTTTGGACTTAATTGGGGCCCGTCTGCGAACCAGGGACCCAGCGGCGGACCAGCCTGGAATGGCGGGCATGATCAGACAACCGATTCCACTCACTATAATCAGCACTCAAATGGCGGGGGCAAATGGCGCTATTGAATGATAATAGGTTGCTTTATGTAAAATTAAAAATATTATAGTTGTCAAATTGATGAGTTGTATGAACAAGCTGATTCTCATTTAACCTATTATTATTAGATATTCGTCAACTGTTTATAAATATACAAAATAAGCATAGCTAATAAAAAAATAAACAATCTATGCAGAGTTTGTATAATTTTATTTCACATTTAATTTATTTTATTTTCTATAAATTTGTTCAATTTTATTTATATCTAAATAGAATTTTTACAAGTTAATAATAAACATTTAATTTAAAAAGTAATAGGAATCTCATTATTAGATACACTGCACTCTTGCCTAGGTTATGATAGTTTGTGTCTTGGACTAGTTACACAAAATACACGCAAGTACATAATTTATATATAAGCTTGGGCAAGTAAGTGTGTTCTAGCTGGAAAATAGGAAATAGATACCCTGAACTTTATGCATAGCTGATATTCTTTCTACTTTTTTCTAATATATAAAACCACATATAGGTCCAAACAACATATACACCCGCACCCGAAGGGGAATCGCCCACGCAGCTGCAGTAAAGGCTATGGGGAATTAATTGTAGAATCTCGATGAACTTTTCTAATGAAATTGACATCTCAATGAGTGCATAAATTGGTATATAGCCACAGCACAAGTCGCCACTGTTTGAATTATGAATTGCGATGTTAAGAATTTATTATTCAATTATCATTAATTTTAAGTCTTAGTATTATAAGAAAATATATATTGTATAGAATATAAGTTATGAAACACATACTCTAAACATTAAAGTATATGTTAATATGACTTTAACTTTAAGCTCTGTTGATAGTGAATAACAATTGCTACCTTTTATTTATTATTATTTAAACTTGAAATAAATTCAATCCCTTTAATATTTATCTACACATTTATATTTATATTCTTGTTGACTAAAAGAGTTTAACTTTTTTTAAATTATCATTTAATTCAGTTTAAGACAGACAGTCCTCACTTCTTCGATGTGAATGATGTGCTTATAGCTAATGAGCAATGTGAAGGCCATTTGAAGTACGACACTCGAGCAGCACTGATAATTCGTGTTTAAATACACTATTTGCGTTCGATTAAAGTAAATAGATAAGTATATATGTACATACATACATATATGCATTCATGTGTATTTGCGCTTATGCTATCTTTGTCTCATAAGCTGATAAGCCATCGGAATTATTGTGTGTATTCCCCACCAGAGCGATAAACCTGTGACCTAAGTACGTACGGGTGAGCTTAAAGAAACAAGTATTCTCTGAGGTGCGAATGCAAATGTTTGCCATGAAGGGGATTTCCCAAGTGCTATTTGCGTTACCTGTGACAGGTATACATATATGTATACATACGTTTATATAAATATATTTACTATCAGCTAAGATGAATTATACAAACATATATACATTGAAGAGCACATATTATAATCTTGTGCACACTTCAATTAGCTGCCGTTAAAATTAAAGACTTTAATTTAATATATAAAAAATTAACAGACTTGGAAATACTCTGTACTGATAGCAAATGATTTAGATTGGCTGAAAAATTTTTTTTAGATATTTATTAGACCTATAGTCTAAATAGTAATATGAATAATTTGAGAAAAAATAATAAGGAATGAATGGTTAATATTAATTAAAAACTTATTTTATTAAAATTAATTTCATTAAAAAATATATATATTTTACTAATTTTTTTCTATTTTAAATATAAATATATAAACTATATAAATAAATAAACTAGCTGCGTTCTAGGTAAAGGACATTTCATAGTCGATCATTCATTTTATTTTCTATTTTCAATTTGCTTATGTTGCTTTGTTTCTATTAAATTGGAATGATTCATTTGAATCTAAATTCTTTTTATTTTTCTCACTGTTTTCTAATTTTTTTCTTGCCGCTCTCTCTCAATTATCTGCCAATTTATGAATTTTTGCGACAGTTTAGATAATTTGCACACCGTTTTTGTTTGAGTATTTCACTCAAATTCGCTTTGACACTCAGCGTTTTTGCTCGTTCGCGAGGCGTGAGCCGAACTCGGGAAACAGTTTGTAGACGATCTCAGAGCGATCGAGAATTGCAAATCGTGTAGAAGCGGAACGACTCGTCATAATCGTTTCTGGCTTTTTCCCCAGAGGTTGCATACCGTCGACCTCTCTGCGATATCTACCCACACGTTCAATAATACATTGAATATACTACTCAATACACAGCAATTGATGCTCGATCGATCGGCCGTATAAAAAGCGAGCGTTTAGCACTGCATTTGTATAGTCAACCCGTTGCACCAATTCGACATGTCTCGCCTTCTCATGATGATCGGCCTAGCGGCACTCGCTGTTTGCTTGGCCAGCGGTAAATAGTTTTTAAGGGCTCATTTATTCGTAGACCAGCGGCTGATCGTCCTCTTTGCAGCACTGCCACCCAAAAGTTATGTGGATCGTAGCAATGGAGTGGAGACGTCGATTCCTGGCACAACGATGCCAGAGGACTCGCAGCCAGCTCAGCCTGTTCAGCCGGTTCAGCCGGCTCAGCCGGCTCAGCCGGTGCCCAACGTCCTGTACAATCGGGGCGGCAATGTTGCGCTGCGAAACGAGGCTGGCAGCATCTATAAGCGTCCCGATGGGCGCACGGTCCTGGTTGGAGCTAATGGTCAGACGCTTGTGACTAGCGCCGATGATAGTGACGAGGACACGTCCTTCGACGATGATGACAACTTTTTTGTAGGCCGTAATGTTGTAATTAATGGAAAAAAGGATGGCCAGAATTTGATCAATGACGGCACAGTGATCATATCTCAAACCGGCGAGGGTAGCGTCCAGACCTTCAACAACTACCGGAGTCAGCTTGTCAATGGCGGACTACGGCTGACAGTCGCCGGCAAAAGCTACGATTTCCCGGCTAAGGACGCTAGCGTCAATTCCAAGGAGCAAATCGAAATCAATGGCCAACAAGCTACGCTGCAGTATGATAACGGCAACATAGTTGTCGAGCTGGCCGATGGCACTGTGATGGCCAAGGCCGATGGCGGACTCTTCAGTGGCAATCGCTATTCGTACGATAACCGGAAGAAGATCCAGGAGGATGCCGCACACGATGTTGCAAATCTGCAAACAAGTTTGTCTCAATTGCAAAAAAATATATCCACGCAGATTAACCACGCAATGGGGCAACTCGAAAAAGATCTCGCATTCAATCTGGGCAATTTTCGTTTCTAGAGCTGAAAGAGTAAATGTGTGAATACAATTTGCATAAATAAATAATTCAATGTGCATTCCAAAACTATTTCTACTGGTGACCTAATCAAAATTTTTGCAATTAACTGTACCTCCTAACTATTCATTAAAGAAGGCGAAGACGATACTTATATATATATATATACTACTGATAATATATATGGATATATACTCAAATTGCTATTCAGTTCTGTTCATTGTTTAAGCACGATTCTTCTGAGAATTATTCTAATGAATTTGGATAGATAAGTGTAAACCTCTACTCCAAGTGGGATCTTGGGATTTCGTGACTTTTCGTACTTTTGTTTTGATAATGAATATGAATACATGAAAGTCTCTTGGTATATTTGTAGACCCCTTAGAGAACATTTAGTTATGATTATATTATATTATTACGGCGACGTCTTCCTCAGCATTTTAGTGGTAAAACAAAATAATTTAAAAATAATTAAATTTAAGCTTGTTTCAGATTGAAACCAGCTAGGGTAACTCTATCATGTCTAACGTATTCTAAAAAATATACAAGTAAGATTGTATAATAACAGTTAGTATATTGAACCTGTCTGCCCTTCAGCAAAAGGTCCATCAGCTATTTCGCGCCATGCTTTCTCTATATAGTTCAGCCATGACATTTGGAATACTATGATAAAGTAATACACATTATGCACAATTTTTCTGTTGAGTCTGAAAAATGTGAGCCATGTGTCCCGCCGTTCGTCCTACATTTTGCACTCTTACTAATTTCAAACTGCCATACATCAGTTGAGGGCGGTGCCTGGGGGTGGGGGGGAGGCCACCCGCAGCTACGCAAATTCCACAAGTGACAAGCAGCAGGCAGCAGGCAGCAGCAGCTCTGCCATTGCCATTGCCACCTGTAGACGTAGAGTCGTGGGTCCATTCATTCACTCTCTAACCCCTTGACTCCAGCCACCACGATGTGTGTGTGTGTCTGCGAGTGTGTGTGTGTGTGTGTGTGACAAATGTGAGTCAAGTTAGTCGCAACTTATTTTACAATGGGGCGTCTCCGCTCGCAACTTTGAACTTAACTGGAGAAAAATATTTAACTTGGCGGAATCTTTTATAATTAATTTGCCATACTTCAGACTTATTTCAGTGGCTTCACTTTGAGCTTACCGACAACTTGGGGCTTCCTATTCTTGAGTTGGAACGTTGAAATTTGAGTACTCTTTAGTTGTTAGCCTTCTTTGTAGGAAGGAAACAAAAATTACAAGAAAAATATTTTATTTATCTTTAAATTCTAGACAAGACAAAACATGTATCATTCAAATATTAAAAGAGCTTCTTGCGTTGGGAGATAATACTAATCTTGACTTTATATATATATACATGTATATATATATAAGTATATATATTTTTTTATATATATATTTTTTTAGTTTTTAATTTTTAATAGTCTCTTTTTAAGATTTTCCAAATTAAAATCATACAAATATATATAATATATATAATATATAATATAATATAATAAATAGTTTAATACTAAGGGACTTTTAAAGACTTTGAAGATAATACAATATTTCCTTTGCAGTCAGGCTAAAGCCTAATTCCTGAGACTTATAAATATGATGTGGTAACTTCCAGATTAAAATTGAGAATGAAATTTTTATAGTTTTGCAGTGCAAACAGGAAAATTAAAGCAGCGTATTTTATGCCTCAGCTGCTTGCAACTTGATGACATAATTTTGTGACTGTATTTTTCTTACCACAGAGAAGTGGGCGGGGCGGGGCAGCAGGAGAGGTGGGCATCCGTCAACAACTGCGGGCTGCACATAAAGTTGTCACAAGTCATTTTAACGCCTTGCCACGTGCAAAATGGCGTCCAAAGTGTCTGGTCTGTATAAGTGTTTAAGCTTTGTGTGCGTGTGCGTGTGCGATTGTGTGTGTGTGTGTGTGAGTTAAATGAAGCATGAGTGTGTGTGGTGCTTTAAATAGGGTCTCCCTTGTGTGTTTGTGTGTGTGCGTGTGACAAGTGACACAAACTTGCAGCTAGCTTGCATTTTGTAACTCTCACACATGGCGCGAAATGAGAAAATGAGAACAGTTCGCAAATGTTGCTGACAGCGGCACTTAGCTGCTCCCATTTCACAGCTAAAATATGGTATATATAAAATGTATATATATATATATATATATAATATAAATACACATATATATATATCTGGAGAAATAGCCGTCGGCTATGCGAAAATTAAAATGAGTTTTACCTCTTGGTCGACATGCTCAATTTGCTTCAAATGAGCTGTGAAGAATGCAGCTGGCGCAAATTCCGGCATTAATTAATACGCCTATTATATGGCATCCCTATATACACACATACATATATACTTTATATATCTATATCTATGTATCAGGTCCTCAGCTTTGTGTACTTTTCTTTTTGGCCGCCTTGCTGTCTACACTCAACTGCTCGCACTAAAAGCGGTCATGCACACGGGTCAAGCGCAGACCGGACAAGCTGCAGTTACTTTCTCATATAGAACAGGCCGCTCGACTAATGGAACCCTGGCACCTGAGTCGGCCTTAACTTGTAATTAGCTGTGGCCAGGACACTTTCTCAGGTAAACGAATTTTCAGGAATTGCTCGAAATGGAGACAAATGTTTAGAGTGCTCTAATATATTTAATATTTACTTCATGTGAAGGTGTGTTTGTTACCAACGCAGACTAGTATAGCAAATAAAAACATTTATACAGATGCGAATTAATTAAATATTAAATAGGATAACAATTATATATATAAATTGGTTCATCTTTCCGATTTTAATATACGACCAACAAAGCTTTGGCTGATCAGTCTGCTCACCGAATGTGACAATTTTAATTCAATTTTTCTTCGTCCATCAGCAATCACGTTGTAAGCAGCCATCTCGCTCTCACTTATAACACTCACAATACAAGGTTCAACATTAGGCAACACTATCATCTTACTGTCGCTCTCTCTCCTTCTCATAGAATGACAATTAGTGATTTTGATCAGAGTTTAGCGAAGACGCAAACCAGGTCGGATAAATATTTTACAAGTACGCCTGAGCCTCTACTTTATCCTGATGAAGCAATAATATATCTAATTAAGATCTAATCGAACAAACTAGAATACAGTTATGACGAAATAAATAAATAAACAAATAAATAAATAAATTAATTAAAAATAAATAAATAAATAAATAATAATAAATAAATCAATAATCAATAAATCAATAAATCAATAAATCAATAAATCAATAAATCAATAAATCAATAAATCAATAAATCAATAAATCAATAAATCAATAAATCAATAAATCAATAAATCAATAAATCAATAAATCAATAATAATAAATAAATTTTATTAATGAATGAATGAATAAATGAATGAATAAATAAATGAATGAATGAATAATTGAATGAATGAATGAATGAATAATAAATAAATAATAAATAAATAAATGAACAAATAAATAAATAAATGTATAAATAAATACATAAATAAATAAATAAGTAAACATATATATTTTAAATGTTAGCTTATTAAAAAATTTGCAAAATTTAAACTTGCACTTACAATCATTAGCTAGTTCCACTCATGCCGTATTATCCTATAAAAAGAGTGGATGTAGTTATTTCAGCTTCAGTTTGTAAACAAACAATAATTACAAAATACCGATATATCCATTTGTCATTTTTCTTCAAGCAGCAACAGATATCAGCACTTTGGACTAGGAAAAAAAAAGAAGCAAGCAAAACAAGAAAAAAGGACGAGAAAAACTTCTAAGCACTTGTGCAGATAAAAGTCGAATGGATTTGTTACTTTGTATTGTGCTTGCCCTGGCTAAGCAGAAAGTTTTATCTGCTTTTGTTTGCCTCAAGTGAAAGTTAAATGGGCCAAAAGTAACCTTTATGCAGTTGTTTACTCGTATATTTGCCAGCAAAAGGCCAATGCGCTCGATTCAGATATCAGAACTACCTGCGTGAATAGTTTTGCGCATTATTCTTTTTTATATCCCTTAGTGTTTTCCTTTTTTTATTTACCTTTTTTGTGCGCCTATGCCAATTGAAAGTATAGAGGCATTCAGAAGTTGTGGCAGTTATTGTAAATAGTCGTAGCAGATATTCTTAGAAATGGGTTTTATGAATTTAAGTATATTTTAAGCGAAACAGATTTGAGCCTTATTATAAGGTTTGCTTTGTGAACAAATAATTTTTCCACTTTTGTTGATGTCAACTAAACAAACTCCTTTAGAGTACTATCTACATATAATAAGTGTTTTTTATGCCTTTGTATGAAAATGTATAAAAAATGGAATCAAGACCTTTGGATTCTATGAGGAGGAAAACTATCGAAGCGTTCTATCGAACCATCAACTGACTTTGGTTTAGGCAGTTACGTATACGTAATATTTGTATACAATACAACAATTCTTACAAATTTAATTTTGTATAATATCAGTTTTATATAATTTAAGTATTCTTTGTTTGAAATTTATAATTAAAAATGTATAACCTTCATTGTTGTTGATAAAAATGGAAAAAGAAAAGAAAGAAGAAATGAAAAAAAAAGAGTAGTTGTAATGAGAACAATGGCATATATGAATCTGCATTTTAGAATAATGGAATGTATATTTAAAATATTAGTTAAATAAATACTGAAATACAGCTTGAACTAATTAAAAGCCAAAATTGAAAAATCCGTTTCGTAAATTAGCCGATTTTATAATTTGCCATGAAGCTGTGAATAATGCAATTAGCATGCGGAACCAAGCCCCCATCTGAGTAAAAATGAGGAAAACCACATTTTGAATAAATAGCACTTGCTCAGTTACGGATATTGATTGCTTGGAGATTCCAGATGTCTCTGCAAATTGTAAGTAGTGTTTTTTGTGGGATTGCCAACTGTTTTGTGGCTTATAACATTTTTCAGTACTACAATATATCATGCATGATATTTCATACTATTTCATACTGTTTTGTGTTGCATATCGTATTTAACTATTTAACTAACTACTATTTTATTTCTGTGATATCAATACTATTTCACACTATTTCGTACAAAATCATACTATTTCATATTAAATAAATCTTTTTTACCACTATTTGATTTCTGCGGTTTTTCACACAATTTCATACTCTTGAGTGTCGTATATCGTTTTTAGCTACTATTTTATTTCTGCGTTATCCGTGCTATTCCTTACTATTTCACACTTTATTATATTATATGTATATATCATATGTCACATCTATTTAATTTAAATCATATTATTTCATACTCTGCTACTAGTCATAATATTTCGTACTGTTTTATATGTATATTATTTCTACCTTTCCATACTATTTCCATTATTATAATGACTAAATTAGTATTATTAGACGTATGCAGTTAATATAGCTGTAGCATAGTGAATTGTGATTGAAGTCCCTATATATGCTTAGCTATACGAGCTCTCCTCTGTGCAGTTGGCATTCTTATTTGTCTGTTTGTTTTGGTATAGGTCTGTGCATTTGGAATGCATTGCGGTAATTCTGAAGCAGCCATTACTCGCACAGTATTTCACACGCATGCGGAGAACTTTTCAACATGATTTATACGGCCCGGATACTTACTTGCGTATCTGTGACAAAGTGCTTCTTTGATTTATGGCACTTTGGCAAACAATGCATTGCGCAATGAGTTTGACATGTGCAGAGTCCGAAATTTGTTGTTGTTATTGGCAACACTCAGACATTTAATATGGGCACAAATATTTTCAGCCCGTTTTCAATCAAATAAGGTGAGCGGAGGGAATTTATTGTAAATTTTCGAAAAAATTTCGTTTTGTATTATTGAGTTTCCTAAATATCAATGAAAATGTGTATGTAGGAAATTGGTGGCAAATATAAATAAATAATGATATGGGGATTTATACTAAAAATAGACATTCGTTAATAGCGAATTAAAAATTTAAAAAAGTATAAAATGTTAATGAAAATCAAGTAAACTTGCTAGAATCAGGAAAGAGTTGTAAAATATGGAGCCACGCAAAAATAAAAGATTTATAAACCCTTTATTAATCAGCATTTGCGTATATATATATTATACAACGAATAAGATATGATATATTGAATCACTCATCTATTTCTACTTCCACCATTAAAATAATTGAAGAATTTTTCATTATTTTTTCTTGTATATTCTCTAATTATTACTTTAAAACAGAACTAGAGCTTCATAATCTTGATTTGATTTCTTTTGGCTTAGATATTTCTTATAGTTGTCAAGCATAAATATTTATATTGCGATTCACATTGATAATTATATCTGATTTGGCTCCATCTCTTGAGGGCAAATTGATGGTAGTTTTTTGGTTTCTCTCATCGTTTGGGCCTACCTGGAAGCTCTGGTTATAAGCATGATAGTCCAGGCCATTGTACCGAACAGTCACCCAGTAATTGACCACATCGCCTGGCTCAAGCTTTTGCTGCCGATTAATATAGGTCCAGCGTCCATTACGGGGCGTGACTACAGTGGTAGGCCAGGTCTGATCAGTCAGACCTTCCATTTCCCCATTGAGTTTGCCGTGGAAGGCAAACAGTGAAATTCCCGGCCCATCGGGTATGGAGACCTCAAAACCCTTTGGACTGTTCACCTTGACCGTCACCGGGGGCACCTCGTAGGCGTGGCTGTTGCCCAGTGTCCCACAGACGATGAGCAGTACGATAAGCTGCTTGGCTTGAGACGTTGCTGCCCTCATGGTAACTGGCTTCAGCTCAGCGGGCGGTTCTTGCTTTTGTAGTGCACGAAACTGCATTTTTCCTCGGCACGAGTCGAGACGCTTTGTTGTTTGGGAGCAAGCCAAGAAATATGCAACACAAAGCCATTCAAATAACTTGCTTAAATACTTGCATAGCGAGAGCTTAAAGCTTTTACTTGTGGCCATGTACTGTCTAAGACCGTCAGCTCCTGTCTCATGTGTGCGGCTTGAGCCGATCTGCTTTGTGCCAGTTACTCGCATTGGGCCACAACTATCTCTGGCACAGCTGCAGTCGCTTCTTCTATCTCTCTCTCTCTCTCTCTCTATCTCTGTCTCTCTCTGTCTCCAAGCAACTGCGGCAGTTACTTAAATGGTTACTGTTGTTAATGCTGCCAAGACCCAAGGAATGTTGGCCATGTATTTATGAGCATGTGTTTGGCTGCATGTTCCCACACCCGCCCTCTGAGAAATGTCAGAATTGTCAGCTCACCAGGCGACGTGTAAGACGTATTTAACGACCTGAAAACTAAAGTTCGGGTTGACTCTGTAATAGAGACATTTTTGCTAGAGATGAAGTGTGGTTGGTTCTTATATGATAAAGGGTTTGTTATGATAATTGGTTTAGAGGGTTAAAAACTTAATAGAAAAATAAGATATAGCAAAAAAATGTTTCTGTTTGATTTGAATTTGGATATCTATGTATTTTATATGATAACTTTTTCATCTAATATGTTTCACATTATGCCAAATAATCGAGTTTAATAATTGATTTGATCCTTATTATGTTGTTTAGATGAAAATATGCTAAACTTTTTTTTTTAATATTATATATGTATACAATGTAGATACTTAAATTTAATATATAAATTTTGAGTCTATTCAAAGTTGGTTTCTTTCACTTTTGGAATTTATTAAAAGAATGTTGAGACAGCTTAAATTATGTTACTCTTCAGGTAACAACATTTAATCAGATAAGCTTACTAGTATTATAGTTTTTCTTCGGTGTAATAAGTTTAAAACGTTAATTAATTTGAATTTGGTGACTCTTCAATTGTAAATTGTAATATTATTAGTTGTTAGTTTTAATGAGCAGTTAAGATTTTAAGAATTGGGGAAATACGGCACATTAGTCACGTTTAGTTCATTGTAATGTTCGAGAACAGATCAAAGATCATTATGCAAACAAATAGACTTGAAATGTTAATTAAGATCAGGCAAACCTGCTGAGAAAGTAAAGAAAAAAAAAGATTTTGAATGAAACTCACTGAGTGGGGCTCACACGTAAGAACATAACATTCCAAAATCTATAATTAATTCAATTGATGACTAAATACCGGATGAATATACATACATATATTGACTATAGCAGTATAAATGTTTTTCGATCGAAAACATTTACGTATTTACCATTAGTTTTTCTTTTGCTTCGCTTAAATTTAATCATTTATTTATTTCTATATTCATCAATAAGATTATTTTACAATTTTGAGTACATATTTTGTTGTTGTTCATATTCACTAATTAATAATTTAATACCGCATTAGAACTTCCTAAGCAAGAATTTAACATTTTTTTGGCCTACGTCTGGAAACCTATTCAAAGTTATGAAACATAAATATTTATGGTGGGATTCCCATTGATAATGATTTGTGAATTGGTTCCGTCTTTTCTGGTCAAATTAATCGTCGTATTTTGGCTTCTGACATCGTCTGGGCCTACCTGGTACCTCTGGTTATACGCATGATGGTCCAAACCGTTATACCGGACAGTCACCCTGTAGTAGAGCACATCGCCTGGCTGGAGCTTTTGCAGCCGATTAATATAAGTCCAGCGTCCATTACGCGGCGTAACGATATCGGTGGCCCACGTCTGATCGCTCAGATCATCCATTTCCTCATTGAGTTTTCCGTGAAAGGCGAACAGTGAAATTCCCGGCCCATCGGGTATGGAGACCTCAAAGCCCTTTGGACTGTTCACCTTGACCGTCACCGGGGGCACCTCGTAGGCGTGGCTGTCGCCCAGTGTCCCACAGACGATGAGCAGTACGATAAGCTGCTTGACTCGAGACGTTGCTGCCCTCATGGTAACTGGCTTCAGCTCAGCGAGCGGTTATTGCTTTTGTAGTGCGCGAGGCTCTGAGATTATCTTCGTCTGGGGCTTGGGGCTTTTGTTTGCTTCAATGGGCAGCTGTGTTTTTCCCACTACGACAGCGGCATGAGTCGCGACGCTTGATTGCTTGGAGCTCTGGTGGCGGTGAATAGTGCAGCAAGCCAAAAAATATGCAAGAGAAAGCCATTTAAATAAATGCATAGCAATAGTCCAGGCATGGGAATTTAAAGCTTTAACCTGTGATTGCACTGGCTAAGCCAGTCTCGTGTGGGGAGATAAAGAGAGAGAAGAGGAGAAATACGATCTCATTTCAGTTACTTTTGTTTCTGATTGATATTAAAAATGTCATTATTCTGGGTATATATACAAAATAGCTTGAAATAATTATTTTGTGGCCGAATTGCCACAAAGCGGCTAAACCGGCTTTGTGTCAGCGACCCAACCAGGCTGCCAGTTAATTTTTAATTGCGAGCTCGGATTGAATGTATGTTTTCTGCATTCGATTTGGGCCAACATTAAAGGCAAACGGGGCCATTATGTGTATGCCCGGCAAATGGGTGGAGCTGAGGAGGGCCAATGCATTGGCAGGCGAAAACAAAGTCAAACCGCAGCAAACCGAAACTAAATAGCTAACCATTTATACAGACGATCCATCCATCTATTCATTCATTCGCTCATCCATTGCCAACTCAGACTCTGTCAATTTCTCCGACCCGGGCGCCGGGGGTCGACCCGCATTGCTGGCCATCTATCTCGATGGCCGTAGCCGTGCCCCAAAAGGCAGCAACGTTTTGCGCTTTGCGCTGATTTATAAGCTGCATGCCACTGACCACTTGATTGTCGCTTCCACTCTCCCAGTGTGTGTGTGAGTCTGTGTGTGTGTAGCCATGTAATTTATTTACGTTAACACGCGCTGGCCAGCGCCTAAAACTATGCCACACCCCAGTGCTCGGACGAGCGCAATTTTCATTTTATTTTAAATGGCATAGAAAATCGTAAACTGACATTTTTCTGGCCAAGTGGAGAATCGAGTGAACCCACTCGTTTAGTATGCCCCGGCCATGGGCTTTGCGCGCACAGCCGGAAATTTGTGTAGTTCCTCGTTGACGTCGTCCGAAAAAGTAAATTCTTCAGTTTGAGCCCGGCATTAAATTCTAAACCAGCCCAGACTGATTACCCTGAAATTACATTGTTTCGCACTTAAAATGGGTGCATTGGCAACGGCATTGCCAACACGTTCGACCATGTTCGACAGTGTAAATGTGGCTTCCAGCCGAGGGTTTGAGTTTGGCTGCTTCTGCTGCGCCATTGCCGGCCAGGCCGGGCTTAATTAAGTGGCCTGTTTTTCTATGTGACGCTGAAAAATTTCTCTCTGTTCTACACATTGAATTTAATTGTCCACATTTATTGTTAATTGATTTTATTTTTAGCAATTTAGCATTTGAGTTTACTGATACTCTGGCAGAGGGTAGCTGAGTTTTGTCATAATGAAAGTAGTAGAAATAAATGTTAATGATAATATATTATATAATTACTAACATATATTTATTTATTTTTAATTAATATTTTATTTTTATTATTAATTATTTATTTTTTTATCATAATCCTTTTCTCATTTTATAATTGTATGCTATAGTATTGTTAGGTCTATAAAAATTATTTATATTTTTTTTATTTATGAAAGAAATATATTTTATAAAAATTAGAATAAATTAAAAATTAAAATGTTATATTGTTATATCTAAAAAAATGTTTTATTATTAATAATATTTATAATAATAATATAAAAGCATATAATTAAAAATGTATATTTTAAAAATTAAAATAAATTTAAAATTAAAATAATTAATAAATAGTTTTATCACAAAGTTGACTTTCTTTTCTTATCAAACTTTAGGCTTAGCCCGGAAGAGCATTTAATTTTCAGCGTGCTGCTTGAATTGTTTGTTGTTTTATTTCCTAGTTTTTATTGGGCTTTGGCAAACGGCAGGTGATTGTGTTGGGCTTATTTTAATTTGTAGAGAAAATTGTCTAAATTGAATGAAAATTGATTTAAATATAATCGAATTATCGACGGAATATCTGTACACCCCGATCCGGTTGTCAAAAGTGTCACTTTGCTCTTGTGCAAATTAAACATTTAAAGAGTATTTTAAGTGGAGCTTAAATATTAAAAAAATATACATGTAAAATTGTGTTTTAATAGGTATTATTTGCTTTTTGACTTCATAATTTACTCAAATTGAATTAATTTCTCACAAATTCTATTTAAAAGTAAAAAATATTTTCATATTTGTATTATATGTTGTATATGTTGCGATTAAGCAATTTAGATAAATTCTTAAACATTTAAATGTCTGCATCATATGGAATTGAAAAGGTAAAAAGAGAATGCTTTGGCAAATGCCTGTGACTTTATCTATAATTAAAGTTTCTCCACCTTGCCATGTGCATAATCAATTTTAGAGTGCAAACATTGTAGCTATCTTTAAGTTGGCATCCTCTGGAGCTGGCAATAAGCTAAGCAAAGAGCCATCCAATCAGGCGCAGTCCATAACCACAGCCATGGCCAAAGCCAAAAACCACTTCACCATGTTGCTGGGGCTCTCAAACTCGCTTGACACATAAGTGCGAGTACCGTTGCTCAAACATGGTGACTGCCGCTCAATAAAGGTACTTTATGTGTGAGTGTGTGTGTGTGTGAGGATGTGTGTGTAGATGCCTACATGCGAGGGGCTCGTGCTCGTTTATGCTCAATGGCAGCTCCAGCGACAGCGCACATATTTAAAGAGCAAACGTTTATCTAAGTTGTACCGTTGCGGTTTCCGTTGACATTCAAATGCGGAAGCACCTGTCGCCCAGCGCCGACATCGACACACCGACCGAGCCACCCAGAGACCGACGGACCCAGAGACCAGCAGACCGAGAGACCAAGGACTCGAGACGACTACAACTAAGTCAGCAGAAGCAGCAGCAGCAGCAGAAGCAGAAGCATCAGCAGAAGCAGCAGCAGCAGCAGAAGCAGAAGCAGCAGCCACTTCCGATTTCACACGCAGCCAGAGCAGCAGATACTTTGAGTTCTGGGGCTTAGGCAAAGTCCTTTTAGCGAGGGCTGCTAGCGAAATTAATTGAAGTTGTTCGTTGAGGAGAGTTCATTATGTTTTATATTTTTTAGCAAATATAAATATGAGTTTTATATGAATTAATTGTGGAATATAATGAAGTTTATATTTTAAACAATTATTATTGTTTATAAATTTTAAAAATATTTTAAATATTGGATTAATTTTTTTTAGAGAGTTATTATAAAATTTGTAAATAAATAGCCTATTTAAAATTTATTTAAAATAAAAAAAATTAAAAAAATATTTATGTTCTTAAATTTAAAAATTAATTTTATTTTTGATTTCGCTTTCATTTTATAAAAATTAGAATTTCTTAGTTTATTGGAAAAACTAAAAATAATTCAATTCATTCAATTCACTCAACTCAATTTAAATATTACTTTAAGCAAAAAAAAAAAAAAAAAAAAAAATATGTGTAGATATATATATATATATATATATATATATATATATATATATATATATATATATATATAAAGATAATAACTCTGCTGATTATTTGAGCTATCTTGAATGTTGATTAAATATGCAGATAGTTTCTGAAACTAAATGAATTCATCGAGCAATGGCTTTACGTAGATTATTAAATCATTAGCATATGAATAAAGAATCAATTTAAATACAATTGCAATTGCATTCTATTCAACTCACAAATTATAAATAATGCTAACGGCATCAGTTTGTCAACTATTAATAATACTCAAGAACTTTTTTGTCGGCCCTCGCACATGAGTTTGGCTGCGGTGCGTGCGATTTGTCTTGACTGTCTTTGCGCAGTACGCCGGATACACACTTCGCCGAGCGTGCATGACAAGTTTCTTGAGTCAACCCACGAGCAGCAGCAGGAGCAGCAACAGCCACGCACTCACACCTGTCCGACGCCCACGCCCACGCCCACGCCCACGCCACACACCTTGGCATGCCCCTTCACTTTGTAGTAACTTTTGAGTTTTCAAGTATCTGCGTCGCGGTTGTCATCAACTTTAAATAGTTTCGCTTACACCTTAAGGATGTCATTGAACAAATTAATTACTTGACAAGATTACAGCGGGGAGGGGCTGAGAGGATTGAAATGCTGCTGTTGCTGCTGCTGCTGTTCATTAGAATGCCGCATATGGCCGGCAGCGTAACTATGCTCCTGATTACGGCTAACTATCATTGTTTTGGGCAGCAAAAAAAAAAAAAAAAAAAAAAAGGCAGCGGCCATGGCTTTCGCAGCGACGGCGCACAGAACTCATTTTCGATTGCCTGAGCACATTATTAATGCGCTTCTGATGCCATTTACTGTGCGTGTGTGTGGGTGTGTGTGTGTAAGTGTGTATTATGTGCTGTGTGAGTTATGCTCCACGATACACCCTGGCGAGGCGGACACACAAATACAATGCAGCTAAATGGTCTCAACTCACTTGGCTGCTGCTGTTGCTGTTGCTGTTTTCCTGAGCTACTGCCGGAAATTGGAAAAGAGATGGTTTATGCCACACCACTACATGAGCACTGGGTGGCGGTGGCATAGCTCGGGCACAGTGGTTGCCTCTGCACTTTATGCATGCACCGCTCATAAAGTGCGCTCGCCGTTTTCCACTGGGCAAAAAGGACTTTGCCATTGTTGTAACCAAAGTCATGGCATAGCTGTGTTGTATCATCTCTGTGTATGTGTGTGGGTGTGTACGCCATGCCATGCCGATATACACATGTGCACATGCCACTCGGCAAAGCTGCTAATGGCTGCTGTTAAGCATCCATTGTGAGCGTGTGTGCAAATGTGAATGCGCCAGGAGACTAGCTAATGCAGCACGGGACTACCTTTCGCATTGCTCGCACAGGTCGCTTAAGTCCTTAAGTGAACTCTCGCAGCTTATGATATTAATTTGGAGTGTACCTCTTAACACAAAGCTGATTCCATATTTAAGGTCAAGTAATGCATGAATTTATGTTTGACCAGTTTGATTTATGTGTTAGCTGTACAAATGGAGTATGGAGTATGGCTTAGGAAATTGAATGTAACATAAAGAGCTATTGGAATTGTATAAAGTATATTTGGAATATGCTGTACTAGAGAGGAATTTTATATTTCCTATTATAGACATAAATTAGCTAAGTCTGGCCACAATCAGAAGTCTCTCACCTCTCGAGAGGCTACATACTTACATACGTCTTGGTACTGCAGCCCAGAGATCTGCTAGCATTATAACTGAAAGCAGACTTGGAGGTCGTCCTTCAGTTCCACTGAACCGGGTGTTGACTAGAACTACGAATAGATTTCGACGTCAATATATATTCTATTTAGTTATCTTTCATTGACCTATAAAATAAATTTAATTAAATTCTCTTTGAGTTAATTTTGGCTGAAATGAAATATATTGATATCTTGTCAAAGTATATATAAAATATATACAAATAAATACAAATAAGAACAATATATTTTCTGTCGACTATTTAGTATTTAGTTTTAGCTTTCATTTTTCTAAAATCAAATAAGGCAATATGAGAACTATTTGCATTTTTTAATTTCTGCTATCTTTAACTAAAAAAGGAATGAGTCTGCCTTTTGCAATATAATTTAGAATTTCAGTGAGCCAAGCGGGCGCTTTTTCCAAGCTTTTTAATTTAAATAAAACTAGACAAATACTTTACATTTTCATTATTTTTTGTTCATATTCAGCTGGACTACAAAAACAAGCAAAATAATGCTCTAATTATTTAATGCAAGTTATTTTTTTATTTCACTTTAAGCATCAACTATTTGCAGTTATGGCTCACGGTTTTGCTTTGTTTCATTTCCAATGAATTTTATGTTATGTTCTATGCTTCATTTTGTGCTTTGGCATATTTCTGTAATTTGCGGAATATTTTTCAAATAGAGAAAAAAAGAAATATATATATATATATATATATATATATATATATAGAAAGGGAGCAGAAACGTCCGCAGCTTTGCTTCCCAAAGCGTAATTTGCTTGCGGCCTGCATTTAAAATTTAACATTTTCATTCGCCTTTTTAATCCGAATCAGTCAAATAAATACAATAAATAAACGACACATACAAATACATATGTATGTGCATGTGTACATTCAGTTTACATACTCAAATTTTGGCTGGCTTTTCATTTGGTTATTTTACAAATACGTAATTTTGTTTAGCGTAATTGCGGCTGCAATTGAAACCGGCACTTGATTGGAGAGCACAATACAGCAACACACACACACACACACACACACACATACGAGGGGGAGGGTATGGCAATATAAATGTTGCAAATTTGATATTTACGTTTTAATGAAGGCTTTTATGTTTGAGCTCATTGATAAGCCGCCGCCTCATATCAAATTGTACAACGCTCGATTGCATACAAAATGAGATTTTGGTCATACCATTGAAAAGGAGGTTCCATGCCGCACAGGCCTGACCAGGATCAGCTCACACATCGACCAGCTGCAGCTGATGCCAGAGACAGCGCCGGAGCCAGAGCCAGAGCCAGAGCCAAAGGCAAAGTTCGTTGGCATTTTTTCAATAAAGCTGCAATGTAAACAATCAGTAACATACAATCACCAACACATATCAACTGACAACACACACACACACATACATGCACACACACACTCGCTCAAGTTAATAAAAGTTCGCGACACGAAAGGCGTGTTTAAATTGACTTATTCAGTTCGATAGCTTTGCATTGGCCAGCGCTGATAAGTTTGGTTAAGCAGCTGCGGCAGCTGTTAAAGGCCGTGCAGAACTTACAATATATGTAAGATGTAGACCATAAAAGTCGTGAGTATATGTTCTTTAATCCAATTAAATAAATACACCTGGCAACTGGCTGTTATTTTTGATCATTTTATGGCGAAACAAGCTTAAAGTTGAAGTCAAATAGTTGAGAATAAAAATGAAAATCAATGAGCTTTTATAGGGGCCATTAAAATAAAAAAAATAAATTAATTGATAAAAAGTATGTAAATACTTTTATATAAATTTATAAAAATGTAAACATATATAAATAAAATAAATTAATAATAAATTACAATATACAAAATAAAAATAAGGGAAATAAATTAAAATATTATAGAAATAATTAAAAAGATTAGTAAAAAATAAAAACACATTAAATAAAAAGAGTCGTATAAGTAAAAATTAATAAAATATAATAAATAATACATTGATAAAAGCTATTTATATGATACTAATAAATAAATAAAAATCAAATTAATACACTATATTATAAATTAAATACATTATATTTATATTTAAAAGTATACATTTTATACAAATAATACAATTTATTGAAAAAAAACTTTTGTCTTTCTTACTTTAAATAACCATAATAAAATAAACAATAAGTAAATACATTAAAAAATATATAAGTACAATTGAGTAAATAAAATAATTTAATAGTATAAGATATTAATTAAAAAGTATAGATATAAATATTAAAATATATACATCATTTTTACATATTTGTCACTTAAACATACATATATTTGATTTACTTGTATTATTATTTCTATACTTTATCTTTGTTAGTTTATTTACTTTTACATTCTGTGGTGAAACTTTTCAAAGATGCTTTGCTACCATCCCGAGTTCTCCGCTGTGAAGTTAATCCCTACCAGCCTGATCTGCTGACCAGGCCGCTGATGTGCTTAACTGACAGTCCTTGCTGGCCAGGCTAACCAATTCGTGTCCATCTTGTGGGGCGCTGCCACCTATGGGTTATTTGTTTGACAGCTCAGTTAATTAAATTCCGTTGCACACCTTCTTGGCCCGCTTGGCATTTGCTGTTGCCATTTTTTTTGCAATTGCCTTTTGCTAACTTTTCACTTTTTGAGGTTTTCTCTCCGGCTTCTTAGCTCGACTCGCTCGTTTCTCGCACTGCTCTATCGCGTCTGCTATCTCGGCTTGGGTTTTCTTTCATTCCTTCTGGCTTAGCAGGCAACTCGTTTCATTGGTAATTTACGCTTGGCATGGCCAACGTGTGATAAAAATGCCTCTGTCCGATTTTCGTAGCTGTTGTTCTTGTTGTTCTTGTCGTTTTCACCGGCATTTTCTTGACATTTTTTGTTCGGTTTAGAATGTTAAAGCATTGTGTGCTGTGGTTTAAGCTGCTTAGAAATGCTCGGTCTATGCGGTTTCTACCATCTTTCGGTCTCCCTCTATTAATACATATGTGCCAGATCTGACAGTGATTGGTGTTTGTGCCAGGGATTTATTTATCTTTCAAAAGTATTTATTGCCCTGCATTAAAGTCGTGTACATCACAGAGGACGAGTCTTAAAGCTGCCGCATCAGAGAAAAAAGATGGCAAAAAAAACGTATATACAAATCTCTTGATGTGGCCCGCACTTTGACCTCCGTAAAATGCCAGAATGCCAAATGTATTACTATTTTTGGCCTACGAGTAATATCATACATCTTCACTTTTCATTTGCCTGGCCATTTGACACTTTCGCTTTACGAACCACACAATTTATTTCACTTTTATCTAACATCAAGACATATTGATTTTTGTCCTTGTCCACGCGAAAGGAGAGAAATTGCCTCAACCCAAAGAACAAAAGCAAAAGCAACAAGTAAGAAAGCTCCAGTCGAGACTGCTCGACTAGGAGATACCCTGAACCCTCTAAGCTGATATTCTAATCATTCTGCACTTCTTTTATGCACACATACATACACATGCATCCACACGCACGCATAAGCCTGCGCTCTGCTAACTGCGCAGTAAGCTGCGACTGCGTTTGGGCTGCGCTGGCAGTGTGGGCAATATTATGAGAATTTATTTGTCAAATAATTTCTTTTGTAGACACACAATCTTAATGAAACTGTTAGAGTGTAATCATAGGATGAATATGTGTGTACATTCCAAAGCCCAAGTCTCTAGTACTTGAAATGCGTTTTTTACAAAGTGATGGTGAGGGGGTGAATTTAAGGGTGGGGGGTAAATTTTTAACAAAAACCGAAATTGTATAAAATGCATATAAGCATACATTAAAAATTTGGAGACTCTAGCAATAAGGGTGTAGAAGATATAATTTATAACTGGTTTCGATAAGGTTTTTTATCGATAAAAAATATCGGGATGAGTTATCGATTTTTAATGATAAACTTGATATGCGCGCTGTAATTACGGACATTTAAAAAAAAATTGAAGTCTCTAGCTCGTATATCTTCTGAAATCGACGCGTTCATACATACGGACGGACGGACGACGGACGGACGGACGGACGGACGGACGGACGGACGGACGGAAGACAGACGGACAGGGCCAAATCGACTCAGCTCGTCGCCCTGATCAAGAATATATATACTTTGTGCGGTCTGCCTCGCCTCCTTCTGCCTGTTACATACTTTTAACAAAACCATTATACCCTGATTTCCCATTTTCAATGGGTTCAGGGTATAAAAATCATAAGAAAAAGTTCGGGCTAAAGTTTCGGATTAGCTTGAGATAGAACATCATGGGGCTTTTGTCTATATGTCTATATTAAATGCGTCCCGCACAAATACTAATCAAAGTTGATTGATTACGTGCACTCATGGGTCACTTGAGTAGTTCAGAAGTTTTCGGCGATGTCCTCAAATTTGATGATTGCCTAGATTTTGTGCTGGACATTTAGGGGTTTTTTTTTTTTTTTTTGGTATTTTTATAATAATTTCTGTTCACAAATTAGGGTTGACATTTTCGTTGATGTGGGTGCCGCAATATTTAATAGAATATTTCCATAATTTCGCAGTGGTCAGGTAAAGCGGCTTATTAATCGGGATTGACGGGTCATTTGCTTTAATTCGATTAACGTAAGCCGCTTTGACAAAGGCCATGCCAAGGCATTTCTCTGCTATACGTGGCGTATGCTTAATCTATGTAATATGATGTGGCATTTGATTTTCAATATGGCTAGAACTTGATTAGGAATTGATTAATTGGTGAGAGTCGAAGGGCGATGATAACATTATCAAGGATGGGATTTAATATGATAAAATGAATGCCTAAAGAAAGCTAAAATAAAAATCTATATAAGCCCAATATATTCCATATATTTTATTAGGAATCTTTTTTAAATGAATGCAAATCTTGAATTATTCATAGTTTCATATATAATTGCTTTCGCTCTCTAAATTTGAATAGTTAATCCGAGCCAAGTTAGTTAAGAATGAGCATTAAACATAGGTTATTTCATACTTCAAGCCATTACACGCACAGAATATAGATTAGAGCTTTCTTTTCGAAGCACATTTGGAGCAAAGTGAAAGTCAATTTGCATGCAAATCTGTGCCAGCTTGGGTCCAGCTAACTCAACTAAATCATGTTGAAGTGCATGTCTCAACAATAAAAACCACATTAAAATGAAATTCAATAAAACAAGCAGCGCGCTGAGAGGAGGCGGAAGCGCACTTGACCTGAAAACTCAGTGCAATCAAAATAGGAAACTGCTGCTGATGAGCACGAGGATGATTCGGACTCTGATGATGATGATGATCTGGATGATGATTATGTTGCAGATAGACCAAATGGCTGTGCAACATAAACAGGCTGCCTCAGATTGAGGCATCTTGCGAGGGGACGGGGGCGGGCGGACTTCAGGCCAGTCGGATTGGGCCAGTTCCAGTTCTTGGCCGTGAGTGACAAACTAATTTCATTACCAGCAGCTGGCGCAGACGTTGCTGCCGCCAGTTAAATCCGGTCATAATGCTTGTAATAATAATCAACAGCATGAGCCTGAAGACCGAACGGAGCGAATGGTCCGAGCGTACCCACCACAGATGATAAGTAGCATGGACACATGCAGCGAGAGGGGTGAGAGGCGGGAGGCGAGGGTGGGTTGAAGAAATTGCGATGGCAAAAATAGAACAATTACACTAAAAATAAAAACAAAAGCCAGATAAGTGGGCCACACAGACAAAACGGATGGATCCGGGACTGGGATGGGCTGGGCAGGGCTGGGCTGCGTTCGAGTGCTGGGCGTGGCAAGCTGTGTAATATGTGCACAAATTGAAAATAAAGTTTTGTAACAAAATGTCGCACCGGAAATGAAACTCACAGCATGAAGCCGGGAGCAATGTGTAGCGAAGCGTATAAACTGGGTACAGAGGCAGCCGCAGTCATAGTCGAGCATGGGGCGTGGCACAGTGCACAGTATTGTTTGCCACTATCACACACACACAGAAAGAGAGAGATAGATAGAGAGAGAGCGAGAGAGACGGAGGGAGCAGCATAAAGAGTTGAGTAGTTGTTGGAGTCTGGGGCGCCTTAGTCTAGGCGCAGTCTGCGACAGTTGAGCCTTGCCATAATAAAAGATGACATTTTATAGCAGTCACAGCCAAGTCAGGACATGCCAGCGTTGGCAGGGGTAACGGGTTTTTGGCCTAAGCAGCCAGCAGCAGCCGCTCCATGCCTTTGCCTTGCCTTCACTCCACTCCCTTTCGGTGGCAAGTCAGAGTCAAAGACACAGCTGCTGCACAAAAGTACATAAACCTAGAAATGTCATGTTTATTTTCATTTCATAAGGAAATTGTCTGTCTATAGTTTCGGCTGCGCTCGGCAGTCGCAGGCAGAGAGCAGCCCGGCCAGGTCAGGTCTCTGGAGCCGTTGGCTCCTCTGGCTGCCCTGGCAGGGGCCAGCTTAAACAGTTGCCTAATAAGCACGCCAGCCAGGCACTTTGTGGGCTTTGGAAGCCTCATAGGTAATGCAGCACGAGCACGTGGCACAGCATGTTAGTTTTTATGAGCACGTTAAGCCGGCGGCAAACTTGAACGATTTATCGCCTAACCGGAAATTTATAGCTCGTAATTAGCATATGAAAAATGTTAAGTGATTTCTGCGCCAGGCGAATTGCATTGCCCGAAGAGACCCACACGGTGCATGGTCTGTGCCACCTGACCAAATGGCATAGCTAATTGAATTTTACAAGCGGAATTCACGGCTTGCATGAAATGGCGAATTTATGCTAATAAGTTGTTGATGTTTGGACTCGCTGCACGAAATTAATGCAAGCGAATGATTATATATGAAATTATATTATTGATTGCTTTTCCTATTTTCCTAAATATGTCGAGAAGGAAATATTACATAGAGGTTAGCTTGGGTATTTTTTACTTCTCTTACATCAAATATTTTTTCATATCTAATATAAATAAACAAAAAAAAAAAAAAAAAAAATAAAAAAAATAAAAAAATAAAAAAATAAATAAACAAAAAAAAAAAAAAAATAATAATAATAAAAAAATTAAAATAAAATAAATAAAAATGCTGAATAAAAAATAAAATAAAATAAAAAATTCATTATATATAAATTTAAAATTAATTTTAATATTATTTACTTGAATTATAATTCATAATACATACATACATATACATATAAGTACATGTTATCTAAATGTATTTAATTAATAAAGCTACACTTTATTATCTTCTTTACCTTACTTTATATCAATATATCTCCATATGATCATATACCATATAAGCATTATTAAATACTTTAAGGCTCCTCTCCTTGCCATATGACACATTAGCTCTGTCAACCTACTCGTTTAGCATCTTCTACATTGTCCCGAAATTATCTATTAAATATTCCGTAAAAGTGCCAACGTGTTTTATCCACTTCAAAAATTTTGAATGCGCTACTTAGTAGCTGTACTTCAGGCAGCCAGGCAACAGGCAACAGGCGACAGGCAGCTGGCAGCTGGCAACCCACTCTCAACACCCGCTCCCGCACTCTCGAGCTAGCGGCTCTCAGTTCTCAGTGTCGACCAAATAACCACTCATCTAATCACATCGTTATCATCATCAGCAATTTTGCACAGTCATTGCCGAACAATGGGGAAAACTGTGCCGGTGGCAACGGTAGCTGCCACAGCTACCTCCTGCTCCTGCTACTGCTCCTGCTCCCGCTCCTGCTCCTGCACCTCATCCTACTGATCTGACCATCTAAAACGGTGGCAACAACGTCGCCTCGTGCCACATGCTGGCTCGGTGACTCTGACTGTGTGGCTCGGGCTAACCGTTTAATCATTTTGTCACGCGTTGGCCAAAAACACCAAAAACACCAAACACAAAAACGCGACCTGGCCGCCCGTCATCTGCTCACAAAGGTGCAGACGGCAATGACGATGAAAATGGGTTGTCATGGACCAAAAATGGACTGAGCAGGGCTGGGCTGGGCTGGGCGCCTGGCTGCCTGGTTGCCAGGCTGTTAAATTTTAGCATATGTCATAAAGGCTTAGCCATGATTTATATATATGTCTCTACGAGCCGCACGGCAGCCACATCAAATGCCCGGACAGACGCTGTTAATAAAAAGAATTAGGCAAAGGCAGAGAGACAGGCAGAGGCAGAGGCAGAGACAGAGACAGAGACAGAGACAGCGACAGCAGCAAAGCAAAACAAATGCGAAACTAAACGATTTACGTAGCAGCTAGAAGCAATCGCTGACTGCTCGGAACTTGGGACTCGCTGACTCGGTATTCAAGATTCGGCAATTGGCATTACTCACTCAGCCTGCTAGCCTCATATATCTTCATTTGGAGTTTGTCAATGGCGAGACTGCGACTGCGACGGCGACTGTGGCAGCGACTGCGAGCAGCACGTTGCTCAGCTGTGAGCAAATTTACTTGTGTATAAATATTTATATATTGAAATGCAATGCGAATCGATTGAGCAGCAGCCAGCAGCCAGCAATAGCACTCGCACACACACACACACAAACATACACACACAGAGAGAAACACACACATAAACACATATATATACAATTTCACACAGACTGCGGGCCAATGTGCCGCAATGCAATCGAGCTGCACGAAATTGAATTTGCTGCAAGTTGCTGCCGCTTAGCTCAGTTAGTGCAACGAGGATGGTACGAAAGGTTGCTCGAAATGTTTAGCATGCCTCAAATGGAATTGATAAGTGGGTAAGGTAGAGATTATACTTTGTTGTAGTTGCCTTCAAATTTAATTCAAATTAAAAGCTCTCCATCAGAGCTTTTATTAATATAATTATTGATCATATTAGGCCCTGTTTGCGAAATCAACAACAAAAACGAGAGGCTTCGGCTCTTATCGAAGAAGCTGATGTAATCGGAAACTCAAACCATGACATTATAAAAGATTGTCATTAAAAAATCAATATGAAATTAAAAAAAAAAAAAAAAAAAAAACATTTCAAGTCAACATTTTCAAATATATTAATAAATAATAAAAACTAATTTTTTTTTTTTTTAAATTTGCTAGCCGAGTATTAAATTACTAAATCCTTAAAAATGCAATTAAATTGAAGCGATTAAATAAAGTATTTGAAATTGTCGAAGGAAATATTTTGCTAAGCCTTATTCAATGCTAAAAAAATATCTTGTAAATAAAAAAAAAAAAAACATCAAAAACATAAAATTTGCTATAATATTTCCAGTTGAGTATTTAGTTTTAAGTTGTAAGAAGTTGATATGTATTTTTTTTTTAATATTTGCATTCTATTTTTGTTTTGTTTTTATTTATTTTTACTTGATCTATCTGGCATTTATTAGTATATAATTTTATAAAGTTTATGCATATTATCATTATTTTTGGGTTGCCCTCGTGTAACTACTGTGTGGCAGCATGTACATCCACATCCACATCGGCATCAGCATCAGCAGCGGCATTGGCATCGGCATTGGCATCGACATCAGTGCCAGCTTCAGCTTCAGCTTCAGGTTCAGTTTCTGCATGTTGTTGTTTGTCGAAATTCAACATGCGAAAATGCGATTTGAGCTCAAAGCTTGGTGTGTCGCCAGCCACATCTCCGCCGCCGTCTCCGTCTCCGTCTCCGCCTCTGTCTCAGTCTCTAGCTTGTATATCTATATAACTATCGCCATCTCTATCCGAGTGGCTGTGACTATATCCATCTCTATCTGCTCGGTTCGAACTGGCAGTCACTGCTGTGTTGTCGATGTCGGCTGTCTTGCACTGCATTTTGGGAGCTTTAGCTGTGACAAATCTTTATGCAATGTTGCATGTCGTCTGATTTTGCCATGATGACATGCTGATGGCATAAGCGGGAACGGAAAACGGCAAAAGCACACGCCTCCCCAGTACAACCACCGTCCGCCCCCTCTCGCTCTGCAACGCCACATATCGGAGTTGTTCAGTCTCCCAGTGATTTGTTCAGTGAAGCGTTAAGCGCAAAAATTGGTAATGGCAGTGCCTGGCAATAGTTGTCCTTTCTTCTTTTTAGCAATCATTGCGCAGGTTTTTCGAGGTTTGATTTGGCAGTGCAGCCAAGCTTGGACAACGCACCAGTTACTATGTACTCAGCTATGTATGTGTGTGTGTACCATATATATATGTGTCTTTTGGTATATAAGTAGTTAAATGTTTTTATCTACTTTTGATAAGTCTCTTGTGACTGGCCTAGAATTTTTTTATTTTCTTTAAATTAGATTTGCATTGGCGACGGTATTTTATTATTATTTATTTATTTATATATTTATTATTTGTAGTATTTGTAAATGTAGACTATATGTTACACACAATAATTGTCTATGCTCCGATAGACTTTGGTATTTTTTATGCAATTTTTACAATATAAAAGTATTTTTTATTTTTATTAAAAGCACAACAATATTTGACATAAATATTTTTTTAAAATTATTTTTATTAATAAAATTTCAGGTTTATTTTGTATTATTTTGCTTGGTAGCTCAAAATAATATTATTATAATTTTTTTTATATACATATTTTTTTATATAATCTTAATATATGTATATTAAATATTGTAGTATTATTTTATATTACAAATATTCAATATAAATATTTTGTACATATAATAAAATATTAAAAATACTCAATATAAATATTCTACATTTTATTAACATAAAATATTAATTTGTATATTATTATTATATTATATCTAAAATATTTAATATATATTTTTACATTTTTATAGTTTTTAAATATTGATAATAATTCTTAAATTTAGTTATATCACAACAAATTGTTTCCATGTTGATATCTATATCTCCTCAATTACCTGCTGAATGCTGTAAAACGAAAATGTTACTTTAATGTGCCACGCCCATTAAATGGTATTTTATGAGTGCGCCTGTCTTGCTTCTCAAAGCGGGACACTTGCATGCTTTCGGGCCAGGCTAATTGTGACAGCAGCCGAGGCGCAGGCACGCGCCAAGTGCAACTGTTTGGGGCACTTGAACCATTTTCCATGTGCTCGAAACTTTTGCAATAAAATTTGTTTCAAATTGCCTTTGAACAGAGCGTTGGTCGCTCGACTGCTGAAGTGTGCTCGAGAGTGGGGAGAGGGGAGAGAGATGGATAGAAATTGGGTAATTGGTAACGCAAGCTAGATGTTCTATATTTGCAAAGTTGTCAACGGGATGCGGCTGGGAACGCGGCCAAAGTGCACCCCGGGGGGCATTGGGGCCCGGGTAAATAAATATCAAATATATTGAGAGAGAGCGAGCGGTCGCGCAAAAGTTAATTACATTGTGTTAACGGGCCGACTAATTTTGTAATTCTGTTTCTGAATCATTTAACCATGAAATTGGCTGGCCAGCCACACCCTGAACGCCTAAAACGCCCCAGCCGTCCAAACGGCCAACGCCCCCAGACCTCAGCCAAATGATAGTCCGCAACGCATTAGCCACGCATTTACAGCGCGGTGCTGCTGGGTGGTGCCCGGTGGTGCCGGGTGGTGCCGGGTGGTGCCAGGACGAGTTTACAGCTCAAATGTGAAAATTAGTCTTTCAACTGTTTAGCAGCTTACAGCCTGAGGCCCCTTCAGCACCAACCGACATCCGGCAGGACTCCAACCGGCCCCAGCAGCACCCCCAACCCCACCCAACCATCGCTTGACAGCTGGCACGAAATTCATATTGAAAGTTTTTGGGAGTCTGGGCTGAACATTTGGAATATTTTGATTATACATATTACATATTATTATTTTTAATTCCTGTGGCTTTTACACATAAATTAATGCAATTATATGTGCCGCAGGGGCTGGCCATGTGGGCGTGGGCGTGGCCGCAGCTGTGTGTGCGCGCGCCTGATTAATTTCCACTGTCTTTTGATGTTAGCAGCTGGCCCCAGCGGCATTGTGGCAAATGGCATTAGCGCGCAAATAAATTTAATTAAATCATTTGCGCCCAACTCTGTTGTTAATAAATTCGCCGTACTTGTTTATTTGTGTCTCCCTCTGTGGGTGGCCGAGTGGGCGCAATGATAAGCTGGCCGTAAATTTGTATGAATTATTGGGAAGTTCAAGAGTTTAAGTTTGCCCACACTAAGATATTGGCAATTGATGAGATCAAAGGATGAGCTGTCTCCACACAGTCTATGGCAAAAGTATGGCTTTAAAGAACTTGAAAGTTCACAAAAACTTTAAGTTAGGCCAAGCGCAAAGAAACAATTTTTCTTGCAAGTCTAAGCATATTTGTTGCACACACAACAACCAAAAGTTTCTAAAGCCTTTATTTATTATAAATAATTCAACTGTTTACGCATGACCTTAGTTTGCCGAAATATTTTAAATAAATAAAAATATTTGAATAAATAAATGTTGATAAATATTTTGTTGATTTTCGAATATTTGTCCTTCCAGATTTTTCATAATTATCCTTAAAGACGTTGACATTCTTTACGATTTGACACTAAGCTCCAGTTGCCTGAGCCAAAGGCTTTTCTGCTGCTTAGCTCCAAGCTGGGCTGGCCCAGCTGGGTTGGCCAAGAAGCGTATCTGGCTGTGATACACAGTGCGTATGCGTAATAAACAAAACAACTGCAGATACAATGCTTGCCATTTCGATTCTGTGTGCGTGTGTGTGCGTGTTTGTCCCTGTATTTGTCTCTGCTTTATTTGAATTTACTGCCAAGCAGCCAACACACACACACACACACAGCGGAGCTTTGCTACGCTACTGCCATCCATATACACACATACATATATAGTGCGAGTCAGTGTCACGCCTCAGCCACTGTCTCATCTGCAGCCACAGGCACGCTTACGCCCCCCACTCCACACGCCCCCACGCCCCCACGCCCATCACTGTGGTCCCTGGGCAGACATTGTGCCAATGTTTGGCGTTTGCCTCTGTTGAATAATAAATTGTATTTTGCGGCATTTAAAAGCAATTTTTTAACATTTTTCAATCTCAATGGCGACGATGAAATCCCGACACACGCACACATTCATAACGAAGCGGGCATACAATGCCAACCTTAGTGTGTGTGTGTGTGTGTGTGTGATTGTGCTTGTTGCGTATAGCCCATGCAGAGATGAAGCCGATTGAGTCGATGGAACTGCTGCGTGTGGAGCCTGACAGTATGTATGTGTGTGCGTGTGTGTGTGTGTGTGTATTGCAGCGTACACAACACATAACGAGCCGAGTTGCTGCCATTCCGGCCGCCTTGTGCGCCACAGTTTTGTCTAGCAATTTCGCAGTGAATTGTCCTGGGAGCTCAACCGAGCCAGCCAAGGATGTCAAACGGCAGCAGTAGCAGCAGGAGCAGCAATAGCACTTGCAACATTTTTGGAAATGGAGCTGGCGGCGCTACATGACTCTCTGCATTTGGTTAAGCTTGGAGTGAAGACAGCAACGATTCGGCAGCAAAACAAATTGCAGCATTTAAGACCTCTGTCCGTTTGTCTCTCTCTCTCTCTGTTCCCATCTTCCACTGTCTCGCACTCCCCCTTTCTCCCCTCGCTTTATTTATCATTTGTAGCTGTGCGTGTGCAACGCCAGAAAATTGCTGAAAATTTTGTGGGTGGCTCGGCAGCTTTGCATAAAGTTTGATTAAGTGTGTAATCTAGGCTCCAGCCGCACCACCCACACACAGCTGCATCGGCGGTGCATGTTCGCTGTGTACTTAGCTCCACCGACTGCTTGAGTCTAGCCACAGCATCAGCAATGCGACCGAATTGCAATTTATGTAATATTCAGGCTTTACAATTTACAATTATCCATTCGATGCTAAGCAACTTTGTTAAACTGTTTACTCGGAGCCTAATTGGGGTTAAGCCGAGATCGATCGATTGCTGAGCTATGGCTGCAAGCTGAACCGAAAATGCTCTCCATTGACTGGAGCAAATTTTGATTTATTTCGATGGTAATGCTCGTACATTGGTATTGGTATCTAGTTCAGATTCGACCTCATTGTTTTATGGTCGATTTGTAATACATTTAAATGCGAATGCTGGCATATATTAGATGAGAAATAGAATTGAATAAGAATTAAGTTGCAATTGAGATCAGCTTTATGAACTTCATTAATGTTGCTTACGCATGAATATGCTAATCATGGCTATCTTCTGATGCCGTCAAATGAGGGAGACTAGGAAGAGGAATTTCTAAAAATTATTATGTGTCGTATAGAGAGACATACGTAAACTCTTTTGGTTCTATGCTCTAATTACGCGTCGTGTAATTAGCAACCATGGCAATAGACAGAAGAAGAATTTTATGAATAACTTATTTTTTGTTAGTATTATATACAGTGCTTATAATAATCACAGTTCACTTTTAGTCCACTTAAACGACCCACCTGAAAATGTTTCCCAAATGACATATTTCCTTAAAATCTTGAAAATGAGTAGTCAATATTTCAATTATGAATGGCAAAAAACTTGTTCAATTGAAATTAACGATTTAATAACGATATATTAAGGAGAATGCGACGAAACAAAATTTGACACCTATGTATTACTAAAACAAGAGTTAAATATTTTACTATATCAAACTGGAGATTAGACTGAAATACCATTGTCCATTGTCCATTGTCAACGTAGCTCTGGCTCACACTACATTTTGTAGCTCTATCATCTTTTTTTTTAAGAAACTCTGAGCATTACCCATCTACATTATGATATTCAAACCAAAAACATAAATTCTCAATAAGTAGTTTTAACTCATATGCCGTAGCTCAACACAAACCAGTGCAATCTAAATATTTGTGTAACATAAGGAACTGCAGCGAAATAAGCAACGCACTCTAAGAGTATCATTAATAAACTTCGCTCAAAGCTCTGGCGTAAGATATAGATATAATATTTCCCTTATCCACTTGCAATTAATAACAGTTTCATCACATACTTGAAATCATTTCTTAATTGCTTTTAGCTAAAATAAAACTTTATCAAGTCTAGCTCACGAAATTCGGACTACAATTGAATCAGACTGTTTGACTCAGCCTTGTCATGTTGCTTGAGAAATCTATTAAGAATGTTAAAACGCGCTTTGCAGATGCAGTTGCCGGCTGGAAAATAGTGAAATTGTCGCCTGAGTAACCCTTCTCATGTATTTGCCAAGCGGCGGAGTGGCGGCAGCGGGGCGGGGCGAGTGCCGTTGGGGCAATGGTAAAACTTTTGTAATGAGAAAAGTTAGAAAAGAAAGAAACCGTCGACAGATTTGAGTTCCATCATAAAGGGCGGGGCATGTTAATTCCGACTAAGAAATTCGGAGCAGGCATTGCTTTGTAGCACATACAACAAGTTCAACAGAAAAGTAACGACAGAAGTTTAAATGGATCAGCGTTTACAGCGTCGTCGTCGGGCACCAAGAAAGAAACCAAAGACCGGGTAGGTAATGCCAGTCCAAGCAACTAACTATCCTGAACACTGTGCTCCCAGGCTAGCCAAGCTGCTGCCAGATCTGTTGCCCAATTTACGCTGGACTGCCAAGTACACGCACCTGGTGTGGAATCAGTTGATGCTCCTGCTGCTGCCGGTGCTGCCGCTGCTGAGCTTCGTCAAGGAGTCGTTGCTTATGATCAAGCGCTGCTCGAAACCGGATCGCCAGGAGTTCCAGCGCTCCGTGCTGGCCATCACAATCGGCTTCCTCATAATGGGCTTCCTCGGCTTCATTATCAAACTGCTGCACATAGCAATCACTAATATTATTATGGGCTAACCTGGGGGTCGACAGCAACGTTGTTGTTGCTGCCATAGATATAAAAATAAAGTTTCAATTCAATTGGCAGCAGACAAAGACTTCTTCGACTTGGCCTGCTGGCGCGTGGCCAACCGGGCTACGCTACGAATAGCCAGGGCAGGCAGCTCCTCGCGCCTCGCCTGCCACGCCTCGCCCCGCCTCGCATGCCAACTGTTTGGCTGTCATGGCAAAGCCAAGCTACAACAAGCTGCTATTGTTGTCGCTGACCCCCGACACCGACTCCGACCTCGACAACGACCCCTTTCCTGATCCCGGTTCAGAGCGCGTTATTTAACTCTCTCTCTCTCTCTCTCTCTCTCTCTCTCTTTGTCTCTCTCTCAGCCCATGGCAAGTGTTGACAAGAAAATTTCGCCGCGCACTTTTGAGGAAAACAGTTGCCTTTGCCAAACCAGAAAACTGTCGGATGTGTGTAAATGTAATCAAATCAGCAGCTCGCCAAGCTGCACACTTGAGAGGCTTGCGAGGCTGAGGCGATATGGCTATATTTCATATACCCAGTAGACTAGGGGGCAGTGCCAGGTTCTTAAAGTGCCCGTAATTTCAAAATATATAATATTTTTATATACATATATATTTACTGTTTATCACAATATACCTCTAATTAAATTCATATAAAAACATTTTATCTATTTTATAAATTAATAAATTCAATTTATTTGTATTTATTACCCATACAAATTTGAATTATAATTGTCGGCTTGCTGATGCGTCTGACTGAGCTCAGCTGAGTTTTTATTTCAATTTTTTAACTCAAATCCAGTATAAATATTTTGTTGTGTGTTTGGCTATGTGAAACCTAATTAAATTAGTATTTAGCTAAGGGATATTAGCGTAGCATGCGTTACGCGTTTTAAAATTGCAAATGATTTCACCTTTTATTCGATTAATTTTTTATGCTTTAGCTGAACTGTAAAAAGAAAAAACAATTCAAATTAAATGAAAACAAACATTTTGTAATATTTTAATATTTTATATATATATTCTTGTTATATATATATTTTTGTGTGGGCTGGCTTATCTGTCCACAGGCAGGAGCAGCTGGTGGCCTCGGTCTTTGATGCCTCCTCATCCTTTAGCCAGTTGCATGCGCATTGTCGCATGTGTCTCCATTTGCTGCTGTTATGTTTTATTGATGAGTCTCTCAAACCAAAATTGATGATGCCTTGGATGCGACATCATCGTTCTTCGTGCACTCCCCTCCGCTCCTGCCTCCGCCAGCCTGCTCTGCCCCTCTTCCCTTGGTTTTCGCGCCGTCCACGAAATCGATGCGCTGCCAGTCAACAAAGTTAGTTTGTTTCAGTCGGCGTTGTTGTTTTTGTTGCAGCTGTTGCTGTTGCTGTTGTTGCAACTATTGCCGCTGGCAAATGGCGCAAATTTATTCAAAACTTTTGCTGTTGCAGCCACAGTTGCAGAGACGCCTTATGCTTTAAATCACTTTATGCAACAGGCGACAAAGCAGCTCAAAATATCAACTTGGTGAACGGCGAATAGCGAGCGTGTTGTGTCACAGAAAAGCACCTGAGCTGCTTGAAATACACACACACACTAACACGCACGTCCATATGCGATGCACTAAAAAGTAGCTCCCACCTTTCGAGGTTATGAAGTCACTTAAGCAAAGGGAAAACGTGCTTGCCCCACGGGCGTAGGTTAAAGGATAAGATAAAATACAAAAAAAAAGGAAATAGAAGAAATGTGGTAACCTAGCAACAGAATAACTGTATAAAAGTAGTCAAAGGAAAAGTCTAAAAGTCAGCCCCACACGGCGACACACCTTGCCCACCTGCTCGGCCTGGGCAATTGAGTTACTTATCTTACACTTTTCTAAGCCTCACACAACACGGCGCAGCAGCGGCTGAGTGCCCCGGTTTGGGTATGCCTGAAATTTATTGTGCCCTACCACATTATATTAATGTGAGTGCCTGAAAAGCTTCAGGGAGTCATTTGAGAATATTTCTAAATATAAAGGAGTTTGCTAAGCATAAGCATAATATAATTTACGTAAGATAAATTTCACTTATTCGATGTATAAAATAACAGATTGTTGTAGTTTTTTTTTTTTTTTTTTTTTTTTTTTTTTTTTTTACCTTCATTATATAAAAATTGTTTTTAAATATATTGAACAGATAAAAAAAAATAATTTTTTTTTATATATACACATTACTTTAAGTAATTTATTAAAACATATTTATTTATATTTTATAATTTATATTAGGTACATTTAAGCATATTTGCTTAGATCTATATGCAAAGCTTGTTTGTGTGTCTATATATTTTACAATATATATTTTTTATATATACAATTATATATTTTGTGCTTTGAGTTTCATTTAATAAATTAAATAATTTGGTTTCTATAATTTATTATAAATTAATTTATGAAATTTGATTTATTATATTGAATATTTATTTGGGTTTTTATATTATTTGTTATTTTTTTTTAAATCATTTTTGTTAAATAAAAATTTATTTATGAATAATAGTTTGATAAATTACACTCTTAAATAAATTTTTAAGAAATATATTTACAATTAATTAATTTATTTCCTTTTAATTTTTTTTTATAGATTTTCAAATAATTCCTCATTTTTTATCATGCATTAAATTAATAGTTATTAATAATTTATTTATTTATTTTATTTACTTTTTATGATTCAGCTCTTATATAATTCGTGTTTATTTCGAAGTTATATTCTAGTAAATTCTCTAGAAATATAATCTCGAACATCAATTAGATATTTGATTTGTGTTTCAATTACATTTTCATTCGAATTCCTATTCAAATTGTTCTATTGAATCAAGAATGCCTTTGGTACATTTTTTTGTCACTTGATTTCTTGAAGAGCATGGCAAGTTCGTTGAGTCAAGAATGCCTCTTGATTTCGGATATTTGAGTTCTTCTTTGGCTGCGTTTTAATTAAAAGTGAAGTGCGGCCATTAATTTGCAACTACAAATTACACTCAATAAAACATGGCTAGTGCACTGATTTTTCGGCACACACACACACACAACACACACTCAAAATTTGCCAGCCACATGGCAGAGTGTGTGTATGTCTGTGTGTTCCTTTGTGTGCAAGAGTGTGTGTGTGTGCCTTGCTGGCAATCAATTTGCACTTTGACTACAATTACTGATTTTCGACACTTCAAAGGATTTTATAAATTGCCATTTGTGCACCCCCTCAACCAAAAAAAAAAAAAAAAAAAGGAAAAAGAAAGAAAAGGGAGCTCCAACCTAGCTCCATTCAAAACTACGCCCATTGCTGCTGTTACTCCTGCTACTGCCGCTGCCGCTGCCGCTGCTGCTGCTCCGACTTTGGCAATTTGTTTTGGCCATTTACTTTGCCAGCTTTCACACATGTGTTTCAGCTCTTGTTGCCATCGCTTTCTTCTCCCTCGCTCTCGCTCTCGCTCTCTCTCTCTCTCATTCTCTTTTTTGTTGTTGATTGCGCCTGCCGAGTACAACTTTAATTAAGTCAGTGTGCGAGTCCTCTGGCAAGTTAAAAGTGTGTTCGCAGCGGGGCGTGGCACATAAATTGGCTGCACATTTAGCAGGCTTCTTTTTTTTCGTTTTCGTTTTTTTTGTTAGGGCACCAATAGATCATAGTTCATAGCACACAGATTATCCATGACTTTCTTAGCTCCCATGGTGCTTAGTTCTTGCAAATGATGGATTTCCAATAGGCAAAGTTTACCAATATTCGAAATTCTGTCTATATAAATACGAGAAAGTTGTTATATGGCCAGTTATTTGGCTACCAACTGGAAGTCTATCTGCCAGTAGGCGCACAACATTCGCCAATTCATAATGAATTGAAATTTATTAAGTATGCCGTCAGAGGTTCGATTCAGCATCCACCAATCTTGCGATTTAAGGCAATTAAACAGAATCCGTAAACAGCAGCTGTCCATATCTCGCATCTAACTGAATTTGCCTTTTGACCGTGGCTGGCCGAATCGGGTGGGAGGGGGAGTGCAGTCATATTATATTGGCACGCCCGCATATTTAATAAAAAACCAATAAACGTTAAAAGCCTTTGAGTGGACGATGGCCATAAGCTACCTGCCGGCCGAGTGGGCCGTTGTCGCTGGCCAACTGAACGCCCGATTAAATGCATTTAAATGTGTTTTCATCATAATTATGCATATGCAAACATGACTCGACCAATTCGCCCGAGCCTGGGGCCGGGCCCCTTTGCCTGCAGCTGCCAGACGGCAGACGGCAGCCGGCAGCCGGCAGCCGGCAGTCAGGGCCGCGCTGCTGGTGGTTTTCCGGGAGCTTAAGTGCTTTAATGGCTTATAATTATGTTGCAAGCAATTATTGTCAATGGCCGCCACGGCGAATGCCAGCGCACCAACACAACTGCAACGAAATATTATTTAATTAATTAGTTAAAAAGCAAATGGATAAATCCACATCCCGTTTGATGTGTGTACGCGAAGAGAAAAACAAATTTGGCAACAGCAGCAGTAGCAGCATCGGTAGCAGCATCAGTAGCAGCAGCTGCTGCTGCGCTGTTTTGCTTTTGAACATAAAATTCAATCGCTAAATTATGCAAATATGCCGCAACTGCGACAATCTGTGATGGCGACCCAATATGCACAACGTTACGTATACGCAACGCGGCCGTTACTGAGGCTGAGGCCATGGCCCAGTCCTTTGCACACACAGTGAGATAGACTGCGATAGGGTGTGAGAGAGAGAGAGAGAGAGAGACACGCATGAGCATGTGTGAAGAGTTTGTGCTCGAGTGTGTGCAAAGAGGTCGACGCGGCGCGACGTTGAGTTCATCGATGATGATTTTACTGCAATTCCGTTGCCTAGTTTTTGGGGCAGCAAAAACAGAAACCGAGAAGAAGAAGACAAAAAAAAAAAGAGAAAATAAAACGTCGACAACTGTCAGAGACCAAACGTGGACTACGCTGGCGACCTCTCTTCTTCTTCCCATTCATGCCGGCGGCGGCTGCGTCTTTGCCGCTTTTTGCGGTTCTATTTTTTTTTTTTTTTTTTTGGTTTGTGTGTGCGCCTTTGCCACCTTTGCGTGTCGCTTAGTTGCATGGCAATGGATCGGCAACCGGATCAGGTTTGCGGAATGGTTTGCAATTTTATTTCGTCGACGTGACAAACGCAATCAGCGTCAGTCGCATGTGTAAAAATGTGTTCGAATTGATGCGTGTGTGTGTGTGTGTGTGTGAGTGGATGTGTGAGTGGCTCTGTGTGTGTGTGTGTGCTATTTGATGGCATTCAAGAGCAGCAAGACAACTGGAGCCGGCAAACTGGAAACATTGGCAAGAGGAATTTGTATGCCAATATCTATGCTAAAATGTAGAAAGCGAGATTTTCAAAAAGTGTTGCAAAAATCTCTTCTTATTTAAGGCTTCACTTTTTGCAAAGGACGATGGGAATGAAGAGAAAAACATATGAATAAATATATAAATATTATATCTATATATATATATATTATAATATATATATATATATATATATATATATATATATATTATATATATATATATATATATATATATATATATATATAATATATATATTATAATATTTTATTTATTTATTCTAATAATATTTTCTGATAATTAAAATGCAGAAAATATTTGTATTTGTATAAAAAACTTATTTTATTTTATTATAAACAAATTCATTAAATTTATGTTTTAATTATGTCATCAGTGCAAATTAACTCAGAATATATATTTTTGTATAAAGTTCTGGACTTAATGTAAAACATGCCTGAAGCCCATTAAATGTAATTAAATCCATAAATTTGAATAGCCATAAATATTTTAGAAAATTACATAAAATAAAGTTAATTAAAATTAAGTTTTAAAGAGACATATTAATTATAAATAATATAGTTGTTATATAATTAGAAATACGTTTTGTTTTTTCTTTTTATAGAAATATAAGCACTAGAGCAATATTTTTATAAATCTTTTCATATTGTTAATATAATTCAGCTACATTAATTTTATATGCTACATAGATGCAATTTCAAAAATATATAAATATTCATTACAAGTACTTAAAAAAAAGAAGGAAATAAACATCATGGCAAATATTTTACATATTTTTATAGTACCACAAAGAATATAAAATGGTATATGAAAAAAAAAAAGCAAAATTATTTTTAAGTATTATTAAACTGCAATCGAAAACGATATATCAACTCAATATATTGAGTAATAATAATACATAGAAATTAAAATATATATAGAGCTTTTTGAATGGAAATCATTTTGATTTTCTTCAAAAATAAATTCATTTTTGCTATGCAACAGTTAAGTGTGGATATATTTCTGTTCACAAAAAAAGTATGTAAAAAAAAAAAAAAAAAAACAAACTAGAGTATTCACACATTTCTATGCAGTGTGCAAAGTACTTCACAATATTTCAGCACTTGGAACACTGAATATTTGAATGCAACCTGAGGGTGTGTATGTGTGTGTGTGTGTGTGCTTGATAGTGCATGTGTGTAAGAATATGGCATTGAATTATCTGCTGTTTGGCATGAAATGTTTGCCAATTGGCATTGAGAGGGCAAGTGCAGAATGTAAATTCAATTGCTGGCCCAAAATATATATTAAATTGTCGACTGCAAATTATGTATGCAATTTAAATGAAATTATTCATGTGAAAAGATTTTTCAAATATTTATGGCCAGTGCCAGCATGCTTTCGGTCGAGTTTCGGAATTTCTGTTTGCTAGCTCAAAAACAAAAAATAAATAAAAAATAAAAAAATTGTAGGCTTAATTAAATCTATGCAATTGCTCGACTATTATTTTTCAGATTCCAAATTACATTCTGTGACAATTTTACGCGTCAATTTTCTTGTTGGGTCTAACGCCTTCTGAGTGGTTTTAATGTTTTTTGTTCTGTTTTGTTTTTATGTTTCTATGTAGTAGTACTCGGGCTTTCGGGATTTTTCATAAATGCTGCATGAACCGAACTTCCTGTTTCCGGTGGGCGCACTTTCCCTTCGTGACGCCGCTGCCGCTGCTGCTGGTAAGAACAAACGGAAATAAAGATATTTGGGTAGCCAAACTCAAAGTGGAACTTTGATGTTTTGCCAGTGGCAGAGGCGGAAGAGGATGAACTTGAGCTTTGAGCGCTCGAGCCAACAAATGTCAATTTCATTCCAAGAACACAGCAAAGGGAGGGAGAACAATGCAAAGAGCCAAATACACATACATATATACTATTTTACTAGCTTTATAGTGATTTTAATTAAATAATATTTGAAATTTGAGAATTCTTGTCATTTGTTAATTGGAATTTCGGAATTTTTAATGTTAATTAATTTTTATTTTTTCCATTGAAATATTCAGGTATGCCAGCTTGAATTAAATTGAAATTGGAACTAAACAATTCATTGGCCTGGTTTCTTATTATTCGCTGAATTATTCATATTGCATATAAAGCAAATAAAATCCAAGCGGCAGCTGAACAAAGGGCACTTTGTCATGTGGCTTTCAATTGACATTCGATTAGCTGCTAGATTTTTTATTATATTTGTATGAGCCAGGCAGAGCAGATCGAGCGTCTGTCGACATTATGCAAATGTTGGCCCAAACATGTATGGATAGTGTAGTCGTGGGTTAACACCTGGTTGCCTGCCGGTCTCGTTGTCTGGCTGCCTGGCTGCAGCCTTTGCTGTTGCCTTTGCTGTTGCCTTTGTCGTTGCCGTTGTCGTTGCCGCTGGTACTCAATGTATTTGCCGTTTGGCAGATTCAATTACCCGCGCTTCCATTAACTGTCACCTCAGCACTGCAATTTTTCACACAACTTAAATATTTATAGGGTTTATTAATGCGCATGTGGGTAGATGCAGCCAAAAAAGAAAACAATTATAATTATTTATTACGGCAAGAAGTGAGACGCCTTTTGAGACTGCAAGTGCTGTGTGCGAGTGTGTGTGGCTGTGTGTGGGTCTGTGTGTGTGTAACATATGCACACTCATACACACAGCAGTTGCAAACGAAAGCGAAACGAAACTGTCGCGGGAATAGCAATAAATCATTTATGCAGCAGCCTTGCACTTACACACTCCCTCCCTCCCTCTCGCCCTCCTCTCTCTCCCACACACACACACACAGAGATACGCACATGTGTACAAAATGGCATAAATCAACTTACACACCCACACCCATGCACTGGCACACACAGAGACGCACACCAGCAGGGACGTGCCCGCAGTCATATGCAGAACTTGCGCGAGTTTCCCAAAGAAAATGCAGCTGAAAAATTGCAAACTTACGCGCTTCGCTTCGTCGCTTCGTCGCCTCGTCGCCTCGTCGCCTGGTCGCCTCGTCATCTCCAGCCAGTGCTGTCTATCCTCGCTACTCTTTACTCGTGGCGCCACTTACCTTTCCTTTTGAGTGCATGTCAGTGCCTCATGTGTCTCTTGATAAGCACACTCGAAGCTGCAGCATCAGCTACAGCAACAGCAACAGCAGCAGCAGCAGCAGCAGCCGAGCTGCAACTGTGGCATAAGCAAAGGCGCTTGTTCAATTCGGCTGCGAGGACACTGCTCAAAAAGACTTTTTCTTCGGCTCCCTTTTTGTGTAGTATTTTTACTTTTTTTTTTTCAAGAGATGCAAAGTACTTTATTGACAGTTGCTGAAGTGTGTTGAGCAGTGCATGTTTTTCTGGCTGAATTTAATTTCTCGTTTGTGAAGCAAACTGTTAGCCGTAATTCAATGCAACTCGAGGTTGGAGTTGCATGCAAAATATAATTATATTTTTTCTAGATATGATTATATAAGACAGTATTTAACTATTTTGTAAAGAAATTATTTTAGGCAGATAATTACAATATTTAATATAGCAAAAATATTAAACCATTTTAAAACTAAATATTAATTATTTATATTATTATTATTTCTTACTTATTTTATATCGAATTTAAATTGAAAATATGTTAAATTTTTGTTATCAAATAACTTTCATATTTGTTTAAATCAGTTCATTAAATATATATGCTAATTAAAAATATATTAAATAAACGTGTTTTTAAATGGTATATTTATATTAAAAATGTATGGCATATATATATTGAAAGCTAGTAATTATTTTAATAATTTTGAACTTTTTAACTTTAATCGTTTCAGGTCATAACAACATATTTACCATCAAATCAACTAAAGAGGATTATTAATTATATTCAATTTGAATTTTGTCTGTATTACGTTTTAGTTTCCTTGATATTAAAGATAAATAAAATTATATTAAATTTCTCAAGCGTATCATGTGGTAGGAAATGCATTGAATTTGTTATTCTAATTGTTATATAAAGTAAATGAGTTGCATTATGTGTAAATTTGTTGTTTGTCTAAAATCATATAAATCTAGCTCTGTAAATAAATACCATTGTTAGGCTTTAGAGATTCTTAAAAATTATGAATAGAATTAAATAAATATATTTAGGGAGAGATAGATAACAAAAAGAGATTTAATTGACTTGTTTACTAATGAAGTGGGAACGTTGTGTAACTCTTGTTTGAAATCAAGCTTATTAAGTCGAATAAAAGAAGTTGTAATCATAGAGAGCTGGGCAGCTGAGCAGCAGAGCCTATAAATAAGCAAGCCAAGAGTTTGCATCAACAGTTGAGCGTTGCGCCTGAAATCAAAATTAAAGGAAATATTAACAAATCGAAAATGTTGTCTTACATTAAAATTATAATACCCCTAACATTTCTGATGGCTTTTGGGCATGTAAGTAATATGCAACACCTAAATGAATGTCTGTTTTAAAATTATTCTTATAGAGTTTGCTTGTGCCCATAGAAGTGGAAGATAAATGCCTGACTGAAAATAACACAACCAGAATGGATTTATATGCCAAGATTGATCAGGCAAAAACTGAAGGACATTTCGAAAATATTGAAATGAAATACATGTGCTATGTGCACTGTGCGGCAGCCGAGTTGGAGATCCTTGACGCCAATGAGCAATTGGACATCGAGGTGTTCAAGAAGATGGAGCACTTGCAGGAGGAGAATGCTGAGGTTATCGAGGAATGCCATCGAGTGATTAGCCTGGTCGAAGACAAGTGTGTATATGCCTTTCAAATGTTGGTATGTTTCATCAAAAACTATCGTAGAGTGGATTATATTAGTATTACGCCGGGCAAACAATGATTTGCTGAGACTCGACATAAACCAAATTATTGCAATCGATTTTTATAAATAAAATGATTTTGTTTTATTTAATTTATTTGTTTTTTTTTTTTTTTTTGTTTTAACAATGTAGTTTTTGCACATTCTAAAGATAATAAATTTAATTGCGGATATTTAATAAAAAATACTGTCAAATGCAATAAATTAATAAGCCGGCCACATTTGGCTGATTTGCATAATTAAATGAAATTGGCCTGCGTACCACGGGGCGTATGAATCAAATTAATTGCATTGGCGTGCCGATTTAATTGATTTGCGATAACTATATGCACACATAGTAATCAGCACAGTTAGAATTAACATGCCACATACATATATACATACATACATGAATTTGTATATAGATATATATCGTTGTATTTGTGTCATAAAATAATAATAGATGATTGCTGATAACAGCCGAAGGCCTTTTCCGTACAAATGTATTACGTTCCTTGGTCTGTTGTTGCTGTTGTTGTTGCTACAGTTGCTGTTGCTGTTGCAGTTGTTGTTTGCCGTGTGTGCCAGGAAAAAACATTTTGCTTCTCACAATGCAATTCCGTTACAGTTTTACGCTGTTTTTCTTTATGCCAGCAGCGCATGCAGCGGAAGTTGTCACGATGCATTGTTGCTGCTGTTGTTGTTGTTATGTGAAAAGAAAAGGCGCACAGCTGCAGCAGCAGCAGCACCACCACCAACACCCACACACTTGACTGGCTCCGGTTTTGCCTCTGGCTGCTATTGTTAGCCCGGCTTTCGATTGTCATTTCAACTTTACGCGCTTTGCATACATGTGTGTGTGTGTTTACGTGTGTGGGGCGTGCCACATTAGCGGGAAAAAGAAAAATATGGTCATGTATTGTCAACACGCCCGCGCCCACGCGTCGTATGAGTAACGCGGCCGCGTCTGCCACGTTTCTCGCGCCATGTCAACATGCAAAACAACAGCGAGGCGGAAGCACATTGTGAACGCTACACGACTTCTCTATGCAGCGCCACCCCTGCACCGCCCCGCACCGCCCCGCACTGCCCGGCCCACCCCTCCAACAACATGATGAGGTGTGGCCGATGCCTGTTTCTTTGGTCGTCGCAGCTCGCTGCAGCTGGTTACGGGAATGGAGCAATTATTATTTCGTAAATCGACGGAAGTTGTACAAGAACACAGCAGCAAAAACTCTGCAGCCTGAAGCAATCAAACAGTAACAAGATGATAATTGGAGCACGCCAGCGGAATATCGAATCTGTTTATATGAATATCTTTATTGCAGCAACCGCAGAGACAGAGACTTAAGCAGCTTCTGTTGATTTTAAGACTCCAGACTCTCTAACAAGCACATTGTCATACTGAAGGCGTATTCACAGAAGTCTTCGCCCCCATCGTGGATTTTCTTGCACTCTATAAAGACCTCGCGATCCTTCGGTGTGAGCTCTTCATGTTCGTTGACCAGCTCAATGTCCACATGTCCATTCGAGTCTAGAATGTGCATTTCCGTGGCCATGCAGTGCAAGTAGCACTTGTATTTCTTATCAATGCTATCCATATCTATATCCGAGTTGTTTTGGCTCAGCAATGTCTCATACTCAGCTCTCTCGATATCGTTGTCGGCCAAACACTTTGTTACCATCTCATCCATTTCATCTTCAGGAAAACTCTGAGAGGTCAAAAATATTAATAAAATATTAGCATAATGAGAAATCGATTTCACCTGCACACAAACGAGTAAAAGGGCAAACGATATTGCAGCAAATGCATCCTTCGTGCGATTAAACATTGTATTTAGTTTTGATTTTATTGCGACGCTGAAACTGAGTAAACTGGAATCATACGAATTTTGCCGTGGGTTTTATAGCTGCTCATTAAATCTATTTTAAATGGGTTGTATATTCAAAAAGTTGTCTTATCCTGCTTACAATCAACACGCTCTGGTTTTAGTAATATGTTTATAATTATATCTAGAGCATCTGAGCTTAATTTCTGTTGATTCATGAATTCGTCGTGATCGCGTGTAACTTTCCAACTAACCAGATAAAATTAAAACAATATTATTTAATTTAATTAAAATTATAAATTTAGAATCAACCGCAACCAAATTCAAGCATCATTCAAATTGAGACTCTATAGACGTGCGGACAAGCTTTTAAGTCCACTTTTGACTAGCTGATCTAGCTGAAGCCTTTAAGTCCACTTTTGACTAGCTGAACAGAATTTATTTTAAGTTGACTTCACGGCTTTGTACCATATATACTTCTGCTAGATACAAAATTTGTTAGAATCTATGATTTTGCATTGAAAAAAAGTAAAGTAAAGAATATAAATTTTGAAAAATTTTTTTAAAATTAATTTTTATGTACACATAAATTTTTAAGCAATTAAAAATTTTACAAATTATATTTATAGTGTAGTGTTTATGATTATATTTAAATCTATAAGCAAAAATAAATATATCTTTAATTTCGCAAGCTTTATCATAATTTCGCCTCATTCTCTTTCAGGCAAGTCATATTTTATGCAACCATGTGAAATATAAGAAATCAGAGTAACAATATATATTCATTATTATTTTTCACTGCAAACCTTGCTAAAATCGATAAACTAAATGTATTGAAGTAAACCAAATTAAAATCTATATATTTTTCTGCAGCTTAAAATTTCTGTTAATTTTTAGCAATTAGCTATAGAGGAATTGTGACATTTTTTATTTATTTTCAAAAATAATCAACTACGCAAGTCCACATACTGAACGCCTAATCGGAAGAGTCTCCGTCTCTATCCTGCACTTCTTTGCACTCCTCGATGGCACCGATAAATGTGGAGCTTTGCTTCTCAAATTGAGTCATCAATGCTATATCAACAAATCACGATAAGAGTCTAGGAAGTCAGCATTAGTATTTCTGATCGATATTATCCCCATCGATCTCTGATCTGTTTTGGTTCATGAATTCCTCATGATCAACTCTCTCGATGTTATTAACAGCCAAGCATTTAGCAACGATTTCATTAACATTTTCATTCGCTGCAGAGATCTGTTTAAATTCGTACAAGTTTATTATTTAAAATATATTTAAATAATTTATTATTATTTTAACCTGGGCCAAAGCCAGCAGACAAGCAACAGGAATTACAACGGGGAATGCATATTTCGTGCAGTCAAATGTTTCATTTAATTTTTACTTAATTTCAGCACCAAAACTGAGCAGACTGCAGTAATATGCGATTTCGGGCGAGTTTTAGTTAGTTATTTATGAAAATATATTAAAAAAGTTTGCTTATCATGTTTGCAATCAACATGCACATTTTATTCAAGCTCTATTCGCATTAATTAATCTATGGAGTTTTCATCAGTTATCTAGAGCATTTCGAGGCAGCGAAATTGTTGAGTTTGCGTGCTTAATTAGGCGTTGATCTGCCCAGAAATCAATTGATAATAATTACAATTTGTATAATGATAATTGTTTCTATGAAATCAAATTAACGGGATTTTTTTTTTAATTTTGAATGTAATTTCATTTTGTACTTTTAATAAATCTAATAAGAATTTGTGCTTTTTGACTATGCCGAAAACCTCTGTTAGATAACAGGTGAGCAGCTTACACAGCAGTCTAATTTTTGTTGTATTAAAGTCTACACACTCAACTTCTATTATCAAAATGCAAACCTGAATCACAATAACTAAAACAACAACAACAGCTCGAAGAGCACGCGCCAAAAACTCACGTAAATTTCATTTTATACGCAGTGAAATTCGCATAACATTTCCTGTCAACATATTTTGCCACACTTTGCTGCAAAAATGAAGCGACAATGCAGCAGTAGCAGTCAGGCCATTATGCCCAGCATACACACACACACACACACACATTGTCGCATACACACACACACAGAGAGCGACAAATTGGTCTGACAGCATCGGATGGGACATTTCTAACTATGCGACCTCAACACCAGTAACCAACACCAGCCGAGCACCCCTCGCTCTGCCACGCCCTCCCTTCCTGCCCCTGGGCAGCCCTTTTCTCAGCAAAGCGAAACGCGCTACAACAAATGAAAATTCCAAGAATATTCGCATTCGCAGTGAGTTTTGGCTTTTGCGGCTGCCAGTCGCTGTTTACTTGGCTTCCCCGGTTATTTACGGCCTGCAAATTTTTTGCCTTCCTATTTGGTTTCTCTATAACAGTTTTTTGTTTTGCTTTCTGCTCTCTGTTCATTGTTTGGCTGGTTGCCAAAAGGGAAATATGTGTTGTGAAAATTGCACATTTTTATAGCCATCGCTAGGTGCTAAACTATGGCTATCTCTACACGCTTCTCATTGCCACGCCCACTTGCCACTTTGTCACTCCACCTACGACCTTTTTAATTGCGCCAACCATTTTTTTTCTTTATCAATTTTTGATTTGTAACAGAATTTCCATGCAGAGCATTTTGTCATAATTTGATTAGGGCTCCTCGTTTTTGGCCACGCCAGTGGCTAATTAGCCCTGTGAAGCTGCCGCGTGCATGGCTCGTTGAGCTCGATGCATAATTTATTTTCATAGCCAGCAATGCCGCACAATTGGCGAATATTTTGTAGTAAAGTCAACAGAATATCGAAGGGGGTTATGGAGGATCTGGAATGCTCTCTATATGGGAATTATATACAAATATAAACTATATGGAGTTTTGCTGAAGGGTAGCAAACGGAGGAGTACCTCACCCAGAAAAAAAAAAAAAAAAAATAGATATATATATATATATAAAATAAAATAAAATATTATTAGATATTATTTTATAAATTTTAAATTATATATTTACGTGTATATAAAATATATATACTATAGTTCCATATATATTTTTATTAAATTTTTTATAGCATTAAATTTTATTAGATGTTGAGTCTCATGAACCACAAGAAATTAAAAGTAAATAAAATAAATAAAATGAAAAATGAATCAACCCAATGTGAAATGATTTCGCATCAAAGTAAAACTTAAATTGTAAAAATTATGGAATTCGAAATTAGAAAAGCGCAAATGAAATTAAGAAATTAGACTAAAGCTGTTTACCTGCACTTTGAATGCAAAGAAATCAAATGTAAATCCGAATACTTCGATTTATAACAACAGTGGCTGCTATTTGTAAATTGATGCAGTTAAGTGAAACTCTAACATATGCTGCCAGTGTGGAAGAACAATTTATATAAAACCCCATTGAAAGTTCATCCACATACCTGTTACAATGCACACACACACACACACACACACACACACCCACATACAAGTAGATGCATATTTGCTACATTGCTTTGCAAAGCTTGAACTCATATTTCATAGATTATAACATCAATGGGAAGGGAGATAGAGAGAGAGAGGGAGAGTGGTAAAGTTTTGCAGTCAGTTTCTTGAAGGTTAAGCAACACAAACAATGTGGCCTCCTGACATCTCTTGCCATTTATTAAACATGTCAGGGATGGAAGTGGAAAGTGGGAAGCTGGGAAACTGGGAAACTGTGAGCCGGCAGCTGTAACCGGTAGCTGCAGCTCTTCAAGCAGCTTGTCGCTTGGGTGCCACCTATGCGATTTTCAACTCTATGCAGCACTAAAAAAAGGGGAAGAATAAAAAAAAGAAGAAGAAGAAGAAGAAGACAGAGACTTGCTATGCACAGAATAAAAGTAATGTGTAAAACTTTGGATGCTTTGCGTAATAAAAATAAATAGCACGCGAGTCGGGCATGCATGGCACGTATTTTGCATGCACTTTGATGCCACGCCCACAGTCGCACAACAAAACGCCCACAAAATATGCATACATTGTTGGCACGTGCACGCATACAAAGGAATTCCCAAAGACATTGCGGGACATGTGTAAAGGCGGTGCACACAGGAAGAGGGAGAGAGAGAAGCAAAGAGAGAGAGAGAGAGAGAGAGAGAGAGAGAGAGACAGTTGTTGCAGCATTGCAGTCAGCCAGGGAAACTGAGACTAATTAATTGCCAAAATGCCGATTGCCGAACAGCCAGACACTGGGATTTCAGGCTGAACAATGGCTGCTCGGGTCACTTAGCAGCTTGGATGGAGCAATTAGTGTCGTGTCGGCCGGATCAGCTGCCAAGTAGGCTAAAATCCCTAGCATTTTGTTGTGCATCAAAATAAACAGTCGCCGTTTCCCTAACAGCTTGAGGTTCGCGCTGAGCCGCTGAGCAGGAGTCGTTCGCTTTGAGTTCGCAGTAATTGCGAAATTTTTAATTAAATGTCAAGTGCTGGTCGCTTCTCTAAGCGTTCATAACTGCCAATGGGCACGCTTTAAGTTGTGGGCTGCGGGCTGACCAGCAGCTAGCTGACTTGGCTGGGAGCTTGCCCAGGGCGGCGGCGGGTGTCAGAGCGAGACCCGAGCTAAGAGCTATGTCCGGTGCGGACTTTGGTCATTTTTAACTTTCAGTGCGATTTGTACGCCTGGCTGCATTTTGTGACAATTTTTCGCTTAGTTCTAAAACTCCTCATGAGGGTATCTTGGGGTGCTCTAAACAACTTTATTGAATAACCGTATATTTAACAATTTATGTATAATTTTTTAATAATTAATATTTATTTATTCATTTGATTTATTCATTTTGAGAGTATATGCACTATAAAATTTAATTTAATTATCAAGTAAACATCATGTGCTTATTTCTGTAATAAATTTGGATTTTTGTAAACCTAAACTATTGTTCTTTGATACTGTTTTATGTTAGAAAAGTTTTGACAAGCTTAACGAGCTTTAGAGCATACCCGCTGCTCTCTTCTTCAGTTAACTTCTTCTATGCGCTCCATTATATTTCGGCTTGCAACTATAAGGCTTAAATTTTCAGCTAAGCGCTTTGTGAGTGAAGAGTTTTAGTTTTGTTTGCTTTGAATACCCTATATTGCTTGTAACGGCCAAGTGGGGTATGTGTGAATGTATGTACTTCATAGTATTTATAAAACAAAATAAATTAAAATAATTATAAATCAAGTTCTTATTTGTTCTCTACTATAAATAATATATGAAATGGCTGAAAAAAAAACAACATATTTTGTGTTAATAAAAACTTAAAAATTAAGTTTGTTCTAAATGGAATATTTATATAATGTTATCTGTATCTATCTATAAAATGTTATCTATATAATGTATTTATAATGAACTATTAACTATTTGGCATTCATAGGTTTTTAAAAATTCAGATATTAATTTTTTAAATATGGGCTCTTGATATATGGCTACATAATATTGGGAAATAAAATCATGAAGCCTGTTAAATTTTTAGTAAAGCTAAGATTAACTAAGGAAATTTCCATGTTTTAGTGAATATTTTCATTTTTGACTTTATAATCATTTAGTATATATTTTAACGATAACAAACTCAAAATAAATTCCCAATACTAATTATGCTAAAATAAAACAAATAAATGCTGAGGAATAAAGCGAAGTACGCGAATCTATGTATTTGAATATAGATCAAAAATATCATCTATCTGCTATAAAAAGTCAAAATTAGTTTACAGGATATTTGCTTCGTTTCGCATTTTTGTCAAGTTTTACTATTTCTCATCCTTTTTTCTTTTTGGTTTTCGGTTGTCCGTTAACTAAAAATAAACCGAGTGTTAAACGTGGCTTACACGTTGGTCATTTTTATTGCCAGCGTGCGCCGTCAGCCGTGAATAATCGCATTAGTTGCGAAATTAAAAATTACAAAATAGAATAGATAAATCCACCCACGGCTGGGCGCCGCTAAGCCTTTTGTTGCCAAACGGAACAACTACTACTATTAACTAGCCAAGCCGTTTTCGGCACACGGCTTCGCATAATTTATATTAAAAAAGTCTGTCCGTGCCGGTGTCCGTGTCCGTGTCCGTGTCCGTGTTGAGGTGTCCAGCAGTTGCCTATTTGCAAAGATTTACTGCTAATTGAATTAGTCGGAAAGGGATGCTGTACGGCGTGCTCAAATTTGTTAAGCTCCTTTGGAAGCCTAATGTCCTGGAAGCTAACTAGCTGAAGGGTCACCAAGAAGGTGTGGCAGCTGCCACTCCCACCGCACACACACGCCGCTCTCATATGCCCATCAAAAACTTTTTCTCACGGTTACTTAAACAGGCCAGTCGACCCTTCAAGTTGAGGCTCGTTTTATGAATGGCGTCCAGGTTAAAGAGGGCTTAGTTGTAATTTGGAAGAGCGCCTGAATGATTTATTGATCAACTGATAGGTTTACAGTTGCCTAACAAATTATTTCGAGTCATATTTGAGTTTAAGCTGCTGTCCAGCATTTGGCCTCATTGTTTGCTTGCCTACTAAATTATAACTGATTCGAGAAAGTGCATGCTCAACTGTATTAGATGCGAATTGCTTGCACGTAATTTCTTGCCATCCTGCTTCGCACAAATAATTGCATCCTTCAACACTTTGTGCGCTTTATTTGCGTTGCCTACTTTCAGGCGCTGGGATTAAATGCGCTCCAATTCGCTTGCTGACTGCTCGCCTGCCTACATTATTGAATTTCTTCAAGTCATATCTTTTATGCATCTCTCACTTTGACCGGCAAATGCAACAGACAGCTGCAATGGACACCAGTAGCGCCAGCTGCTGCCCCCGCTGCCCCTCCCCTACCATTTGCTCCCGTTCGAACAGAATTTTATTCTCGTCGAGCGATGGCCGGCAGCTGCCCGACTTGAAAGAAAGAGTAGGATAGGACGGAGAGAGAGAGAGGGAGGGAGAGCGAGAGAGCAGCGTGTAAATTTAAATCAAATCTTCTGGCATGGGGCGAGTATTGAAATGAAATCAATTTCTTTTGTGCGGCATTTGAAAGGTTTCAAATGATTTTCAATTGTTGCTTGCCATCGCCTGTTGCCCGTTGCCCGTGGCCCGCTGCCCCTTCCTCGTCGCTTGTCGCTTGTTGCTTGTTGGCCGTTGCCTGGTGGCCAGGCATTGACAATCTGCTGAAGCGTCTTATATACTATATCGCCTTGGCCCCTCACATATCAAACTCATAATCCGATTTCGGTGTTAAATGATTTTTCCACGTATTGTGCGATTCAAGTGATTGTGTTATGTGTGTGTTTGTATCGAGCTTAGCAGCTTCAACTTTAACCCCGACACACGAGGTTCAATAGACATTGTTGCAGCTGCTGTTCACGCATGTGTGAGCGTGTGTCCCTTAAATTCCTGTACTTAACCCTTTTGACTGCACTTGCAGGCGAGACGACTCATTACTTGAGTGCTTAAATGGGCGTCTGTTGTTGCCGCTGCTGTTGCTGCTGCCGCTGCCTTTTGTGGCAATTTTGAGTGTGCTCTAGAGTTTTTAACTAAAACAACAGCAGGCCAAAGTCATCGCCGTTCCCATCATCATCAGCATCATCATCATCTGGCTTCTCAGTTGTATCGCAGCAGGTGCAGCTCCAGCTGCCTCGTTTTGTTTGTTGTAAAGTGCGCGCCAAGCGTCATTGATGCTGACGTTGATGTCCTCTCGTCCTCTCGTCCCCTCGCCCCCTCGTCTCTCTGTCGTCGGCATCTCCTTCATTCCTATGGTAGTCGTCAAGCTGCCACTTGTCACATGGCAACAGTTTAGTTTTCTAACCACTTGCAGCCAGTCGACGACACTCACACACACACACACACGCACACAACTCAACACACACACACTTGACTGCAAGTGCGCCTCAAGTTGCACTTTTACATACAGCAACGGAAATCAACGCTGTGCAAAAAGTGCCCCCAGTCGCCGGCAAATGAATGGAGAGCTGCTGAGAGGGGAGAGGGCAACTGAAGATCGGGTAGGCGACGTTTATGTAGTTAAGTCGTTGTCGCCACACAAGACAAGGCAGCATAGACTAGGACAAGTGCTATATTTTCCTTAATTATAAAATAAAATGTTTTAAGGTTTTTATTTGTAAATATTTTCTGTTGAATTTTAAGAGTGGCAAATCATTTTTTTTTCTCTTTTTAAATGGTAGATTAGTCTTTAATATATTAATATTTTATTAATAATTTTTTTGAATGGATGATCGTCTTTTTATATATATTAATAAATAAATAAAAAAAATTATAACACAATTTTTAAATAAATAAAATGTTTATTCAATTTTAAGGATTTTTAAATATTACTTAAAACAAGTATACAAAATAAACAATTTGTAAATTTATTAAAATTCAATAAAAATACATATATTTTTACAATAACTACCAAATATTTATTAGTATTAAAATGCGACTAAAATTAAAAAAAAAAAAATAAATAAATATTTATATATATTTATAATATTTTAATTATATACATATAAAGTACATATTTTAAATCGTTTTTGGTATTACAATTCAGCTAAAAGTGCAATGATAAATGTTAAAAATTTATTTTTGATTCATATTATTTGAAAAACATAATATAAAATATAATAAAATTAATCAGTGCATTAATAATATTATATTTAATTTTAAAAAGTAATTTTCCACGCATATTTCATAAAAAAAATTTAAAAAATTTCCTTTGATTAAAGGAAAAATGGGATTACAAATTGTTAATTGAGAATAATTGAGTTATAAAAAAAGTCGAAGTATTTACTCATTCAAGAAAATAGTTTTAGCTTTCTTTCAAATGATTTTCACGCAACTGAAAGTCAGTTGTAATCCTCTAAGGTGACATCTACAGGGTATGTTGCTTAGTAGATTGCTAAGCCAGTTGTCACTGTCATTGTTGTTGTTGTTGCTGCTGTTGATATTGTTGTTCTGGTTGCTTAAGTACATTGCTTAGCTTGTTTTTTTGTTTTTTGTTCCTCTTGTATTCCTTGCATGTGCATGTCAAAAGGTCATTGGTTGGGTAAACGGCCCGACAGTTGATTTAGCACATTGACTGAGGCCAGACTTTGTTCATTTGCAGAGCTGAGTCTATTTTAAAGCAGGCAGCCTAGCCACAAGCTCTTCAAAACTTGGCACACTTTTCGTGTGCGCCCCGAGGCAGCTTCAATTAGTTTGCTCAGCCTGCTCCATGACTTTGTCCAGCTTGCACTTATTTCTACTCCAGCCGCCGCTGCTGCTGCTGACCTCGGCCCCGCCCACCCTCAAGCCGGCTAGCCACTTAGTTGTTCAGTAGATATCCCGCTCTCCGCTTGCATTTGTATGCATTCCAAATATTTGTGTTGTCCTTGTTGTTGCCCTTTTGTTGGTGTGGTTGTTGTTTTTGTTGTTGTTCTGGCAACAGCTGCGCTCCAAAAATTGTGTAAGTAATTTAGTAAAATATTATAAAAATATAAGAAAATAAGCAACAAATTGCAAAACATTTTTGGTCACTTTGTTCTATTTGTAGATATTACTCTGCTTGTTGTTTTGTTGCCTCTGCTATTGTTGTTGGTTTTGTTGTTTTTGTCATTTCTGGTCTGTTGGTCTTGTTTGCTGGCGAACAACTTCTTAAAGCATATCGACTACTCTTAGCTTCTGAGCATCAGCTGAGCACTTTAACTTACCATAGAAAATGGAAATAAGTTAGATTCAAGTTTTCGATATGACATGAAACGATTATTTGCTAAAGTTGATTAGAAATCGATAAGAGAGAGAGCAGGCAATATGGACGAATCTATACTCTTAAATAGTTTAGAGAATATGTTGAAGATAAGAAATCTATTTCAAGTTGGATTTATTTTAGGCAAAGATATTGAAAATGTGCAGGGAGGGGAAAAGCAACTTCGAGTTTCTGTGGGTGTCTAAGATCTAAAAGTTTTATTCATTACAATGACATACAGGGATCTTATAAACTATGAAAAGGTATTTATACATAGAAAAACTTTAAAATAAGGAAATCAATAATTTATATTAATTAATTTTGCCAATTAATGTATTCTTTTGATTTTAGATAAATATTACGTAAGTTGCAATAGAAGAAAATTTGTTCAATAAAATATAAAAAATGTATAATATTTTTTTAAATTAAAAAATTATTATTATTATTTTTTTTTATAATATATTATACAATATTTATTATAATTATTATTATTATTTGGTTTATTATACAATAGTAAAAAAAAAAAAATGTGTATATCTATTTTATTTTATAAATACCCTTTACATATATTAAACGGTAAATTAAAGAAGCATTTAACATTGTTAAATACTGCTTTGAATTTATTTAGTTTTTTTACTTATATAAAACATAATAAATGAAGTAGTTTAAATATCAACTCAGTTGCATATCCTCCAAGAGTAGAATTTCTAAATGTTTCTTTGGGCCTTGGCTCAACTTCGTGTGTGGCGTGGCACAATATTTGTGTACATGTGTGCATTGTTGCATAAGTTGTAAAAATAACCTGCTGGCTGCCGCTGCCAGTGCCGCATGGTGAAAATATTTAGTTTCGATACGCTGCCTTTGGGGTAAACTCATTTAAATGCAAATGTGTAGCCAAGAAGCTTGAAGCTAGCATGTTGCCAATGCGTATGTGTGTGGAGGGAGAGTATGTGGGTGTAGTAGAAAATGACTGGAAGTAAGTGCATAAAATTTAATAACTACTGCCAAGTATTTAGCCAGAATATGAGCATGGCTAAGCGATCGCATCGCAAGGCCCGCCTGGGGGGGCAGTTAGAGCTACTCGCATGCACTTTGCAAAATTATGCATAAATACTTGATGAGAAATTGGCGAATGTTGACCCCAAACTTCAATTGCAACGAGCCGGAGCCAGCGGACAAGTGGCAAAGTGAGCCTTGCCTTTGGCATCAAGTGTGAAAAGAATTTTAAATGTGTGCAATTACTCAAGAGTTGGCCACACACGCACACGCACACACACACACACATAGACGAGCAGACTACGGCGTGGACACACACCTTTTTGCCGGGCTCAGATTTATGTGGCTTGGTTTTTGTGTGCTTGCGTGTGCGGGCTAAACTTTCGGCCATCCAACAGCTGACAGAGCTGCTGGCCAGGAGCTAACCAACCGGGCAGCGCTGCTCAGCCAGCAGCTTTTCAAGCTAATGTCCTCAATCCGTTGGCACTTGCAACTCCAACACTGTTGTTGCTGTTGTTGTTGTCTGCTGTTGCATGACAAATGCTTTTGTTTACCCCAACATAATTCTTCTGTGATTGATGCGCTTCCCTCCTGTGCCTCACTCTGTCACGGTTTTGTTTTCTTTTCTGATTTTGATTCTTTCATTCCTCTTTTTGTGCTTTTTTGCTTTGTGCATGGCCCCTGACGAAAGGACTATATATTTTTGTCGCCTCGCTCTATGACATTAGTAATAATTCTGTCCAGACCTGTCGGTCAGCTCGTCGGCTCCTTCCTCCCCACGCGCTGTCAACACATTGCAGCCCCTGCAGTCGCCTTATCTTAAGCTCCAGACTCCTGCCGTCTGCCTCTGAAGTATTTATGCTAAGGCAGGCCGCACTCTTAAAGTCATAAAGTGACTCGGCCAGCGCCTCACAGGTGCTTGGCATCATAAGCTGTAGAGCTGCATTTTGAATTAGAAAACAAGTTTGTGACAGGAAATCAACAGAACTAAAATGTGAATGGCAAATATAAGTTTAAGTTATACGCTTAAGGTGCAAACTATAAAAGTAGTAAAATGTTCTTCAATTTGAATAAACATAGAAGACTGTTTAAATAATATACTAGGAAAGGCCATGAAGCTACAGGAGCTTGGTTTAGGGTGAATTTGTTTATATAGTCAATGCTAATATTACCTAAAATAAAATGTCTATATTATAGATTAATCAAGTAGCGAATCATATAAGACTAAAGGAACTCAAATCAAAATATTTCCTGATTGCTTACATTAAAACTGCTTGCAAATAAAACATAAAAATAAATTAATAAAAGAAAAGAAAATATTAAATTCAAATGAAATTCCCTTGCCTTGCAAATATTTCAATATTTGCTTACGATATCATTTTTGCTCTGATAAATTGCGCAAAGGCAAAAAGAATTAATAATTGCAGTCAAAACTGTCAAAGACGCCGCACGATGCGCGCATAATGCAAAACTTTTATCAATGCAAAATGTGTGTAAGTTAATTTGCAAAAGTTTTCAGTCGCTCCTTCCCTCCCTTCCCGCACAATTCTTCAAGTGATGTGTAGGGTATTAAAATGCAGCACAAGTTTCCGACAGTTGCTGTCAATATTAACAGTTTGCTGTTGGTAGGCATAGAAAGAGTGCCGCGTCGATCTATACAAAGAGTCAATCCCGTATGGCTGCCTGCTGAGAGTTGAGTATAATTTCACCGTTACACGGCAATTACAGAGCACACGCCACAGACTTAAGACTAAAGTGCAAATCAAACGAAAGGGCAGAACTTAAAAGTTGACGTCGCGTAAATTGACAGCACATTTCCGCAGCAATGCGAGGGGTAGGGCTGGGGGTGAGGTTGAGGGCGGGGGTGTTCGGCTGTGTGGGGTGGGGTTAGCAAGTGGATGGCTAAGCTGTTAAAACAACTGACAACCACAGAAGTAGTGCGACTTTTACTGCGCTGCTGTTTCCGCTGTCGCTGCCTCTGTCGCTGCCGCTGCCTCTGCCACTGCCTCTGGCTGACTGCAACTTTGCACTTCCGGCGACAGCCGCCAGTCGACGACAGTTGTTGAAAAGTCGACAGCGGCGCATTTCTTTGGCTCCACCTTCTGTTTCAGCTGCAGCTCCAATTCCAGTTCTCCCGTTTTAGATGCTGCTGCTGCTGCTGCTGCTGATGCTTTTGTTATTGTCCGGGTGCTTAACTGTTGTTGATGTGCATTTGGCACTTGTTGTAATTGCAGTGCTTCCCCTCGTGCAGCTAAGCTCTGTGGGCTATAAAAAGTGTAGCACAGTTCTCAGCGCCAACTGCAATGAGCTGTTAAAGTCTGTTTAAGCAACTCGTTGCGAAATTTATTACGAAATTCCATTAACTTCGCCTGGACATTGCTCACAACCGCAAAACTATGCAAATAAGCTGAGAATTTATTATGTAATGCGCGCAATGCGCTGCACTTAGACGCCGCGAACAGCGGCAAGCGGACCCGGCTCTACCCTGACTCCGTGAGATCAGCCTGGTCAGCGAGGGTGGTTTCGTTTCTTTGTGTGTGAATTGGGGGCGAATGGCGAGTTAGTATGGTGGGCCATGTTGATGAGACCGCACGTCAGCCCAACGCCGCACGCCCTGCTCGAAAGCCCCGGCTGCTGGCCTAGTTCTTGGCGTTCTTTGCGGCCAGCTGAAAGCTTTTTGGTGTTGGTTAAGGTGCACAATGCGCCAAAAGTGTGTGCGGACGGATGTCTGCAAAGAGGAGAAACTGCTTAAAGGGCTCTGCCCAACAGCGCTTGCCAGGTAATTGGGGCTAGCAACTCAAATTGTTGTTTAATTTCCCGTTAAAATATTAGTTTTCCCATTTAAAGCGTTAACGCGCAGCGCTGAAATATTAAAACCTAAACGGAGGCAATGAAGAGGCTAGCTTTGCATTTCTAAAAAGTTTTTTCGCTTCTGGATTATGGGAGATTATGGTTGGGCTTAGCGTATGGCTAGATGAATAGAAGAACTGACTTTTTAAAATAACTATAAAAGTATAAAAAAGTATATAAAAATTATGATTATTTTACTTTGGTAATGCGGAATGATTAAGTATGCTTTATATTATTTTAATATATTATTATATATGTATATTATATATTTATTATTTAATAACATTATATTATTTTATTATACCTATTATATATTTATTTATATGTATATTTATTATCCACATCAATTCTTATAATTAAACAGAATTTTTTTCAATTGTCTTGTGAAATTTATGCAAATTCTCGTATGGTTTGCACGTATCGAAAGCAATTCAGCAAAGACTTAAAGTATTTTATTTTGTTTTCAGTTAAATTGGAACGTTTTTGTATACAAATCCCCAGCGATGGCTGTCCATTGTTAAATGTATGGCTTTATGAGCGGCTTTTTTCTTCTTATTCGTTAACTTGCCAATTTATGCGCACCAACAAAAACAAATAGCTTCAATAGCAGACAGCTCTTATGGAACAAAAAAAGAATTGCATGTATATATATATAAAAATATATAAAATAAAATTAAAATAAAAACAAAAGGAAAACATGCAGGAAGGGCCAAATCCGGCGATTATATATTTAAAAAAATTTAAATAAAAATAAAAATTAAAAGCGTCACTGGCAGAGAATCAAGGGGCGAGTTAAACGTCTGTAAGCAGCAAGTGTCAGGCAAGCAATTGCAGCACCGATTGCGCTGCCAGAGCTGGAAGCAGGAGCTGGAGGTGGAGCAGGAGGTGGAGCAGGAGGCGGAGCGCTGCTCAATTTATGCATCAGCAACAACAACATGAACGAAAAAGTCTGCAAGCAAACATATATTTATATGTCTGCGCCCACCAGCTGTGCGTGCATGTGTGTGTGTGTGTGTGAGTGTGTGTTTGACTGTCTGTGTGTGCTTGTGGATGGTGCCATGCATAAATTCGTAACTTGACCGCTTTTAAGTTGCATAAATTCTCGAATCCAAAGTGTCAACAGCACGAAATGCTGTTGTTGATTGTTGCTGCTGTTGCCGTTGCTGTTGTTGTTGTTGCTGCTGCTGCTGCTGCTGCTGCTCAGCTGGCCATGCGTTGATGATAAGCTTTACGCGTTCGCTGCTTGATGTCGCATTGTTGTAAAGTACAGCAACAACAGCCGACGACAACAACAGGAAGCGGCCATTGTGTTGGTGCAAGAAAGATGGCCGCTTTGATCCGTGTTGATATCAGGCCACTGCAACATCAACAGCAGCAGCAGCAGCAGTGGCCGCAGCAGCTGCGAGAGTGTTGAAAAAATTGTGTGGATTATGCGACAAGTGCAGCGGGCAACGTCGACAAAGGGACAGAGGCTGATGTGGCTCGAACTGGGTCGAGCGATGCTGACCGAGCAGAGCCTCTTCCATTTTTTTCCTTTAGTTAGTCTGCGCTTAGTTGTTGACTCGCTGCGTCGCTTGCACTGTCGGGTCACCTATGCCCATTGTCATGGCCTCTCTCCGGCTGGCAGTCAGAGAGCGAGTGCAGCTGGACATCAGCGGAGGCGCAGTCTGTTTGCCAGTCTGTCACACAGCTCACACATTCACATTCATTTAGAGTGACTCGCCTCGTTTTTGCCAGGGCTCGCCCAGCCCTCCCCAAAACTGGCCACATATGCCGCCTCCATGTAGTGTCAATGGCACTAACAAAACCTCGGGCGCTGCGATTTCTATTGTGGGAACAAGTGCATGATAAATTGACGGGCATTTGAAATGTAATTAAACACATTGTCATAATTAAAATTAAAAATAAGTTCAATCAATATCATAGAAAAATCAAATAAGGAATATAATTCTGGTATGCATTTATCAATTGTATGGCAATATCAAAAATGAAATCGATACCCAAATTGTATGAGCTTGAATTTAAAATATTCCCGTATCCAAAATATCTTCATTAGGGTGTGAAATAAAATTATTTCATTTAATTTTAAAATACAATCCTATACAAGAATTATTTGCATTCAATCAAAAAATAAAATTGAATAAGAAAAATTGTTTTCTGCATATATTATTATATTTAATTATAGAATTATTAATTATAAGATATTATATATGAATATGAATAACTTTAAATATATTATTATTGCAAGTATTCAATTGACTTTTAATAATAAACTTAAGGACAATAGAATAAGTTTATATAACAACCTACATATATTGCATTGTATTATCAAAAAAAAAAAAAAAAAAGAAATAAATTTATATAGTTCGCATCTCATTTATATGATAGCAAAAAATAATAAGTTGAGCTCTTCAATATGCATATTCGAGTTCAGCTGGCAGAGGCTGTCAACCATTGCTGCTCAGGCTCAGGCTCAGGCTCAGACTCAGGTAATGTAAATGAGGAGAGCAAGAAAGGAAAATTAAGCGTCTGCCTTTGGCGTTGGCAAACAAATAAAATTAATGCCAAGCGAGTGAACAATAATGTTGAAATTTTTGGCAGCGCAGGCATAAGCAGCAGCGCAAGTATTTTAGCTGGCATTTGTTTGCCTTAGACAAAGGCCAAGTGGAATCGAAAGAGCTGCAGTAGCGGGCTTAAGCACAGTGACAGAAAGAGAGAGAGAGAGCGAGGGAGAAAGTGAGAGGGTGAGAGTGAGAGAGGGAGAGGTGCAGGCACTTGGTGTGTGATGTTTTGTCTGCACACCTGGTGGAGCTTATTTTAATTTGATACCTTCATTTATTCCTGTGCGCGCACAACTTAAACAAAAGCAACTGAAACGCAACTTGAACGAGCTGTGAGCGTTGCAAGGTGTGAGCTGTGAGCGTTGCAAGGTGTCAGCTGCGAGTGGCAAGCTGCAAGTTGTGCATCTGCATCTGCATCTGCAGCTTCATCTTTATCTCGATGTGCAGGTAACTCTTCGTGCGGCTCCTGGCCAACTTGTTGGAAACTTCACTCTTAAGTTGCTTAAAAAGTTGTCACAGCGCTTAAGAGCTAAGCAGCTCAGTGCCCAATTGTGAGGCAACTGCTCCGACTACTCCGACTCCGATGCTATCAAACGGAGTAGGAACAGGCCAGCTGCAGTTGAGTGCAAATGAGTCGCTGTCCGTCTCCTCGTCCCGTCGTCTCTTCGTCCGCCGAAAATCTCATCTGGCACTGACTTGCAGCTGCTTTTTATTGCCGTTGTCTCCGACTCCGACTCCGACTCAGCCTTTGTCTGATGTCTTGCGCCCGCTTTGCCTGGCATTTATTTATTTTTATGCTGTGTGCCTTTTTATTTTTTATTTTTTATTTATTTTTATTTTTTGCTATCTCAACTTCTGCTTCTCTTTTTGCTTATGCGTAATTGTTGATAACTTGCTAAAGTTTTTATGCCCAACACCGTTAAAGGGTAACTGGGATGCATTTAATACGCAAACTTTTACGTAACATGCACTCGCCTTAGACGGCTGATGGGTTGATATTTGATGCCACTCCAAAAAGTTCTATCAACACTTTAACTCAAACTCTGAAGTTTAACATGAGTAGGAAAAGCTTGGGCTTAACAGAAGATTAGCTATATACTATTAATTTGTAATTGTTTAACTGTTATATTTTTAAATTCTATTTTGTTGTGTTAAAAAAATTATTTTAAAGAATTCAAACTTAACTTATTAAATTTGTTTAGAGAAGTATTTATTTTAAATATTGATATTTATGTATTATAATAATTTTTTTTTAATATTGCAAAAAAAATTCAATTAATTAGTTACAGATTCGACCAAAATTACTGTAGTAATTAAACTGAAAAAAGGGAAAAATAAAATTTAACTAGGTACATTTTTTTTTATTTATTTAAATTACTTTTACTATATAAATTAAATTAATTATTATTATTATTATCAATTATATATATATGTATATACTTTATTTTATTTTAAATTTAACTCCTTTAAAAATTTACAAGCCCTTAACAAATAATTCAAGAGATTAAAACAAAATAAAAATAAGTATATACATATTTTTAAAATTTGTTATATGCTCAAATAATAAATTAAATAATCAAATAATTTTAACAGATTTTTTTTTTTTTAATTTCTCTTTGAATTTATTAAACTAAACTGTTGTGAAAGTGTAAAAATAATTTAAAGATTTTTCACTTAAATATTAATTACAATTCATTAATTAATTCACTAATAATAATACAAAAAAAAAAAAAAAAAAAATTATTTCTAGTTTTAGCCAAAAATATTCCATTCATATGATTTTTATATTTTGCTGCTTGCTAATTTTTTGATTTCCTTAGCAGAAGGGCGTACAGCTGTCACCTAGCCTGTCGCGACATGTCAGGCATTTCTACTCAGCTCATTCCGCCCTTTTGCTGAATGCAACTTTAACTGCCTTGGCAGCCATTGTTTGTGCTGCCGGCTCGAGTGCTCAAAACTTTTGTAATTTTATTAAGGCACATGGCTCAAAAATTCGACAACAAGTTGACAAAGCCCTGTCAAAGATAAGCGAATGTTGCCATTAGCCCTCACAAAAATGCTAACTTGGAACAGCTGGACTCTGTCCCCATCCTCTGCTCTGCTCTGCGCCCTCGAACGACGCCAGTTGCCCTGCATCTTTGGCTCCATTTATGACCATTGCTCAGCAATGGCCCAAATGCAATCAGTGGCGCACAAATTTGTGGTCCTGTCTGGGCAAAAAAGGCAGCTGAGCAGGCCAGTGGCCAGGCAGCTGGGCAGATAGAGTAGGCTAGCCTTCAGACTGGCAGCTGGGCATTACCTTTCTAGGTAGCACAGACATCTCGCCAAGTGGGTGGTGCGGAATTCCTAGTTGGGCAGTTTGCTGTTGTTGATTGTGCGCCTCGTTTCGGTTAGCTTTTGAGTTTGATTTTACTTTTACTTGGCCGTCTGTAACTGCTGCTGTTGCTGCTGCTGCTGATGTTGCTGCTGCTGCTGCTGCTGATGCTGCTGTGCTCTGTTATAGTCGGTGAACTGGCAAAGTGCTCCTTTGGTGCAATTTCATCACAATTTGGGTCAATTACACGCACTTGTCCAATTGAATATGCATGTGTGTGCCTGTGCCTGTGCGTGTGCGTGTGTGCCCATATCTGTGCCTGTGTGCCTGTGTGTGTGTGTGTGTGCTACTCTCTTTTTCCAGTGCTCGGGCAGTGGCGCAGCTTAGCGTGCAAATGAGACCACGCCTGGCACTAGCAACTCCTGACTTACTTCTCCATAGGCTTCAACTGAGCCACTGCCTCTTTGTTGTGTGCTGTTTGCCAGGGGGTTAAATGTGAGTGTGTGTGCGTGTGCATGTGTGTAGGCGATTGCTTTAATGTTTCTTTTGCCTCTTGATTTCACTTTATTTTTGTTTTCTTTTTTCTTTCGAGCATTTTGCACTGCGTCAGCTTGAAATTAGCATAGGAGCATACCTAACTGTTGTGCGTTCAATCAACTTAATGAGCCGGCTCATTGAGCAATCGCCATTCGATTATGTCAGACGGTTGTTATAATGGATGTGGCCGCATGATTCTGACACACACTTGATGGGAAATCATATGCATGTAATATATATGGCATATCAATTGTTCATGAAGTATTGTTTTATTATTGTTAAAATATTGTGATTAATAGGTGAAATGTATTTAGTATATATTAGAATGGAAAGTATAACTATTCAAGAATTAGTTTCTTAGGGGAAGGCAAAATATAGTAAATAAAAAAATATAAATGTAGGGCTTCATATAAATATTATATTGGCATTTATACCATTTACATCTATGAAAGCTTCTCGACTCAAGGTTCCCAAGCTGGTTAAAAGCTGTATAGCTAACAAACCTCTAATGAATCTCATATATTATTTAGTAATATATTATTAATTGAATGGCAATTGCAAATCTCCCAAATTTATATACAATATCAAGCTATATATATAGCTCTTTTCTTTCTTTCCTTTATCATAGTATTGATTACTATTCTCAAACTATTTCAGACTCTTTACTTTCTCCCACTTTTAGTTGACGTTTTCTTCCCAGAGTCGAAAAAAAATGTACCAAGTTTTTCTGCAGCAACTGCATTAAATGCACTGTACGAAATAAAGTGACGCAAAGGAGAGCAGAGAGAAGGGAGACGAGCGCAAGGCTGCAAGGCGAGTGCGAATAATTACTGGCCATATAAAACTGAAATGGTATCTGACCGAAAAAACAATAACAAATGTCCTGTATGCCGCGACTGCGGTGAATGTTGACAGGACGGCTGTCCTGTACTGTTCCTGTTCCTGCTGCTCCAGCTCCTGCTGCTGCTGCTGCTGCTGCTGCTGTTGCTGGTGCTGCTGGTGCTGCTGCTACTCCTGTTACCCTACTGGCGATGCAGCGTGCTGTGAAGCCCCAATGATCGATGTCGTATTGTCAGTTTCATAAAAATTCAAACAGCCAGCGAGCGAGGCTGGCCCACAGCGCGTAAAATGCTTTTGTCAAAAGGCTTAAACTGCCAGAGCCCAGTCCAACCGATTCCCTCCTCTTCTCCCCTGCTCCACAAGCCCCATTCTCATCAGCCTGGCAGCCATCTAGGCAACCAGGCGAGCCACTCCTTTGCTTTATTGTTGTCCATTGACGACAAAAACAACGACAACAACAACAATCACATTGGCTACACCAAAAAAGAACAAAATAAAAGAAATTACAAAAATGAAAATAAAATCGTGGCCAGCAAAAGGCAAAAGACGGGCATGCTGTAAAATGCAATAAATTAAACAATATCTGCGCCAAATTGCTGCTGCATTCGGGCTGTTGGGCAGGGATAGAGAGACGATGACGGAGGGGCGTGGTGGGTTGGGATGCGGTGGGCTGGTTGCAGAGGGAATAGGGAGATTTTTACTGATGCTTTTGGCGTTTAACAATTTTTATGCGGCTTCAGACTTTTTTGTGCCAATTTTTTAAAATGATTTTTTTTTCAGCTTTTGTTTTATTTCTGATGCTTTTATATTCTTTCGTTTGCTGGTTGTGATTCCCTTGCAGGTTTGGCCATTTTATTTATGAGCGCGTGTGGTTTTAATTCTCGACAAGCAACGCCCACCCCGCGCTGCGATCCATAAACTTTAGCTTAGCGTCTGCGTATCCTGCTGGACTTGAAATTCTAACACGTTCGAGTGGAGATGACAATGGCAAGTGTCGGTACATGGGATTGAATGAATGCGTATGCAGTCACTGCGCTGCCGATCAGACAAGCAGCACTGCAACATTGCAACGTTGTGACATTGCAACATTGCGGCACGAACAGGAAATACGACCAACAGCAGCAGCAGCAGCAGCAGCTATCCAGACTCTGCTTGTTCGCCAGCCAAGCCAATTTAATTCTGCCTGCCTGCGCATGCACCTAAATTTCAAGTCTCCTATCCAGGCCAATGACAGTTTGGGTCAAGACATCTGATATTCTGTGGCTTATATGGTCTAAGAGCTTATCATATGATATTTGCAGTACAATTTACAAGGCATCGGAAAATTAAAGACAATTTTCTGATTGCATTAAATTGTTGATAATATTCTGATATTTTAATGAAGTATAATGTTCGTTGCTTTTGCAATGTATTATGTGATCAGATATTAGGAGACTGTTTCTACACATAGCTTAAAATCTACTGCTATTATGGGCATTCTCTGCACTTAGTTAAAATGAAGAAAAAAATTATAATAAATAATTATTAATTAATTAGAAAGTAAAATAATTAAAATAAATAATAACCGTTTATTAAAAAATATCGAAAAAATATATTATTTTATATTTAATTATTTATGACAATAATTTAATAAATAATTAAGGCTATTGCAATGAAAAAATATATAAAAATTTAAAATATTTACTTTTTGACAAACAAAAATACTAATTTTTAAGAACTATAATTGTTAATGCCAGATCCCATTAACAGGATTGCTCCTCCCCCACATAGCCCGGCTGTGTTATTAACAGCACTCTGTTGATGTAAATTAACAGCGTTCTGTTAATGGTACAACCGTTGGCTCTCGTCACTTGCCTCTCCTGGTTTTTATCTCTGACTTTTCAACGCCCTTTTGACATGTGTACAAGTACAAATTACATCGCCATCTTTCAAGGCACAAAATAAATAATTTTTAAAATCAAACCCACGTGTCCTCACTTATCACGACTCCACACTACAACATTTGGTCCTTCGAGCCGGAGATTCATCCACATCCATCAAATCAGCATTCCAACGGCCGTCGAGATAAGTATCCCATACTTCCGTAAAATAGTACATTAATATCTCACTGGCACTTCTGATCCGCCATATTCCCTTGTATATACATACATATATATGTATGTACTAATTTTGCGACTTATTCACCGATTACATGCCTATACATATAGTACATATATATATCCTTATATATTTAGACACTTAATAAGCTGTTCAATTACTTTCCTTGCACGAGCAACTCTTTTACGTTTTACTAAAATATAATACACAATATCCTTTGTGTTTTGTAGTAAACTCACGTCCGCTTTTATTGTAATCCGATCATGCAAATTTAATTGCTATTCCACTGCAATTTCTACTCACATACATACAGACCACGTTCACATAAAGTCAACACTTGGTATATTTAAATAAAGAACAATAAAATAACCAACAATATCCTTTGGGGTTTTTTATTATATATATTTACACTATCACCTTCGTGTTTAAATCCATATGTACGCACATTCATACATACATACATATAGTCCACTATTGGTCCCACATGTACCATTACTTAAAGCTTATTAAATTTCAAGTTCCCTGTGGCGACACATTTCCTTCATTCATTTGCAAGTCACTAAAATATAACACAATATTCTTTGTGTTCTTAACTACATATGCACATAACATCCGTACAATATCCTTTGTATTCATAATTACATATGTACGTTACTTCCCCGGTGATTTACTTGCATTTGCATGTATGTATGTACATAAAAAAGATCTTCGTTCGTCCGACTTCTAATTTCTACACACATACATAAAGTCCACCTTCACATAAAGACAACACTTGGCAGATTTCAATAAAGAACAATAAAATAACCAACAATATCCTTTGGGTTTTTTATTATGCACATTTATTGCTTTTACTTTTTTGTATGTACATCTACATTTACGCACATACATACATAAAAATATCTGTGACATACATACATATGTGCGCATATGCAATATGATAAAATTTATAAAATAAAATGAAAAGAAAAATAATATAAAAAAAACACTTGTTGTTTTTCTTGTTCACAAATTTATTGTTTTCTTTCCGCAATCACAAAAATTTTATATTTTATAAACAAAATATGTGCACTTCTTCCGCGTGGAATTCAAACAGCTGTGGTTGTCACCGATAACAATCACAGCCTCCCCGATCACTATCGCCGACCGCCACACTTTCGAGCCGATAGTTCTTGATCAATATATTGCACGAATATTCGGTGACCTACTTTGTGACGTCATTATTACTACTGTTTTCGTTTGCTTTCCTTTCTTTGGGTATTTATTTAAAATAAACAAATTTAATTTAAACTAAATTTATCCTAATTAAGTTAATTAAATTATTCCTTTACTGTGTCTGCTTATCCAAGCAAATTTAATTCAAACTTAATTTATCCTAATTAAGTTAATTAAATTATTCCTTTACTGTGTCTGCTTATCCAAGCAAATTTAATTCAAACTTAATTTATCCTAATTAAGTTAATTAAATTATTCCTTTCCTGTGTCTGCTTATCCAAGCAAATTTAATTCAAACTTAATTTATCCTAATTAAGTTAATTAAATTATTCCTTTCCTGTGTCTGCTTATCCAAGCAAATTTAATTCAAACTTAATTTATCCTAATTAAGTTAATTAAATTATTCCTTTCCTGTGTCTGCTTATCCAAGCAAATTTAATTCAAACTTAATTTATCCTAATTAAGTTAATTAAATTATTCCTTTACTGTGTCTGCTTATCCAAGCAAATTTAATTCAAACTTAATTTATCCTAATTAAGTTAATTAAATTATTCCTTTACTGTGTCTGCTTATCCAAGCAAATTTAATTCAAACTTAATTTATCCTAATTAAGTTAATTAAATTATTCCTTTACTGTGTCTGCTTATCCAAGCAAATTTAATTCAAACTTAATTTATCCTAATTAAGTTAATTAAATTATTCCTTTACTGTGTCTGCTTATCCAAACAAATTTAATTCAAACTTAATTTATCCTAATTAAGTTAATTAAAGTATCCCTTTTTTGTCCGCTTATCCAAGCAAATTTAATTCAAACTTAATTTCTCCTAATTAGGTTAATTAAATTTTTGTTTAGTTTGTTCATTCATTCACCGCCCTGCACATCTCTCTTTTCCAGCCACCGACGCTGTCCGCTCAATCTGTGAAACCAGCCGGCACCAATTCTTTCGGGTGCCGCGCGTGCAGAATAATCCACGCTTCATTGGCAAGGACCATGGGTCTATCCGTCACCAGCGTGGGTCCGGGAAAAGTGTGCACGGCAATCTTCCGCTCCAAAACATCGGAGCTCTCTCACGATGCCCTCCTCCAGATGGACCCTCAGGTCAATTGCCGGACCCCAATTCAGCCGATCGAGCACGCAGCCAATCCGGGATCACGTTCGCCGACAGCAATTGGGCTCGACTCAGTCTGGTGTTCGTTGTGTTGGGGGCTGACGGGTATCCTCACGTCATCTTTCCGGGAGTCGTCCTCAGCACTGACGGTCATCCAATGGCCCAGAATACTGGCGGGTCCTTTCGGGTTCCTACTCGTGAGGTCCACCAGCCATGTTTGCAATCCTTGCAAGGGGGGGAGTATGTTAATGCCAGATCCCATTAACAGGATTGCTCCTCCCCCACATAGCCCGGCTGTGTTATTAACAGCACTCTGTTGATGTAAATTAACAGCGTTCTGTTAATGGTACAACCGTTGGCTCTCGTCACTTGCCTCTCCTGGTTTTTATCTCTGACTTTTCAACGCCCTTTTGACATGTGTACAAGTACAAATTACATCGCCATCTTTCAAGGCACAAAATAAATAATTTTTAAAATCAAACCCACGTGTCCTCACTTATCACGACTCCACACTACAACAATAATTTAAATTAAAGAATTGTTAAAAAAAAAAAAAAATTGTTTGTGTATTTTTAATTTAATAAATAGTTCCTTTATAAATTTAATAATAATAATAATAATTATTTAAGATATTATTTAGTGATTGCCAAATACAATAAAAATATTTATTTATTTCATTATTATTAATTACATTATTCACTTCATTAAGTGAATTACAATTTGGCGATTCGAATAACGGTATACGCATGTCAAAGTTCGTCACACTAATTGCATGCCCATTTTGTTGTTTTACTTTTAGGATCTCTATGTATTTTTATAATCCAACGAATTTTCAAGTGCCAGCCTATTTATGGGGCCCGCGTCTATTTCGAATTCACGGTGGAAATTTCTACATTTAAATTCGGATTTCGGTCACGCTGATTACAAATACGAGCAATTGCATGCGACAGAAGGTTGAGGGGAGGGGTCGAGGAGCTGAGCGCCTGCAACACAGAGCTATAAATTCAGGCAAATATGCAAATCAGTTGCCGCATGGCTCATAAAATATTTGCGCTTTAACTGATTGCGCATACGCCGCATGGTGCGAGTGCCGAGTGCCGAGTGCGAAACCTGACCAGGAGACATTTTTGGCAATTGATGGCCGACCGGGGGGGTGTTGGGATGGGTGGGGTGTGCTGGCCTATGGGCTGACCGAGAGGGCGCCCAGTTAATTGCTCGAGTGCAACACTTTGGCCAGGCTTTTTGCTACTAAATTGCAATTGCTGCTGGCGACAACAACAACAGCAACATCTGCAACAACAACAGCTGCAACAACAACAATGACTGTAACAACAATCACATTCAACAGTGGCCACTAACATGCGGCATCGGAGGAGGGTGTCCAGACAAAACCACGCCCCAGCTCAGCCCATCCCCACTGCTCACATGCGCCACCCGCATGGCTGAATAACTGTCTGGGCAGCCAGTGTTATGGTCCACTTTCTGGGCATTTATTGGAGCTGTCAGCTTGCATTGTTCGCAAAGGTTTCATAATGCTGTCAATGCAATTAATTGCATAATATTGGACACTTATACGCACGAGCATAAACAGTTACACATATACACACACACACACACATGAACAGCTTTTAAATTTGCCACACAAACAAAATCACAGAATTGTTGCCTTTAAATTCTGTCAGCTTCAATTCACCGGAATGACAGCCATTGTTGTTGTTGTTGCCATTGTTGTTGCCATCGTTGTTGTTGTTGTCGGTTTATCGTGTTATATAAATTTTATTAATATGAATTTAATGCAAATAGCATGACAAGGCGCTCGCCAGCGTGAAGTGCAGCGTATGCTGCGGGCGCTATAAAAATACCTTGAGTGCTGTTTGATTTTATTTCGCACTTTTCTCTTTATTTTATTTTAATTTTAATTTTTTATTTTTTATTTCTGCCGTATTGCCAACTAAGTGGTCTTTTATCTTAAATAACTGTCATTAAAATATATGCATATATAGATATTTGCTGGGATATGCGTTGGTTAACTCTTACTCTTACTTATATATGGATATAAATAATATACTATATAATGTTTTAAAGAGTCAATAAATAACTTAAAATATTTGTATAAAATACGTTGAATTTTTGATTGCAATCGAAATTAAAATTTTATTGATATGATTAATATATAAATAAAATTAATATTAAGTAGATAAATATTTATAAATAAAATTATGTTGTAAATTAATTAAAAAATTATTTTAATAATTATTTTATATTAAAAAAAAAAAAAATAACAGGAAAAAAACATAAATTGATATGCTTTTAAATATTTTTCTTATTTTCTTTTATTAATTTACAAACAATTATTAAAATAAATATTTAATTATTTTAATACATAATTTTATTTCAGAATATTTATTTGTAGCCATATAATAAAAAATTCTATTTATATTTATTTATTATTTTATTTGCAGATTTATGTTTTTCAATTAATCATTACACTTAAGAGAATTAAAGCTTAGAATAGTCACATCATTGATAGAAGCATGCAAATTTTATTATATTCACATATAATACATATAACGTATAACATAATAAAGCCTGCTTAATTTGTAGCACACCCCTACCTCTCATATTTGTTTTGTTAAAAATATTTCCACTTTATCCCACACTAAAACCACTCATTAGTCTTTAATTGCTTACATTGAGAATATTTATGCTTTTTTAATTACGAAATTGTTTTAAAAATATCTAAATTTAAGCACATTCTTAAAAATGCATTCATAACTTTGTTGCTCGTCAGTGGAGCAGTTGATGTACTTTTAATATGCTGACAACTTCATCGACTGTCGCTAGGGATTTAATTGTGTCTCTGCTTCTTACGCTGTGTGTGTGTACGAGTGTGTGTGTTTGAGTGTGTTAGAGTCTGTGTTTTTGCGTGTCAGTTATAATCCTTAGTTTAATCCTTTCGCCATGCTTTGACACGCTTACAATTCACTTGAATGTCAGCGGCTAATCCGCCATCACAATGGGGTCGTCGTGGTCTGTGGGCTGTGCTCATACTTCCCCTTCCTTTCTCTCTCTCTCTCTCTCTTGCGACTTCATTGCGACACTTGACAGCGCAACTGGCAACACTTGTGACCCGCCTTGGCTCAAGTTTTCGTTTCGCTTTGCCTTTCGCTGACTTCTTTTTTTTTTTTATTTTGTCATTTTAATGCCCGCAAACAATTTAATTAAGCGGTTCGTTTTTTTTTTCTTTTTTGGTTTTTGGGTTTATTTTTTATATGCTCGTTGGCTGCTTTCTTTTGGCGTTTGGCTCATTCTGTATGCGCCCACATCACACACACACACACACACACTGAGACTTTTGGGGCCCTGCCTTCGCGCTTCTGCTCTGTTTCTGCGGCTGTCGCTGCCTTCGCGTTGTTTGTGTAATTTTCACTTTGTCAAACATGTTGACATTTCGTTAATATCCTGTTATATGCACCCCATACACACATACACACATACACAGACATACGCGGCCTCTGTCGGTGCACAGCATTCGCTCATTTTTATTTCGCTACACGTTTGTTTATTTGATTTTATTTCGTTTTAAGTTTATGCGAATGTCTCATTGTTGTTGGCTACATAAAGACATTTAAAGTTTATGGTCGTTTTTCGGTATTTTTAACTTTTTTCGGCTGCCATAAAAAATACATGCACACACACACGCACACACAGACAGACAGAGGCGACGCTTGCGTGCTTGGCATGTATTTGGCTTACTTTGTGATTTGTATAAATACAGGAAACGGAAATGACAGTCACGACACGGAAATGGCACGCCATTTAATTTCCATGCAGCGCGACTGTGACTCCTTTGCGCTCGCTCTCCTGCTCCCACTCCCTGAATTTCTCTCCTTTCCTTTCTATCGTCTTTCTTTATGTCT